>NC_083232.1:49187211-49504026 GCF_032191835.1 Heteronotia binoei
ATCTGGGTTTTGAGATGTCTGGAATGTGCACTCCAGGTTCATTTGGAGATTAGGGTTCACCACATGGGGCAAGCATGGCCGGTGAGTGGGAGCAGGTGAGGTAGGCGGATGCCTAGGGTGTCACCTTGCCTATAGTTGCGCCAATGGATGCTCCCTCCCCTGCCCTGCCACTCTTGGCTTCCTGGGCTGCAAACCTGGGAAGATGAAAGCACTGGGATGGCACATGGCTATGTGCTCACCAATGAGCTCAGCTTCCCTCATAAAAAGTTTCAAGTTTGATGTTCTTCATGTTTTCTAAAATGCTGCTTTTAATTTTTTTTTTGGGGGGGGGGAGTGCTAGCAGGCAGCTTGCCTAGGGCACCAAAATCCTAGTACTGGCCCTGGGGGTAAGTTTTCTAAAACAGGATTGAGAGAGGGTTCCCACAAATGAAGGACTGAGAAAAGATTGAGAACATGTGAGCCTTTGTTCTGGAGATTGGATTCCCCCAGCATTTAGCCAGGAGGGGAGTCAGGATGTGCACTGTTTTCACAAACATCAAGAGGGGGAATGCCAGTGGTATACCTTCTGTATTGTTAAGTTTAGTATTAAAGTTTTTCTATAACCGAACCTACAAGACTTGAGGAAAGCTTTTTATGAACTTAATCTTTGACAGTGTTTCCCTCCTGTTATTTCTAACAAAAGTTCTCCTGAGGTTGGATTTATCTGTTTTGGTTTTATGTTTTTGTTTGTTAGTATGTCAGGGTTACTCTCACTCCACATGAAGTATTACAAGGGGGTGTGTGAAAGCTGAGTCTAGACTCAGAAACGCTTCCCATTTCAAAACTTCATATTTTCTCAAAAGTGCCTTTAAAATACCAGAGTTCGGTTTGTAAAAAAGTACACTTTCACTTAGCAAACGCACATGGGAAAAGCAGATCTTGCCTCTGGAAATGAATGGATTCTGCTAAAACAAAAGATAATAGGAAAGACTTTTTAAAAAGAAGGAAGTACTTGCAACAGCTTGAAAGAAAGGGTGACATTGTGACCACTGAATTTAGAAGCGCTGAATTCAGAAACTAGATTCCTTTAATGGCACATGTATCAGATCTCGTTTGGCCTGGGCCACATGTTTGATTTCTGTAGGTACATGGGGGTCTTTTTAACATATGTTCCATCATTATAGGAATCTGACTGAACTACCTAGTTTATGGCAAGTTTTGATAATGTGAGCTGCTAGATAATTGACAAAAATGTTGCTAGATAATTGAAAAAGAAAGAATCCATTTAACTAGCATGAACAGCATGAGGAATGGCATTGTTATATAGCTGTCAAGAAAAAAAAGATACAAAATGATGGAACGCTTTTGTTGGAGTGATAAGGAGTCGAACAAGTTTATGCATCTCCTCTTCATTAGAAAGCTATTTTGTGAAGACTGCAAGAAAATGGTAAATGCCACCTACTTTTTGTTGTTGTGACTGATTTGTATAAAGGTCACATTACAAAATGTTAAGCTTTGCTGCCTAAAATCCTTATGATGGGAAGCAGAATTTTACAAATGAATAGTCTATATTTCTTACTGTTGTTTTATTGAACTGGGTGGTATTTCCATTATTAACCATCTAAGGGAGCAACAGTAAGTAGGTCTACTCAGGAGTAAGACCCATTTTATTCACTAGGGCATTTTATTCACAGGAAGGTAGTCTTAGGTTTGTAGGCAAAGCGATCTTTGTAGGCAAAGTGATTGTAGGCACTATGTAGCTACAGTGATCCATGCAACAGTCACTTTCAGGTTGGACTACTGTAACTTGCTCTATGCAGGCTTGCCCTTGAGGTTGACCTGGAAACTCCAGCTGGTGCAGAATGTGGCAGCATGATTGCTGACTGAATCGCCTGTACAGGCGAGCAGTCGGTCAATGCTGGGAAGTCCGCACTGGCTACCAATCGAGTACCGGATCCACTTCAAGGTATTAGTACTGATGTTTAAAGCATTGTGTGGCCTGGGACCGGCATACCTGAGAGAGTCTCTTCCCATATGAGCCCCAGAGGCTATTACGATCAGCCACTCAACGTCTTCTGACCATCCCTAGCCCAAGGGACGTTTGCCTTGCCTTGACCAAGGCCAGGGCTTTTTCGACCCTGGCCTCGACCTGGTGGAATCAGCCCCCTATGAAGGTTTGGACCCTCTCAGATTTGTGGCCATTCCAGAGGGCCTGAAAGACGGAGCTGTTCCAACAGGCCTTTGTCTGAGGTGGGTGAGCGTCCTTATCTTGCAACACCATCTAACTGGCCTTTCAATACTGACTACCATCTGGACTAGAGGAAAAATCGGGCCGATATAGCTGACATCTTTTGGACACCTAAGCTGTGAATTTAAGTGTCCACACTATCCACGTTGCCTTAAGTTAAATCTGAGCTACTGGCTTAACTATTTTAACTTCTTAATATGTTCTAATTGTTCAACTGTTTTACTATTTTACTGTTTATTTATTGATTGTTGTATTGTAATTGTTGGTTTTGTTTGACATGTTGGAATCCACCGTTATTCATTATTCCTGGAGCGCCGGGACCTAGCAACGGTGATCCATGCTACGGTCACCTCGAGACTGGATTACTGCAACGCCCTCTACATGGGGCTGCCCTTGTGCTGAACTCGGCGGCTGCAGCTGGTGCAGAACGCGGCGGCTAGGCTGCTGTTGGGGCTCCCAAGATGGGAGCACATACAGCTGGGGCTGCGCGGACTGCACTGGTTGCCAGTGGTATACCGAGTTCGTTACAAAGTGCTGGTTATCACCTTTAAAGCCCTATATGGCCGAGGACCTGCCTACCTGAGGGACCGTCTCTCCCCATATGAGCCCCAGAGAGCGCTGAGGTCAGCGGGAAAGAACCAGCTGAATATCCCTGGGCCAAGAGAGGCCAGATTGAAGGCCACCCGGGATCGGGACTTCTCTATTGCAGCTCCACTGCTGTGGAATCAACTCCCGGAGGAGGTATAGGCCCTACGATGTTTAGATCAATTCCGCAGGGCCTGTAAGACCTACCTCTTCAAAATAGCCTTCAACTAATGACAAGCTAAGAAAGTGCCGCTGGAAATGCTTTTAGCTACTGAATTCTACTGAAGATTTAATGTTTATAGCACCATAATGCTAATTTTAATAATTTGTAAACTGTTTTAATGATGATTTTATAAGTATAACTGTTGATGTATATTGTATTTTTATGTTGTAAGCCGCCCTGAGCCTCCCCCGGCGGGGAGGGCGGGATATAAATAAAAAGTATTATTATTATTATTATAATTATAGGAAAGGGCGGAATATAAATAAATAAATAAATGTCTCAGATAGTTTGGCAGAAGTTAACTGCAGTTCCTAGGAGGCAGTGCAGGAACAGAGAGACAGCCATGTATAGTAGTCAGTACCAGCCTACTATCTGGGAAGTTCAAAATCCCCAACCAATCAAAGGAAATCAAAGGAAAATGTGGAAGAAAACTAAAAAGGAAATGTGCTGGGTAAACTTGGTCTGGACACACACCCTCAGTCTAATCTAAAGGGCATGGCTAAAGGGAAAATCAAACCCAGTTGCACCTATAACAAGCCCAACAAAGCACATGCACACTCTCTGTCTCTCCAAACAAAGCAAAAACTAATACTTTGACTAAAATGTTATTGGTCTTAAAGCTGCTTTCTTTGTATCTCTCCTGTGGGATTAAGGGAACTGGGCAAAGGAAGCTCTTTCTTTTTCCCAGGAGACGAGGGGAAGGATGCTTGAAGGAATAGAGGCTTGGCTCAGTAGCTCTGCAGTGTGACTGACTGTGTCTGGCAAACTTAATCACACAGCAGAGCTACAGAGCCAAGCTCTTCCACTGGCTGAGGCTTCTCCTCCTCCTCCTCCCTTTGGGAAGAGGGAGGGGAAGGAAAGAGTGAGGAGAGGCTGCTTTGCTCGGCTGCCTCCTCACAGGAGAGAAAGAAAAAATGGCAACTGAAAGTTGCAGCCAAGGGAGAAGGAAGCAGATGATGACTACTTACTGACGGGCCTGATTGGAGCTCTTTGGGTCTGGATCAGGCCCTCAGGCAGTATGTTTGATACCCCTGTTCTAGAAGTGCATCACTGCAGAACTGTCCAGAAACATACTGCTGCAACATGTCATCCATTTTGGATAAGGACTCATCCTGGCTTCCTATGTGCTCATCAGGTCAATAACAGTGCTACTGCTATCTGGCAAGCACATTCCTCACCCAGTCATGACTCCCCTGCCCAGCATCTTATGTTTCTATGGACAAAACAAAGCACTACATGTCAGTGAGGGCAAAACCTGCCTTTCACCATTACAGTGCTGAGAATATCATTTGAAATAATCCTCCGTATTCACATCCAAAGACACATGGGTGGTTTTCTCTTTCTGAAATATGGACATTTATTAAAAATGTCACTCATTTTCTTCTACTTCAGTCTTTTTTTTGTCTATTTTTCACATAAACAGGTTTAATTTTGGGAGGGAAGGGGAATGGGGCTTTATGATGGTAAGACCTGTCTGCTAAATACTGAAATGTCTAAATAATTTTTTAAAGTACATTTTAAAATTCTGTGTTGCTTGCTGAATTTGTTTTGGCATACAGAGGCACTAATGCACCTGTGGAGACAATGTTCTCAGTAATGGATGACATCTGGCTTGAAGACAAAAGTGGAATGTCAGTAGTTATAGTAAAGATTATGGCACTGGTTAGAGCCAATCTCTCTGGCAACTGCTGTGAGGTCTTTGAACAACATTTTCAAAACATGCAGCTTTCAAAAACTGAAAAATTCTAATAACCTATAAAGCTACAAAGAACGTGTTGGTTTAGGTTCATCTACTAGACATTTGACTTAAATGCTTCTTCAACACCATAGGCATTAGCTTACTAAAATTGTTCTTTGGAAGAATTTAATTTGCAGTTGTGTATACATGTGCATGAGAAGATTTATTTTTCACATAAACAGAAAAATGAGGTCCTCTGCTTTGGACTGCAGCTCTATATTAAAACGAAAAGACTCATGGATTGGATGAACCCCACCCCCCAGAAATTGTCATTTCAAATTCAAACTAGATGTCCCCAATTTGGACATTGCAACTGAGACTGATTCCTTGCTAGCAGTTGCTCCACCCCTGGGATTCTGCTTTCCCTGGCGCAAGATATCAGTTCCCCACCAGTTGCTGCACAGGTGTATTTGATCCATGGCTCCCTCCAGTTTCCCTCACAGTTTCTTCTTCTTACTTTTTGGAAAGCAAGAAACCACAAGGGAAATTGTAGGGAGCCACAGATCAAAATGTACCCATGCAGCAACTGGTGGGAAACTGATTGCTTGAGCCAGGGAAAGCAGAAACTTGAAGGCGGAGCAATTGACAGTGAGGAATCAGTCTGATTTACGTTACTTCATAAAAACGATTGCCATTGAGAGATTATCATAGAGTGAACTTCATTTATCAGAATTTCCTAGGACTTGAATTCTAGGACTCATCAAAAGAAAAAGAAAACAATGCCAATTTTTCACTCCCTATTTTTCACAAAATTGTGGAGAAATGTGTATAATGGGATATTTATGGGGGAAAAGAAATTCTCTCTCTCCGTTTAGCGGTAGGGCATAATTTGAATTTCCAAGTTGTTTTAACCATCGTCCCTGCCTCCTGCAGGTATTTCACTTGTTGTGTAGATGTTAGGATCCTGGCCAGCCTGAAGCAGGCATTGCAATTCTGTGGAAATCACATGCTTTGCAGGCAAAAGGTCCTACTTTCAGTCCCTGTCATTACCTGTTAAAGGGTCTCCAGATATTTTCCCCTTTTATATAACTCTTAATTATAGAAACAACTCCCTCAAGGAGATGACATGAGATTCTCAGTCCACAGAACTGAAACCATGGTGGGGACCATGTGTAAACTCTTGGTACTAATTCACTTCACTTATGAAGTTTTAAAGAAGAATATGAAGAATGGGAAAATCTTAGAACAGAATTTTTTTTTAAATAATCAGAATAGCAAATTTTTCCTCTTTCTACCCACTTGGACCACCCAGTTCTGCCCATTCTTGGTCAAGCTGGATCTCCCCCTCACCAAGAATACTGTCATACTTATCCATTTGGTATGCTGCTTAAAGAAAGTAAGAAAATCATGTTTAAAAATATGCTCATTAATAATAGGTTTCACAGGGTAGAATAAGAAATTTCAATGTATAATGTGGAGAAACACTAATTCATATTGAATTTGCTTGCATCTCACAATCACAGTTTGTAGAATGTAGACACTTCAGTATGGTGACAGGGTCTTAGAAGTTTCTTTTTATTAATCAAGAAATCACTTTCCATTCATGTACTTGAAGCACACACAGAAGATCTTGTCTCAGTATTTGTCTGATATGCAAAGTGGAAAGGGTGGGTAGGAATTTTCAGGACAGTAGTATTGAATGAGAGGGAGGATTCTTAACTCTTCCCTCACCCAGCACTTTTTATCTTTGACTCCTCCTGCAGCACTTTCCCACACATGACTGGAAAACTCAGTTGCAGAGTTCAGTTGAAAGAACAGCAGTAAGGAGGTTGCACAGCAAAAAGAACGACAAGGTAAAAGACAAGCATCCTCACACATCACATCTCTTCTATCTTATATTCTAATAATGAAGTTGACCAAATTCAAGGATATGTAAATCTGGAGATTGGAGCTATGAATAGACAAGACAGATATTCTTACAAACCTGGACAATGCACCAGGTTTGCAGTAAAATCTGCAATCTTTTTTTAAAAAAAACCCCAAATGATCAACGAAGCACCCGTAGCATCAACAAATGTAATGAGCTATGGAATTCCAGGCAAGGTCATTTCCAGGGCTGTTTTGGCCTGTGAGGGAGGATTCATTTGAGCCAGGCCTGGCAATGGTTTCCAGCTCCAGTTTGGGAAATTCCTGGAGATTTTAGTGTGGAGTCTGAAGAGGGCAGGGTTTGGGGGAACATTTAATTCTGTCCTTAAGAGTCTGGACCCAGCAGTGGTACAACCACTCACTATCTCGTCCCATAGACTTTCAGTTTTTGAAATTGCTTTGCCTAGCTCTTTTGTTGAATATTTCCCGCTGTCTTCTATGCCCATGATCTTCATTGCTCCTCCATGCTTGCCCCACTCTATTATACATGGTGGTTGGTGTGCCTGTGACACTGCCCCCCCTCCCCTGGTTACACTGCCTGGTCTAACACTATTTTAGCTCCTTATCCCTTTACAGTCAGTTATACATTTTCCTTTCTAAAATCTTGTACAGTTTTTCCTAAAATTTTGTACAGTTTTTCCTAAAATCTTGTGCATTTTTCCTCTTTGTTCTACTTTCTGACTCCTTCATGTTTCTTTTCTCTGCTTCCTCCACCTACTCTTCCCTTGGGTCTAGTTTCTTGGGTCAGCAGTTCATTCTGCCTTTGTGCTTCATGTCTGGCAGTATCTGCCCATTGGTATTTCTTCCAAGTCAATTTCCAGTTTTCATTTTCTCTGCCTACTCATACAGCTCTGCATAATTCTAGAACCCTTTGATGCTTTAAAGACGCAGGGCTTTTTTGTAGCAGGAACTCCTTTGCATATTAGGCCACACACCTCTGATGTGGTCAATCCCCCAAGAGTTTACAGGGTTCTTCTTACAGGGCCTACTGTAAACTCTAGGAGGACTGGCTGCATCAAGGGTGTGTGGTGGCCTAATATGCAAAGAAGTTCCTGCTACAAAAAAGCCATGTTAAAGACCAATTGCCAATTCAACAATAAACAGAATTTAGTACCTTTTGTAATCCTAATCCCAGTCAAACTGATCTTTCACCTCACCCATAGTAGAGGATGAGCTATTTGTTAATACTGCAGTAATGACATTTTAATTCCTTTAGCACTTAGGACCAGGGATATTCCATAACATTATGGCATCTCCATTAATCACAGTATGAATATTCAGCACACAAAATCTCCCTGTCATTACAATATAGATAATACAAACACCCAAGTAGGGGCCAGCATTTGTTCAATCAGCATAGCTGCAACAAGATTACAGGACAAGCTGCAAAATCAAACTGAGTTCCGTTTACACCTTGGTACCTGTGCCTGTAACTGGAAACCAAATTTGAACATTAATTTCAAAGCCTATTTAGGATAATTAAAACATCAGAAAGAACAGAAATATAAATAAGAAAAAGTTTAGATGTTTTAAATAATTTCTGATAAAATATGGGTTTTGTTAGACCTAGTCATTATTGTTCCACGCTGAAAATAAAAACAAATTTCAAGCATATTTATTTAGTATAAGTAAATAACTGAACACAGAGATTAACACTCAAGTATGTTTTTGCCTTGGTGTCTTAACCTTGCAGAACAAACATTTGAACTATCCTTGTCATTTTGTAAAACACTGCAAACCAGGTATATACAAACTTCTCTATTAAAACAATAATTTTTCATATAAGGTACAAAGTACAAAATACATTCATCTGAAATGAGAACAGAAATCCTTTGCTGAAGCTGTCAAGGAATTACGGAATCTGAGCCCAGACAGGAAGCATGTTGTTTGGATAGCTGATAGATTTAAACTTTTCACCTGACCTAGTTAGAACTATTCTATAAATCCTCTACCTTTAAAAATCACAGCTAGACTGCTCTCATACATTAAGCAGTCATCTGTTATTTGCAAAGCACACGTTTAAACTGGAAGTTTGAACACAGAACCAACAATTCATTTCCATTTGGGCACTCACCTTGGTATGCAAATTTCAGTTCCTTAGCATCTGTTACAGTGGTTCTTTTATCTGACCTGTTCTTTTCAAGGCGACGATGGCTTCGTCTTTTCTTGGTGTCACCCCAAAGATTTGATCCTCCATGCATGCTTGGAATGTTCAAAACAGCAATCCCTTCAAGGGAAACGTTGTTTAAGTCTAGCTGGATTCCATCACACTTATTGGCAAAAAGGAGAGAAATACAAATGAATAAATCAGTGAGAGAATAAATGGGTATCAGAATAGTCTTGCTTAGATATTTACAACCTGCCTTTCTCCCCATTGGGTCCCAATATGAGTTATAACAGTGTTCCTCTCTCCTTCATTTTATTTTAACAACAGTCTATAAAGTAGGTTAAGCCAAGAGAGAGTGACTGCCCTAACGTTATTGATCTGAAAGAATACATGTATAGGTAAGGGATGCTACTTTTCCCCATCTTCTGCCACTTCTATTCAACATAATATCAGGATGATTTGTACAATGAATGTGAAATTTGGCTTGAGAATCAACCTGGACACAGGTTCAAACATTTAAAAATCAAAGTTGCTGAATTTTAGAAGTTTGTAAGCAAATGTCTTCATTCTGAAAGTACAACACTGATTTTTGTATATGTAAAACATATTTGATATCTTCTTCTACCAGCTTATATTCTGTTAAGTCACAGAAATGCAATTGCCCTTTGAGAAAAACCTACAAAAATATTATTTTGCCACTTTCCCAAGCATAAAGGGCACATGGATAAGGATGGGCATGGACTGGGAAAATGCAGTTCAATTCATGGTTCATGGCATGCGAGGTTTGCAAACCACTGTCATGAACTTTTTGGTGCTAAAGAAACTGGTTCAGTTTGTGAACTCTGTGATGTGGTAGAATGACACCCTGGCATACTAGAGAGACCACACTTGCAGAGGATCTCTCATCTATCTGCCCTCCAAATTTGGTGAGGATTGCATTTATGGGATTCAAATTATTGTTTCCAAAGGACTAAGGTCAAACCATAGAATCTCTAGTAGAAACTGAAAGTGGAGACATTTTTGCAAGCCCAGAACAACCAGTGTAATGTACCCAGCAGAACCAGTGCCACTGTGGCACTGCAAATCCAACAGGACTATGATCAAGCTAGGAAAGTGCTTTTGGGAAAATTTGTGAGGTACAGCTTCCAAAGTGTATAGAATGGACCCCCACCAAGCTATACATAACAAACATACAGAGAACACGACCCACTCCTTTACAATTTCTCCAAATTTGGGATGGATTACATTTCTGGGATCCCAGTTACAGACACCACCACCCCCCAAGAAAAAAATGGCTCAGGAACAAGCCAGTGACACCAAACTCACAGGGAAATTTCAGCTGGGCAGACCTTCCCAGCCAGACACAGCCAGAAGCAAGGCAAGCATCTTCCCAATGCTCACAGCCCTACCAAGTCTCCAAAGGCAACTTCTGAAGGCCAGAAAGGCAAACATTCCCAGAGTTTCAACATGGGTTCCCCAAAGTTACCCCACAACAGCTTGATGGTCCCTCCAGCCCCAGCAGACCAGTAGAAATCCCTTCAAAGTGATCTTTAGTCAGGTGATACAAGGTAGATGTTGTTGCTTGAGGTAGGTGTTGGGTGAGGAAGTTCAGCCAGATCAGCCAGAGAGGAGAAGGAATAGGGGCCTGTATCTTAACTTGTGAGGTCCAGATAGGGGTAGCATAGCAGAGGGAGGCTGACCTTCAGGAAGGCCAACTTGTCCACCCTGGCTGAAGACAGGTTCAGGGAACTTGGCAAGGCGCTCCCTCACCATCACCTCTGCTGAATCCTCTGCCTTGGCAGGCCTGGAATCCCTGCTGCTGCTGACCTCCCAGTCACCACTGACAACCAATAATGAGGTTTCTCCTTAGCTGGGCTTTTTGAGGCAGAAGTGCTGGGTTGTCGCTTTTCCTCCTGCTTCTCCCCCTAGCCTCCTCCACCTGCTGTTTCCTCTGGCCACATCTACTGGCCTGCATTCTCCGCATTTCAGAGAACAATGCTGCCTTTATCCTGGGGTCACACATACAACCCAGCTTGTACACCTCTTTCTTGCAGAGAGGATGCAACCTGGTGGTGATGGCCACCTGCAATCTCTCTGCTAAGGCCCTGGTCCATGGAAGAACAGGTATTCCATTGGGGCCTAACTGCAGTGCAGATTCCAGAGCCCAGTTCAGACCTTGAATCAGGGGGATGACTTGTCCCAGCCTGGTCGTATGGGCACAGAGAATGCTGGTGCTGTCCTAAAAGGGCTTGAGGACACACACAATTTGGAAGAGGGTCAGTCAGTCATTGGAGCTCATGCTGAGCTCCTCTTCCTCTTCCCTGTGCAGGAAGGTCGTAGAGGAGATTACATCCTACACTGAGTTTTTCTGCTCCACCAAACATGTAATCATGGTGTAGGTGGAGTTCTAGCAGGTAGGTTAGTCCAAGATGAGATGGTGTAAAGAGATGCAAAGCAACAGTTTCACTCAATGTGGTTTACTACAGTAAATGTACTACAGACCTTGTATAAAAGTTAACATAGTAGCATTAATTTAAAATGTCTGTAATTGAAGCACAAGCTGAATCACAAATGCTATAATTTTTCTTTTAAGTAATCATTCTATAAATTTTAGTATATCATTTATTCGGATAGCAGAAAGACCACATCTTGGATCCTTTTGCTAGCTTTCTGTCCCTTCTTCCTTGAGTCCCACCCCCCCCCGCCTCAATCTAATGTCTATGTAGTGACCAAGTTTGAACATATTGACATTGTCAATATAGTGCTTAGTGAACAAATATAGATAGTACAGAAGCCATCTTAAAAATCAGCAGTAATTGGCACTCTAGCATTCTGGGTCAGGGGGTTCATTCTCTGGGGGCTCACTCCCTCTAATAAAAAGGCGATTTTTCCCCCCTGCACTCTGCTATGAGTTTTTGGAAAAGACAAATAAAATAGTGTAATTAAATAATAACTGATTACATGCAAAATGAATCATCTGGCATGTTGAATGCATATAAATGCAGCATATGTATGATAAAATCCTTATTTGATCTGGGCCAATTTCAACTATGCACATGCTACCCTTCTCATAGGAAATTCTGTGTGCTTAAAATTACTCTGAGCAACAAGAAGAGCCTCTTGCACAACCACTTCACACATAGCATTCTAATACACACTGTTGTGTTATGGAGCGGCTTCCTTCTCAACCTGGAATTTAAAATTTGGTTTACATACGTAGGTAGGGCAACATTTAACTACCTTTTATAAAAAATGGTCAGAATTGATATAAAACAGCTAGGTTTTCAATTCTACAAATGATCAACTCCTGTAGTGTGAGATGCTTGATTGATTCTTGATTGAACTAGTCTTACTGTGGACACTTTCCCATGTTACTGGGACAGTAATGTTCACACTATTCTTATAGAAAACACCTCCTTATCTGAACATCCAAAGCCATCCTAATTCCTAAATCATGCTCCCACATTCATCTGGAAATATCAGGCAAGAATCGTGATGATGCTCCACAGAAGCATCTCCACAGCAGGCATGTTATATTTCTAATATGTCCTATAATTATATTTTCCATTACACAGGTATGAACAAGTTCTGTCATGTGGAGGCTGAAGCATAGAGGGTTTGTAAACAAAGGACTGGAAGCTGTCAATCCACTAGCATGAGATAAGTAGTGAGAGAAGAGATGGTGCTGAATCATGTCACATCCCCATCCCCTTGGCACATTCAGTGATTCAGCTGTGACTGCAGAGTTGCACCTGATCCTGGCATAAGCAGTTTGTACAGGGGGGCCTGCAAAGTCCAAGGTGAGGAGCAAAAGGCATACAAACCAGCAGGCGCTATCTCTGTGCAGGAAACAACGGGGGCGGGGGGAAGCAGCAAATCAGCATATTCCCCTCATCAGCTCCCCCCCCCCCAACTCCCATAGAGCCTCCACACCCTGCTGCCTCATGGAAAAGGCTGAGTCAGGGATAACACAATCCTTTGAAAAACATTTTAACAGTTGCTAATTTTAGTAATTTTTGTTACTGTAGAAACAAGCAGAGTTGCTCTCAAGAGCAGTCTGAAATGTATAACCCTAGAAAACAAATTTGTCCAGATCACACATCAAGACACATGTGAGTCAAGAAGAAATAATCAAAATGGGTTCAAAGACACAGTGAATGACTGAATCCTCTATTTTGCTGCTTCCCAAGTGTAATATAGATTTGCAAATGTTGCCATATGGTTATCAAGATGCAGAGATCATGTTAACATGTTGTAGGGCATGTTGTAGGGCACAATAACCACATTTCCTTCCCCACCCCTTGCTTCTCAGTGCAACCCTGGAATTCATTCAAAATAGTAAAAAGAAAATCTGTGTATGGCCCTCTGATGTCCTTTGGGTTCACATCCTCTGTGTAGATTAGAAGCCACTAGCTGAACCCGAAGTCTGAAAAATATATTCTGAATCATAATAATACATTATCCTCCTATCATTTAACTTGTTGGCAAATAAAAGGCCAGATGCTATATGACTGTTTATTACATGTTGGTGGCTTGAATCTAATTTTACAATGATATAAATAAAATTTTGACCACACTACTGTAATGTTTTATTGTATTGTATTTACTGGCTGCCAACAATTATGGAGATTTTAGTTTAATCTTTGTTGTTAACTTGGTTTTAAACTGATCAGTTTTGGGTCCTGATGAAACTCATGCAACATCATTGCTCGGGTTTGTATTAATGTTATTTATTGTGCTATATTTAATAATGCTTTTTATGTTTAATGGAATTTTATTCATTAATTTTGCAAGTCACTTCCAGTACAACATGACTAAAACAGGATCAAACAGAGCTAAAAATGAATAATTAATACCATAGAAAAATAAAAATGTTGTTACTGCTTTTTTGTTACTGGGTTGGATTCAGCTGGGTGTCCCAACAGTTAAAAAAGGATGAAAGGTTCCCTTTACCTATCAGAAAGACTATGCTAGGGATTATGAGACCTGCATGGGTGAAAAGCAACTGGAACAGGGGCTGTAATAAGGAGATGAATTAAGTGAGACTGAGTGAAAAAGCTGGCTAGATTCAACTAATTGCTTTCAGCCTGTCAATCTTACATTACTTCATTCATGGGATGAACTCTAAGGATAATACAGACTGTACAACATGTGAACAGCGTGGGGCTATCAGCTGTGGCTCAGTGGTAGGGCATCTGCTTGGCATGAAGATGGCCCTAGGTTCAATCTTAGTATCTCCAGTCAAAGGATCTGGCAGTAGGTGATGTGGAAGACATCTGCCTGAGAACCTTGGAGAGCTGCTGCCAGTCCGAGTAGACAGTACTGACCTTGATGGACCAAGGGTCTGATTCAGTATAAGGCAGCGTCATATGTTTACATATGCGCATGCACACCCTACATTTCACAGTAGAAAACAGAAATATTCCAGTGCATGAGTGTTCATGGGAAGAGTCCTGTGCATGGGAGGACTCTGACAGCTTAGAAGGCAGGGCCTACACAACCAAAGTTCAAAACATACCAAAAACAGAAAACAGGAACTAAAATGGCATCTTAGCTAATGCCTCCATATGACAGAAGCCCTGAGGTAAATTAAATACAGATCTATGTGCACACTGATTGCATTTTTGTCATTTGGTGTACATTGTTCCTCATTTTATTGCGGAGGAACACTGAGGCCTAGCCCAGCCTGTGGCACAGAATTCTTGAGCAGACATAACAGGCAAGTAATAATGAAGCACCTGTGATGACATATATGCTTTCCCCTAAATTTACCAATCTCCAGGGGAGGCCTGGAGTTCTCCTGGAATTACAACTAATCCCTGAATTACAGAGATCCATTTCCTTGGAGGATGGAAAGAACAATTTTTTGTGTGTGTTTGCAAGTGTCTGGCAAAAACTTTCCCAGTATGCCAGTCCTATGGATCCAACATAGAAATTTCTCCCCTATGCCTGAAAATGCAATAAATTTCCACGGTGGGGTTAGAACACCACTGAGAAGCAGCCTTCTGCAAATCCATGCCCAAGTTCTCACTATGTTCTACCCCTTGGTGTTGTGATCCTCCAAAAAACCCCCCCAAACAACCACCATCTTTGCAAGGTGCCAGCAGGGGCAGCAAATATTTTGGTTTTTTGAGGGGGAGAGAAGTCAGAAATCTAACCCCTGCCAAACTCATCAAGGTGTCTCTTCATGTTTCCCCGGGTAGTGAGTCAGAATTCTGACTCCCAACAGCTAGATAGGATTCAGTGTTATGATCCCTCCCTCCCCCCCACCCTTATCTTGCTGGAGTGTAAGAAGTTTCTGAGGGTAGGTATTGGAAATTCCTTGCCACTTCCCAGTGGTGACCAGTTGCACAGGAGAGGGGGTGTTTCAGCTGAGAGGCCATATAACATACCTCTGCCAGGACACATATTGCTAAAGTCTGTGTGTTGAATACCCTGTACCATCTAAATAGATTAAAGCACTAGAACCTCAGAAATAAAGTTCTGACCTCACCAGTAGGATCAAATAATATATGCATTTTCTTAACAACAATTCAGTCCAGCATTGTGGAAGAATGATCCCTGGAAACTTCCCTTGCAGCATTTGGATAGCTTTTTCAGTCTGAGTGGGATAGAGAAGGAAGTGACCTATAGTAACCATATCTAATTTGCATTGAGCATTGAAGTGCTAGGGAGCAAAATTTAGAGGCGAATATGATCTGCAAATTCATGTAGAATAGTTTATTTTATGCCCATTTCTTGGCACACTTCAGCAATTTATAAAATCATGTAATATGCAATTATTGTGTTTGGGTGTTATTACTATAGGCTATTTAGGATCAAACTGTATGGCATATACAGCACTTGGACAGAGCTTCTCTATGATGCATACTCTGAGTGTGGCCTGTTTTAGCAAACATAGGCAGTTACATAAGGTACATTTAAAAAAAAAAAAGCATTATGAAAACAGGGAAGAAAAAGGAACAGGATCTTCTTGTTTACCTCTAGGCCCATGGGACATCTATAAACAGCCTACATACAGATGTTTCCTAGATTTTATGTGAGTTAGTGGCCACATAACCTGCGCCTACATATTTTGGAATGTGTACACTACACATATGGCTTATGCAAATGCTACAATCCAATACATGGACAGACAATGGGACAGAAGGTAAGGTTACTCTACCTAGTAGCAGGGCTGGTCCTTCCATTAGGCAAATTAGGTATCTGCCTAGGGCACCGGCCCTAGGGGGGGGTGCCAATTTAGGCATCCCCCACCTAACTTTTTGTTTGAAAACATTTGCTACTGAGCACTAGCTAGGAGTCCCTGCCAGCTCTGGATGGAGAAATACCTGGATATTTGAGGGCTGGAGCTTGGAGAAGGTCGGCCTTGGTGGGGACTTCAGGCAGGTACAATATCATAGAGTCCCCCTCCAAAGCAGCCATTTTCTCCAGAAGAACTAATCTCTGTTGCCTGGAGAACAACTGTAATAGCTGGATATCTCCAGGTCCCACCTGGAGCTGGCAACCCTAGTTGTACCAGGATGTAAGTATCTCTCTGCTAATTCAAATGGGTGGTTTCATTGGGGTTTTTTTTGTGTGTGCATGCGTACACACCTGGAAGTCATGGCGACAATCTGTTTTTGAAAACTGGTTATCAGTGCAGGGGGGGGGGCAGCGCCAGAAGTTAGTCTTGCCTAGGGCACCAGATAGTCTAGGGCCAGCCCTGCCTGGTAGTGGTACCATATGAGTGTTTTGTGCCTCTCAGGAATATACCAACTCTTTTCTGTTTGTGATTATAGTTCACAGGCTGTAGTCTCTCCCCACTTACATCCTCAACCTGCCCCATGGAATCTCTGTGAAACTTGTATTTTCTTTTTTTCTTGTTTCCCCCAGTTCAACAGTTTTATTGAAAAATAAATAAATAGTTACAGAACTAACACACATGGAACAGTGTACAGAAAAAACAATAAGCAACCAAGTATTGACAATTAATGAGACACTAATAATAATAATATAGTACTATCTAAATGTACATCACTCCCAGACACAAACTCTGTGCCCAATGCATAATTCAAGAAGGGTAAACATTTATCTAATACCGAATGCGGTCCAGATTTTTTAACAGTTACAATAGTATCAGCCAATTTATCCAAAACAAAGTACTCCCAAAGTTTAGTACAACTTGGTGGCTCAACTGCCTTCCACCCTATAGCCATGGTACATTTCGCTGCTGTCAACATCAACATAATTAATTCTTTTCATTAATTATGAATTTTAAAACCTTTCCATATATTCAAAAGGAGAATATGTGGCTCAGTTTTTACAATGGAGTCAATAGCCATTCCATGAGGCAGTTTGAGGATGTAGAAACAGTAGTAGGGGAGGCTAAAGCTGCTTCTCTCTTCCTTGCTTTTGTTGCAAACAGAAAAGAGGTGATGTCCATGTAGAAGGCAGAAATAGTCCCATCACATGTGTGATGCAAAGACCAAACAAACATGTGAACGTTGTAATGTGTAGATGAAGCTTAGAGTTTTTGCCATCAGGTCCAACTTCTCCTGGTTTTGCAAATTCTTTATTCATCTAATTTGTTCCCACTACTTCAATGCTCTCCTAAGACCCACATCTTCAACAACCTCATTATAATTTATAATATGTGCCACTTTATGTTACCCATCTCTAATCTAACCATTCCCTGCTTGTGTGTCATTGTGTTGCCTTTTCTTCATCCCTATCTTCTTTGCTTCTTGTAGATTTCAGGTTGTCCAGTATGATCATTTCTATGCTCTGCATAGTGTCTAATTTTTTTAAAAAATATTTGAAATCAGGAGAGAAGATTAAAATAATCACAGGTATTCAGCCTCTATTCCACATTTGCTTTTAAGAACCAAAGTTTAAATCTGCATGTAGTCTTCATGGAAGTGAGCCTAGAAAACTCTAGTAACATATCTTGAAATTACTTGGCAGCTGGGATAACCAAACATAATTTTTTAAAAACCTGAATCTCTTTCAGTGAGGCTGAGAAGCGTCTTTAATTTCTGTACTGGAGTCAGACCTTCCTCATTCTTACATTTTACATATGCATTAAACATTAAGATGATTTCTTTTACTAAAAAATTCCATTCGGGTATACTCACTCACTGCTATACATTCTCGATAAACAGATATTAATTTCATAATTAAAAGTAATCTTGTGTAAATACCCTGCAGGCCTCAATGAATCAAACACATACTGTGTGTCAGGCCTCCCACTGTCTTCAAGTGGAATGTACTGGCTGGATAATTAGATAGTACATATTTTTTAACCTTATTTGCATGCATATTATATTTTTTGCACACAGACAAGCAGCAGTAACAACAAAAGTCAGATTACCACAGGGAATTCCCACAAAGAAGTCTTCATTCCTTATAATTTGCAGCCTAAATTAAAATAATTTGATCTTTGACAAGGATGAAATGTCAAGCAGAAGGGGGTCCTCTACAAGCCACAGCCTGTGGCTTCTGAAATCAGCCTAATTTATGTCAGTCACTTCTTAATACATATTTAAGTATTACACGAAAAAGATGATAAATATGCAATCTGACACCTTTGGTATTTCCCTGCTGTTAATTTATAAAGGTCTTGTGTCCCCCAAACTGACTAAAATTATTTAAATAAAGGGAGAATTGTGATATAAGATGATGCAGAGAGCATTTTCACTCAATATTGAACACAGCAGGCAGTATACTAAGACAATTATTTCACTAGGCCTCAGAATCCCGCTGTGATGAGTTACTTTCAGAATTAGTAAAGGAGAAATTCTTTTGTTCAGAAACAGAGGAGTTTTAAAGTATAGTCCATTTCCATTATGCCAACCTAGCTTTCAGTTAAAATAAGAAAACACAAATCTATTTTATTTGCTTTCCTGTTGTTTCCCAAGAAATGATGGCATTGTTCTATGGCTACTACTAAGCAGTGTGTTTCAAAGTGGCATAACATAACAATACCTGTTAATTTAAATGAAGATATATTTTTTCCAGAAGCAAAGAATGAAGAAAAAGAAATATACTAAGTCATATAAATATGTGACTGTACAATCTCATGAAATTTGTCTTTACAGTATAATTTGTTCCTCGTTTTTTGACTGAGATTATTATAAACTTTAGGTAACCAATCCATTGCCAATGGTCAAGTAATTTTTCCATAACTCTTTGGCCATAGTCAAAAGGTAGCAATCCTTTTGAACTACTCAAATTCTACTATTTTAGTTAAGTATTCAAAATAAGATTTTATAAGGATTTTGGAATATGATAACCTGTCATTCATTTTATATAGCGAAATCAAGGACCAATATTACAAAATGTTTGGAAGGCTCTAGAATATATGAACTATGATTCTGGAACAAATTTCCCCTTGGGCAAATGGAAAAGCACTCCTGCTTATGAAACCGAGGGAAGAGATTCCTATTGATTTACACTTACCATGGAAGACCTCAATACTTTCTTCAATGTAATTCCAAAGAATTCCTCAACCTTCAAAAAATGGCTTTTAAGGACAATGCAACCAGGAATTGCAGCAACACAAGAAAAGTAACTTCTGCAAATGGAGAATCATTTGCAATTCTTTGAATCTAACCGTAGATCTCTAGTATTATCCTGATAAATTACATTAAAATATACACTAAAATACAGACTACATAAATAATAACATACTTTTGTAACAGCTTTCTACATTTCACATATCATGGAGCATAAGTCCAGTGCTAAGATGAGGCATAACATCTATTAACTAGTCTCTAATTTATTTGTTCTAATTAGAGTATATATTTGTTTCAGACCCAACTGATGTCACATACATTATGGTTAATGAGACTTTAGAATTGCCTTAAGCAGTTAAACAGCCAAAGATTGTCTTACCTCTCAATAAAATATGAGTCCATAAAAATATGATCTGAACACTTCCGATCTTAAAGTATTGAAACAGCAGAATCCTAATATCCCTTATAGTGCGCTAGTGATTTTTTTTTTTGCTTCTTATATCATTGTTTTACCACCTCCCATTCACTGACTCTCAATTTTTATTTCCCCATATCATAACTGGGAATTTTTAAAAAATTGATCATCTTGTTATAACAAAATTATACAGAATGGATCCTGTGTGAGTTAGAGATATCATGTTTGAGGCACACACTCCCGAAGATGCTTTGCCTTCATGTCCCACAAGTAAAATGTGGATTGGACTTGGGGAGTCCAAGTTACGGACACTCAAAGAAGGTGCCCCCAGGAAAGTGCTTGCTGGGAAGAAGTCAGGTGTGAGTTCAGGAGAACAACTCTAAAGCATTATGACTGACCCAGGTCATTCCAGCAGGTGCATGTGGAGGAGTGAGGAATCAAACCTGATTCTCCCAGATAAGAATCAGCACACTTAACCACATGCACCTGCTGGAGTGACCTTGGGTCAGTCACAATGCTTCAGAGTTGTTCTGCTCAAGAGCAGTTCTTGGAGAGGGGATCTGAGTTAGTCCTCCAAAGGAGGTGATCCCAGGATAGTGCTTTCTGGGGAAATCACAGGTGCAGATTCATGAAGTTCAGGATTGTATAGAACAGATACAGTGCAAGTGAGAGGCATGAAACTCTCAGGGGACCTCCACATGATGCCCTCCAGGTTATGTGCAGATTGTACTAAGGGAGACTGATTTATGACCCTTCAAAGAAGATGCCCCCGAAAAAATGTCAGGCTGAGATTAAAAAATGTATAGAATGGACCCCATGCAAGATACATACACCAAACACACAGGGAACCTCTTCCTGCACCTGTTACTCTACAGTCTCTCCAAGTTGGGGGCAGATTACATTTTTGAGGTTCCTATTACTGACCCCCCCCCACAAAAAAAAAAGGCTTTCCTAGTGCATCTGGAAAAGACATCTATACTTACAGAAGTGTATGAAATGGCTCAAGGACAAACCAGTGACAGCAAACTCCCAGGGAAACGTCATCTAGGCAGACCCCACCCCCCAGCCAGACACTGGAAGCAAGGCAAGCATCTCCCAAATGCTCGTAGCCCCACCAATTATCCAAAAGCAGGTTTTAAAGGAGAGAAAAACAAATATCCCCAGAGTTTCAACAGGGGCTCCCCAAAGTTAGCCCATGACACCTTGGCAGGCACTCTAGCCACACCACATGAGCAAGGGAAACATTCCCACAACTCTCACAGCCTTCACCCCAGGGATGAAACACACAAGTCTGGAGTACACCCATCAGAAAAGGGGATTTTAACAGTAATTTTAACATAAATCATATTTTGTACTAATGGAAGCAATCCTGTGAGAATTGCTGTTGAGCAGTTTCCATTCATTCTAGTGGGATACAGGCCCCACTGAAGTGAATGGAAGCAGTGTGCTTGTTAAAACTTGATGTTAGTTTTGTGTCCTTATCATTTGTAGAATAATGGAAATAATTAAGTTGGAGGTTTTAGAAAAATTGTTTGTTTGGAAATAATAATATGTAGCAATATAAATACTAGAATTTTTTCCCATAGGTTTTTCATTTTAATTGATTAGTGACTGTCTTGCACAATAAAGACTGTTTACAACCAAGTGGCAGTTTGGTGTAGTGGTTAAGTGTGTGGACTCTTATCTGGGAGAAATGGATTTGATTTCCCATTCCTCCACTTGCACCTGCTGGAATGGCCTTGGGTTAGCCACAGCTCTTGCAAGTCCTTGAAAGGGCAGCTTCTGGGAGAGCTCTCTCAGCCCCACCACACCTCACATGGTATCTGTTGTGAGGGAAGGAGATAAAAGAGATTGTAAACCGCTCTGAGACTCTGATTCAGAGAGAAGGGTGGGGTATAAATTTGCAATTCTTCTTCTTCTTCTGTATTGAAGTTCAAACTCTGAAATAATGCACAGGGACTATTTCAAGTATATTCCTAAGTAATAAATACCATAGGCCCCCATCCTCAGACACCAAACCCATCCTGCCAGGCTGCTAGAGCCTGGCCCTAGCAGGACATCGCTACGGGTCTTGGAGCCTCGTTCCCCTGATCTGTTCCTGGGGCTCTCTATAGAGGCAAAAGAGCTGTTAGCACTGCCCAGAGAACCAGCAAACACTCTTTGGAGAAGAGGACTCTGACAGCAGTGATTCGGGGGGGGGGGGGAGGGGGGAGCATCCTCTCCTTCCACAAAGGCAAAAGAGTTGTTAGCAGAAATACCAGCAGTTGCTAATACTCTTTGGAGAGGATGACTCTGTCAGCAGTGACTCAGAGAGTGAGAAGAAGCATCCTCTCTTTCCACATTCCAACTCCCTGTTGATGCTCCCACCTTGAGTATGCCACTCAATGTCCCCTCCCAGCCCAGGGCCAGAAAGCAAATGTGCCTCCTGGAGGGGGTGCAAACCTCCAACATGTGTCCTGCAGGCACTTGCAAAGGGCGCACCCAACAATGTTGTTGTCGCTGGAGGAAAGAGTGGCGGCCAGCAGGAGGAAGAAGAGGCCTACTCCCTCTCAGGAGGGAGAAGCAGAAAGAGATCAGGAGGCCCCTCCAAGAAAAACCAGTTTCTCTTTGCTGCGCAGAAACGGCGACGCAAGCTGAAGCCCCAGGGCAGATAGTGGGAAATTGGAAGGACGCTGAAAAAAGGAAAGTCAGAGTGGCATAGGGTGAGTGCAAACTCAGTCGGGGTAGCTCAAAGCCCTAGTCCATCTAACACCCAAACCCCAGCAGGAGAGAGTTCAAAATTAGGAGGGTACAAATGTGGGTCCTCAGCCAAGGCAACCAGTGGCTTAGCTCCTCTGATCAGAGTGAGTGGAGAGACAGGGTGGCTCAGGACGCTGAGGGCACCTAACAACCATACCCTAGCAGGGAGGGGTATTCACAGTCCAGAAGAAATGAATGTGCTCTGCTTTTAACAAGTTCCCTGTCTAACTGCCAACAGCCAACAGACAAGAGGCTGTGGAGCTGAACTGATATATAACATTTTGATCCTACACAACAGAATGAGAACTCTGTTACTGGCAGTCAGCAGTGCCTGTTAATCTTTGGAATGCTCCTATTGGTCTTTCTAAGGCTGGAGAATTCTGCTCCTTGTTGCTTTGAAGTTTTGCAAACAGTTTAATTGAGCAGAAACAGTCTATCTGGACATTTATCCATTCATGAAATGCCACAAATTGCCATTGGCAGCATGAATGTTTGTGGATTGCTTGTGCTGGTTGCCCTTCCACAAACCTCGCTTTATGAACCACAAACTGACTAAAATTCATGATATGCTTTAGTTTGTGAGCCAGTTTGTGCCTGTCTCTAATCCTGAGTAATCACTGATAAATTTGTCCATGATTTGGATTACTTCATTGGGCTGAGATTATTTTTGCTTCCTGGGGTAATCAAGATTTTGTTATAACTTCTTAGTCTCTTATTTTTCATTACAGTGTTTTCTATATTGTGGTATGAATATTTAACACAATTACCATGCACACAAAGGAACCATCCAGAAATATTCTTTTTACGATCAATCAGCAGAGGCTTCACAAATTTAACTTTCTTGATTTCTGTTTTCTTTTTATTTCCTACTGGTTCTTTTCTAACTATCCTGTATGCTTAAATGGCAAAATGATCCCTTGTACAGAGACAAAAGTCACAAAATGAAGACAAATGATTACCCAAAATGCATTCTTTAACCTTTAATTCAGGAAGATATGTACAGGTTTTGTGAACTGAACTTAAAGGTTAAAAAAGTAGGTCTTAGAAATAAAGGTTTTTTTTAAAAAAAAAAATTACATGCCAGGGCAATTTTCCCTCACTTGGTTTTTTCCCATTTATAAATATTAACTAGACACAATAAGCTAGATCCAGTGACTCCTTTCTACTGAGGAGCCTAGCTCCAACAGAGAAGAAAGTTGTAGTATCCAACTCTCAATAGTATCCAAACTTTTCAATATTTTGGTTTTGTTTTTCTGTTGCTATATTAAGTGTGCCTGTGTATATCTGAGTGGCTTGGGAGTGGTTTGCTTTAATAATTGATGGTTGGAAGGAACCTTGTGAACACAGAATTGGGTGAAAAGATTGGTTATAACTGCAGAAAATAAAATCAGTATACTTTACATGTTATTCTCTTCTACCAAAAGCATTCACTGATTACTAAACTTCCAATTTTTAAGATTACATCCAAAGGATACATTATTTGTGCTGGAAAACTAATTTCACAACCAAGTTGCGTCCTTTATCTCAACATCCCTCTTACATTTCAATACTATGTTTGCATGAATAACATACAGTAATTAATTTCTTACTTCTATTTCTATAGATTCATGCAGTTTCTTGCAGGTAGCTGAGAAAGTTTCAGAAGTGCCAAATTCGAAATACCAAAATTTGTTCTTCATTCTGAAATGTGAAGAAAAAGAATAATCAATATCTGGGGGAAAAATGTTAGCATCCTGACTTCAATCATAAGGAAAGGCAATGCCTGACATCCATTTTGGAATAGATGATCTCATAATTTTGAAAACTTAAATGTGGCTGTCAAGTGGTAAAATATCTCCTAAGGCTATAACAGGAAAATTCTGGAATGGAGATATATTAGGTAACTCTGAGAGGATTTGGAGGGAAGGGGGGGCTACTGTCACAACTAAGTAATGTCTTGAAAACTTACTGTTATCTACTTTGTGTCTTGTCTTTGCTAATTTGATTTCTGATACTGTTCAAAATCTTTTTCCAGGGCATCCTATCATATTGAAGTAGAGAAACAACAATGAAAGCTTACTGTAAGCTATTGCAGTAGCTTATTATTCATTATGACAGATTTTTTTTTTAAAGAAAACATCAGTAGTACAAATCTTCAAATAATTAGCTGGAGGGCAACTGGATATGGATAGGTTTCACTTAAAATCAGTAATACAAAAGCAGCAGACAGAAACTTGGAATTTTAAAGTTAGATTCTACTGCAAAACAAAGTTGATGGAAACTATATCAAATGTTTGGCACTTTAGACAAAAACGTTTTGTCTGTACTTTTGCTATCACAGGATATAGTGAATATGCTTAGTGAAAATAATCTTTAGTAATTTTTTTTGTCAATACATTAAGAAACCTGTGATTGTGTAAATGGGTTCTTCCCATTCCATCTGACTTTAAAATGCTGTTTGGGTTTGGTGGGAAAGCTGATGGACAGAGATACGCAACTGTTTGCGCATGCAGAGCTGTGACAGTGAGTCTACTAATACTCATTTAAGTCTGCTAACAACAAAATGCCTTGGGAAGCTCATAAATTGCACCAAATATCACAACTTACCTGCAGAGTTAGGGCTGTTACAGGTATTAACATTTTAATAGGTGCTTATTATAATCTTGTGAAAACATACTCTAACTTGATCTGGCTCAGTATTTCAGACTTGTTACAATAGTGCAAAATGAGCCCTCTTCCCCCACCTTGTGGTCCTTGAGTAAGTGACCTAAATCCTGTTCTCAGTTAGAAGAAATAGCATCAGCTGTCCAGCCTTTTCTCAATTTAAAATTTATCCTACTGAATTCAGGATATTTTAAAGAGACCCTTGGAATCCTCGAGTCAATGGAAATGACATCCAATTAATAATTGTAAAAGAGGCCAAGCAGTCTTCAGGAACAGTCTTTATTTCACAAAATAAGTCATCTATTAGTATGTATCATTATCCTTTTTATGGCAAGAGCTCTTATAGGCCTTTCAGTGTTGAACAGAACATTAGCTAGCAAGGTTTTCTGTCCATCACCTTAGCCATAAACATGGAGGGGAGGGAACAAAGCTCACAAGAAATGCAATCTACTGTAAGTGACAAATATTTCAGGATTATTTTTTTTTAAAAAATGCAGGCTCTTTTCCTGCCACCAACATAATTATGTGAATGTAAATTTTAAAAACCCTCACAAAGCTCTAGCTTATTACAAAATTACAACTGCAGGTGAACAAATACACAATAAAACAAAAGTGCAATGATATCACCCTTAACAAAACCTGAGAAGATGTACATAATTTAAAAAAAAATGGTTCTTAAATGTATTGGTCAATAGGAAAGTTTGTTCATATACTGCTGGTTTCCAGGAAACCAATGTACTAAAAATACAGACTACATAATCGCTACTTTGATTTAGGAAACAGAAAGACTACCCATGGGTTCTAGCCTTGAAAATTTCCATTAGTTATAGACACATGATTCTTGCTAAAATCCCCAGTTCAATAGAGTTTGCCCTAAATTTCTGTCATTTTAAATATTACATGAACTGAATATTTCTGGTCTAGGCAATAAAGTCTTTATAGACCGTAAGGTATAACAGCATCTGAGAGCCAGATGCATAAAATATAATCCTATGGGAGAAAATGGGATGTAGAGCAGGAATCTATTTCATGGCCTCACCCACTATTCTCTTTAAAATAACTCCTCGTTTACTTCCTGTAAGTGTGCATGATCCAGCCAAAGTATGATACTTTTCAATTTCATTTATTCTGATGTGAAAGGTGGAAGCATGTGCTTTACTGTTCAGCTGAAATAAATGGGACTAAAATGTGCCCAGTTTCCTCCTATAAAATGCTGGAATGGTTTTATTAAATGGAGGGGAAAACTGAGGATTTCTAGAAAGCCTTTTTCTTCAGAACAGGAAAACTGTATATGGCAGAAGAATAAATGCCTTTTAAAGTCATTATGTACCACAAACAAGAGACTCCTTATGAATCACTTTAGCAAGACTGGGTGGAAACACTGTTTATTGTCCCAATCAAGCCACAAGCCATAGGCATAGATGTAAGTATTTCCTCCAAATCCAAGCCTGAAGTAGCATGTGCTTCATAGTGGAACAGGGAATTATGCATGGAAGTGGAAATTGCATGCACCATTTCCCAGTCTGATCAAATGGCCAAAATACTTTGTGTGTGTGTGTGTGTTGCCCTTTGGTGAAAGTTATAACTCTGCTGAAGGGGAAACATTGAGTACCCCCTGTTTTCCCTTAAACCCATTCCTAAAGCAACTGATCAACACAATTCTAAACAATTAAAAGGCTACATATGCTCATATATAACTATGCTCATGCACTATTGCATCAGAGGCAATGTGCGCATGCATTTATTTATTTATTATATATAATATATACTATATAAATATATTTATTTATTATATTTATATCCCACCCTTCCCAATTGGGATTAGGGTGGTTAATATCAGACTATATAACATTAAAAACTAGTCATTAAATTATTTATTTACTTTAAATTTATATCCTACCCTCTCCGCAAACAGACTCAGGGCGGCTAACAACAACTAAGGAGTACATGTTAAATCCACAAAACAATATAACACTAAAAACTATACAATTATAGATATTACATAATGGTACTATTCAACTTCTTATAGCAGTTCATGGTTTCTTCAGTGGGCCAATTCAATTTCTGTTAATTTCATAGATGGTCTATCCATTGGTGGTCTTTGAGAAATCATCTAATTTCTCATAGCTGGTATTCACTCAGTTATAAGGGTGGCAGCCATCTCCACTCATGTTGTAGGGCGGCTAATCAGAATAATTCTGTTTTACAGGCCCTGTGGAATTGGGAGAGATCCCACAGGGTCTGTATAGCCTCTGGGAGGGTGTTCCACAACATTGGGGCTGCCACTGAGAAGGCTCTGGCTTTTGGGGAGCTCAGTCTAGCCTCCCTTGATCCAGGGATGGAGAGAAGATTTTTTTGTCCTCCTGAACACAGTGCTCTCTGGGAGATGTGTGGGGAAAGGCTCATAGGAGGGGAGGCTCATAGACAAACAGGCCCCTGGGCATATAGGGCTTTATAGATCAATACCAGCACCTTGAAGTGGATTCGGAATGCAATTGGCAGCCAGTGCAGCTCTTTTAGCACTAGCTGAATGTGTGCCTGTTAAGGGAGCCCCATTAACAACCATGCAGCATTTTGCATGAGCTGCAGCTTCCGAGTCAGAGAAGGGCAGAGAAGGGCAGGCAGTAGAGGGTATTACAGTAGTCCATGCTTGAGATGACTATAGCATGGATCACCATCGCTAAGTCACTATGTTCCAGGAAAGGGGCCAGCTGCCGTACCCGCCACAGATGAAAGAAGGTGGATTTAGCAGTGGCTGCTACCTGGGCCTCCATAGTTAGAGAGCACTCCCAGGCTCTTGACCTTTGGTGCCAGTAACAATGGCACTCTGTCAAAAGCTGGCAAAGGGATCTCCCTTCCTTGGCCACCACAACTTTTATCTGGTTAAAAAACCAGATAAAACAATTAACAATTTTAAAAAATGGCAAAATATATATCATAGTTCTCAATTCAGAATTCTCCCATGGACTGGACAGATGATAGTAGGAGTCATTCCAGCTCATATTACAGGAAGATTTCATATACTAATAAATTAATCTTACATGTGTAGGTCTCTGTTTCTCTATGTTAATTGGATTCCATTTGGGCTGAGGTACTTGTAGGTACTTAGCCTGGACAGTGATAGAAGTGCAAGCCCATGGGGCAGGAGCATGTGGTTTGCAGCTCGAAGCAAGCTTTAGGCAGCTAACAGAGCAATCCCATCCTACTCCAGTCAAAGACCAATGAAGCCAATAGGTTTGTACTGGAGTAACTCAGCAAAGGATTGCATAGTTTGTGGACCAGTCCATATATGTTTCTGTTTCTTCTGTCATATTTGTTTAAACATTTTTGTTATTTCAAATGTTCTATAAGCTGCTTTGGATCCCTTCCAGGAGAAAAGCAGGACAGAAATGCTCCAATAAATAACATGATAGTCATGCAACACTGGCTTGTACACTGAGATCAGCATTTACCACATTTTTGGATTGACTGGTACAAAATACTATTTTGTGAATTATTTACATGTGTGCACCAAACTTCATCCTTCACAATGACTCGGAATTATAATAATCATTTGGATATATACCTTTCATAAGAACATAAGGGAAGACATGCTGGATCAGGCCCATGGCTCATCCAGTCCAGCACTATGTGTCACACAGTGGCCAAAATCCAGGTGCCATCAGGAGATCCACTAGCGGGCCAGAACTCCAGAAGCCCTTGTTGGAGCAAGAATCTACATAAACCCAGTCTGACAGCCACAGTATGACAGCTGGTGATCTAGCTGCCAGGCTAGGTCACAGTGACCTGATCAGCAGACCGGCTTGAGCCGGCAGAAGCCAAGTGATGCAATCTGCTGAGTCAGCATGGCCAGGATTGGCTGCTTGGACTATATATGATCTGTGTGTGCATCACACAGGTCTCTCCCTGTGAGATGGTGGTTAGGCGAAGCACTTTGCCCGTGGAGGTGATATTGTATAGACTGCACAAGAGAGCACTTGTCGTGTATATATGTTAATACACCTTTTGGCACTAGTTGCACGTGTCCGCCTGATTTTCTTTCCTGAAGCCCTGTGTCGGGCAAGTCATC
Source organism: Heteronotia binoei (assembly GCF_032191835.1). Taxonomy (NCBI): domain Eukaryota; kingdom Metazoa; phylum Chordata; class Lepidosauria; order Squamata; family Gekkonidae; genus Heteronotia; species Heteronotia binoei. The sequence goes on from NC_083232.1 coordinate 49,216,320, forward strand.
TCCCTCACTCTGCTACTCCCGCTCCGACAGGGTTATGGGCCCAGGGCGGTTCCGCTGCGCGGAGGAGAGAGTTGAGAGTTGAGCTGACTGTGAGTTTGGAAAGAGCCGGAGGCGAGGAACGCCGGTGAAGGACACAGAAGCACCACCGTTCTCTGTTTGAGAGCCAGAGGGACGTCGGCAGCCAGCTGTGAGGAGGAGTCGGCACGATGGCTCAGCAACAGCTTGGAGTAGCCGTTGAGAAGCTCACCTCAGCCACCTACGCGGTGTGGAGCCTGAGAATGCAACACTACCTCAAGCGTGAAGGGCAATGGCTGTTCGTGAGTAACCCCCCTGCTGACTTATCTCCTGCCGAGACTGTGTTATCGGATAAGGCACTGGCCAACATAGTGCTGTCTATAGGAGATGACCAGCTGGTTTATGTGCGAGGGAAGGACACTCCCAAGGCTGCCTGGGACGCGTTGAGTGCGGTGCATGTTAGCACCACTGCTGGTTCCCTCATGGCCTTGACAAGGAGGATGTTCCGCACCGTTATGCCGGCTGGAGGGTGTGTGAAAGATCACATCAAACGGCTAACGGACTGTTTCGTTGAGCTGGAGGCAAGAGGCAAGACTGTAGCTCCAGACGACAGAGTGTACATTTTGCTGTCGTCGTTGCCACCTGAGTACACTCCCCTGATAACTTCTCTGGAGACGGTGGACGTAGCGACCCTGACCATGGAATACGTCTGTGCCCACCTGCTTGACTTCCAAGAGAGAATTGCGGCCGTGAGCTGTCCGGGGGTGTCGGCCGGGCAGCGTGCTGTTATCGGTGTGTCCGGGAAGACAGCCAAGAATGAGCCAGCTTTTGCTGCTGGCAGGCGTCCGAAGGTGGAGGAAGTGGAGCCGACTGCGTTTGCAGTCCGTCGCTGCTATGGATGCGGGTCGTCGCAGCACCTGCTCCGAGCTTGCCCTGAGAGGGAGAAGAGGCGGGGGCGTGTGCGGCGAGAGCGGAGGACCGCCAGCCCGTGTGAGGAAGCAACCCGGCTGGTCACGTCTGCAGTAGAGAGCACAGGGTCTGCTTGGATTTTAGACTCCGGGGCAACGAGCCATCTCTGCTGCGAGAAGGAGTTGTTGAAAAACATTGACAGTCGTGAGCATAAGTATGTGAGATTGGCTGATGGGACCACTGCCAGTTCTGTTTGCTCAGGCAATGTGGAATTTCCTGCACTGAAATGTATGTTGCAAAATGTGTTGTATGTACCCTCACTGCAGTCTAACCTGTTGAGTGTTAGCACACTGTTTGACCAGGGATACCAGGTGAGATTTGAGAAAACCTGCTGCAAAATCCTGGGAGGTGGGGGAAAGTTGCTTGTGACAGGAAAGAGGGAAGGTAAACTGTATGTGGTCCAGAGTGATTGTGCCCAGGTGGCTCAGGTGTCGAATGAGCCTGTGCACAATAATTGTATACATTTGCTCCATAGGAGACTTGGGCACTGCGGATTTAGGGCGTTAAAGAAAACCCTGGAGCTTGTGCCTAGTTTGAAAGTAAATCCTTGCAAATGTTACTTGGATTGCCAGGTCTGCAAGAAGACCAAAAGCAAGGCGTGTGCTGTTGCTAAAGAAAGCTCAAGGGAAAGCACACGAGCCCTGGAACTAGTCCATTTAGACGTTATTGGCCCATTGCCAAAGAGTCTGTCGGGGAGGAGATACTGCTTGGTGGCCACCGACGACCACACGAGGTACGCGTGGGTTTTCACCATGGTGCATAAGTCTGAGGTGTATAAGACATTCACCAAGTGGGTCAAAGCAGTGGAGAGACAATTAGGGGTTAATCTCCTAGCTGTACAAACCGACAGAGGGGGGGAATTCTTATCTAACCAGATGAAACGTTGGCTGGAGAACAAGGGCATTGCCCACCGTCTGACGAACCCGGCAACGCCCCGAGAAAATGGGCATGGGGCTGTATTGCAGAATGTGATGTATTGCATGTTAGAGGATGCACAACTGCCAATGACCTATTGGGCAGAAACCATACATGCAGCTGTTTTTTTGCAAAATAGGGTTTGGTGTAATACTGTGAAAAATGTGCCTTACAGGTTACTGTTGAACAAGACCCCAGATTTGAGTTCTTTAAAAGTCTTTGGGTCACGGGCTCGGGTTGGCATCCACTCCACGAGTAGCGGGGAGGGGGATGTCCGGGCAGAGAGCCTAATTTTTCTGGGCTACAAGCCAAGGGCCAGGTGTTATCGTTTCTGCAATAGCAAAAGCAAGATAACACTTAGTAAGAGTGCCCAGTTCAATGAAGAAAGCAGCTGGCCAAGGTTGCACTCCTTGCAGAAACAATTTGTCCTGCTGCCAAGTAGCGATAACGATGTTGGAGCGCAGCCCAGAACTCCAGCCCAGGAGGTGGCACCCAGTGGGGCTGGAGAAGGTGAGCCGAATGCTGGCACAGAGCCTGACGAGCAGAATCAGGAGGCAGAGCCTCAAATGCAGGAACTGGAGGTAAAGTGTGAGAGTCAGGAGGTTCAACACCCAATTACAGGGGCAGAGCAACCAGCCCAGGAGGTGGGAACAGAGCAACCCGAAGAAGACAAAGCTGGTCCAAGCACAGGGCCACGGGTGTCTGCCAGGTCCACCAAAGGCCAACGTCCCGCTAGGTACAAGTGTCCCTATGTCACTCTGACTGTCAATCCAGACCCACCCGGATTTGAGGAAATGTTAAAAGAAAAGGCTAAGAAATGGAAAGCCTGGGTGGCAGAGTGCGAGGCAAGGGAGAAGGAGGCTGAAGCCAAGCGTCTGAAAGAGCTGGCTGAACAGGAACACGATGATGTGTTTTACAATCATGATGAGTTCCTGCACGAATTCCGGAAAGGGTTCCGAGCTACGTAAATATGAACTGTAATGTTGCTGGTGGACATGTATGTAAACTGTGTAAAGTGTTTTGGTGCACTGGGTTTAAATAGATTAGGAGGTGTGTTGGAGCAAGAATCTACATAAACCCAGTCTGACAGCCACAGTATGACAGCTGGTGATCTAGCTGCCAGGCTAGGTCACAGTGACCTGATCAGCAGACCGGCTTGAGCCGGCAGAAGCCAAGTGATGCAATCTGCTGAGTCAGCATGGCCAGGATTGGCTGCTTGGACTATATATGATCTGTGTGTGCATCACACAGGTCTCTCCCTGTGAGATGGTGGTTAGGCGAAGCACTTTGCCCGTGGAGGTGATATTGTATAGACTGCACAAGAGAGCACTTGTCGTGTATATATGTTAATACACCTTTTGGCACTAGTTGCACGTGTCCGCCTGATTTTCTTTCCTGAAGCCCTGTGTCGGGCAAGTCATCTCCCTCACTCTGCTACTCCCGCTCCGACAGCCCTCCCTCTGTTGCCCCTCAAGCACCAAGAATACAGAACATCACTGTCCCAGATATAGTGTTCCAGCTATACTTCATGGCTTCGATGGACCTTTGCTACATATATATATTTTTTCAAATTAAACATTTTATTCAAATAAAGTTTCAACAAATTATACAGATTTACAGTAATATTTCAAAATTAAACTTCTGAAATATTATAGCGGTACTAAGGTTGAATAAATTGAACAGTTAACATTGGATAATTATCAATTATACAGTAATATAGTCAGGTTATGTTCAGATAATAAATTTAGAATATTTGTATAGATTAATGAAAAAAGATGCAGATTTTGGTTTTTGTTTGTTAACTGGGGAGAGTTGGGTAAATAATCAGGAAAAGCATTCAACCATACGGACCATTTACTAGGCTTCCCAACCCTCCCGCCCTGGCGGGGGACTCCAGGATTTCCACCCTCTTCCCCCGCTCCCCATAAAAACAGAAGCGGGGGAAGGGGGGGGAAATGGCGAGCCGCCCCGCCGCTGCCGCCCCCTGCTCCTCCTGCGGGCCGGTCTTGTCCAGCGCTGCCCGGCCCGCACCCCCTCCTCCTCCTGCCGCCGCCGCTGCACCAGTCATCCCAGCCAAAGCCGCAGCTGCCCTTCCCTCCCTCCCGCCAGTCGGCCCGGCCTTTCCCACGTTGCGTGATTACAGGTCTCCAGTCGCTCGCCCGCCTCTCACTCACTCGCCCGGTCTTTCCGCTCGGTCTCTCTGCTCACCCGCCACACGCCGCTCGTCTGCACTGGGCGTGGGCGTCCCAGCTATCCCAGCAGCTCCGCTCCGTTCCACACTCTCTCCGCCCGTCGGCCACTCTTCTCGCCGGTCAACCCTATCCGGCCAGCGGCGCGGCCAGCGGCGCAGCCCAGCCCGGCGTCTCAGCCTCCTCCGTACTCGCTCCCAGGCCCCACCTCGCCCCGCAAGCCAGTAACAGCTCTGGCAGCTCCGCGGGACCCTTCGGCACCATACCAGTCTCTCATGCTCTGAGGTGGGATATCTTATTGCTTGCACTTGATGTTTTGAGCCCAGCTAAGTGCAAATCAAGTTGTTTCTGAGTTGTTTCTGGGGTATTTCAAGGGAGCTCTAGCACCCAAGCTCTAGCACCCAAGGGAGCTCTAGCACCCAGTTCAGACAGCATCTAGTGCCTCCCCCCGAACCCCAAAAGAAAGTGCCCCTATCCTTCATTATTTCCTATGGAAGGAAGGCACTGAAATGTGATGGCCAGAACTCCCTTTGGAGTTCAATTATGCTTGTCACAGCCTTGATCTTGGCTCCACCCCTAATGTCTCCTGGCTCCACCCCCAAAGTCCCCAGATATTTCTTAAATTAGACTTGGCAACCCTACCATTTACTCATAAGATTATGTGTAGTAGATATACTCTCATACGGTATAACCCAATACGTAATTTTATATAATAAGAAATAGCTCCAAACTTTCATGTACCGCTGATGCATCTGTGGAAAATACTTTTTCTTCCAGTATGATGCTAAGACACTTTTTGCTGCAGTTAATAATATTGAAATAAGGTCTCTAATATCATGTGGAATTGTTGACATAGACCATAAATTTAATTTTTAAAGACTTGAATCCTTTGGAATGTCATAACCAGTTATCAGTTTGATTTGTGTTAATATTTCAGTCCAAAACTGTACTACTTTGTTACAGGTCCACCCAGGGGTCATTTTGTAGAAAAATAAGTGTTGGAGGTCATCCAGGGATTGTTATGCCATACTATTCAATGGACAAGAAGGTGGAACTCTCAGAAAGGTTCAGGAGCTGCACTCCTGTGAGCTCCCACTGAATCCAAGGCCTGGTCCACAAACTATGATAGTAAGATCCTTTTCCCTCACATTCTTTCCAGCACCAAAGGGACATGATCAGGTTGATATTTGCTGATTTTGTAGGTGTTCGATATGTTCCGTATGTCTATCCAAACCCCTCCCATATGTTTATCCAAACCTCTCTAGGAGTCGTCTCCCTTTCAGGGCTTCCAATAATCAGAGTAACATGACCAATGTCTTTGACAAATTTTCAAAAATCTGCAAAAACTTTAATTAATTTTGAGGTATTCTAAATTCCTTGCTTTGAATAAGCTGTATACAAATCTGCCATTTAAAGATTTTGTAGTAATTCGGATATCTTGAACTACATATGTGCCAAATTTGAGGTCTCTAGCTAATGGGGAAGGATCTCATGATGATATTAATATCATTACCAGTCACTAAGATTCAATGCAAATTTCTGCTGTAAGTATGTCAGGAGCCAAAAATGTATCCTAATTTTTCAATGTAAGCAGAACTTCCTATCCACATTATAATTTCTAACTAACAGAATTATTAGACTATTACCTAGAAACAATGCTTTTTTGTATGGAAGTGTAAATGTAGGAGAAATTTGCTTTATCTTTTAATAGTGAAATCAAAACAAAAAACAAGCAAAGCAACCAATCCAAATTACCCAATTATTCACAGAAAAATACCTCAGAAGTCAACAGTTTGTCAGTTTGGTGTAGTGGTTAAGTGCATGGACTCTTATCTGGGAGAACCGGGTTTGATTCCCCACTCCTCCACTTGCAGCTGCTGGAATGGCCTTGGGTCAGCCATAGCTCTCGTAGGAATTGTCCTTGAAAGGGCAGCTTCTGGGAGAGCTCTCTCAGCCCCACCCACTTCACAGGGTGTCTGTTGTGTGGGGAGAAGATATAGGAGATTGTAAGTCACTCTGAGTCTCTGATTCAGAGAGAAAGGCAGGGTTTAAATCTGCAGTCTTTTTACAATGGATATACAGTGGCATATTTATTTAAAATATTTCTATGCTACCTCCTGAAATCTGCTCCACAAGGCTTACTATTAAAAACCACAATATTAAAATACCAATTATTCAGCCACAAGCCATTGGATTTAAGCAACTATCCATTAAAAAAACTATCCCAGAACACTAAAAAGTTGGTAATATAAATGCCATAATTAGAAGCTTGGGTTAAAAAAAGATGTGTTTTGGTCTGGCACTTAAAACAAAGTAACATAGGCAGCAGGCAAAATTCAAGGGGGAGAGCATTTCAAAGGTGAGGTGCCACCACAGAAAAGGCCCACTTCAGGTATGGGGACACTGAGAGCAGGGCTTGAGAGGCCAATTGTAATTGACAGGCTGGTTAGTATGGAAGGAGACTGGGCTTCAAGTATACCTGCCCCCAGGGCTTTTTTTGTAGCAGAAACTACTTTGAATATTAGGCCACACCTGCCTGATGTAGTCAATCTTCCAAGAGCTTATAGTAGGCCCTGTTAGAAGAGCTCTGTAAGCTCTTGGAGGATTGGCTACATCAGGGGTTTGTGGCCTAATATGCAAGGAGTTCCTGCTACTGATGCCCTCCAGCGCCCCACATGACCTTCCCTCTAGCGACAGGCAGGGCCGGCCCTAGCCCTTCTGGCTAGGCAGCACAGCTCCACCCTGCCCCAGTCACCGAATCTGCTGCCTACTCATGAGTAGCCCTCCGAGTAGGCGGCAGGCATGGGGCTACTCGCGGGAAAAGGTGGGGGGAGAGGCAGGAAGCAGAGGCAAGGAGAAGCAGAAGCGATCGGGGCTGGGAGGCAGGGGAAAGAAGAAGATATTGGATTTATATCCCGCCCTCCACTCCGAAGAGTCTCAGAGTGGCTCGCAAAGGCAGGAGAAGGGGCAGCAATCGGGGCTGGGAGGGAGGGGAAAAGGCAGGAGAAGTGGCTGCGATCAGGGCTGGGAGGGAGGGGAAACAACAGGAGAAGTGGCTGTGATCAGGGCTGGGAGGGAGGGGAAAGGGCAGGAGAAGTGGCTGCAATCGGGGATGGGAGAGAGGGGAAAGGGCAGGAGAAGTGGCTGCGATCGGGACTGGGAGGGAGGGGAAAGGTCAGGAGAAGTGGTTGTGATCGGGGTTGAGAGGGAGGGGAAGAAGCAAGGAGAAGGGGCAGCGATCAGAGCTGGGAGGGCAGGAACGGAGGTGGGGAGAAGTGGTGGCGATCGGGGCTGGGTGGGAGGGGAAAGGGCAGGAGAAGTGGCTGCGATCAGGGCTGGGAGGGAGGGGAAAGGGCAGGAGAAGTGGCTGCAATCAGGGCTGGGAGGGAGGGGAAAGGGCAGGAGAAGTGGCTGCAATCGGGGCTGGGAGGGAGGGGAAAGGGCAGGAGAAGTGGCTGTGATCAGGGTTAGGAGGGAGGGGAAGAAGTGAGGAGAAGGGGCAGCAATCAGAGCTGGGAGGGCGGGAACGGAGGTGGAGAGAGGGGTGGCGATCGGGGCTGGGTGGGAGGAGAAAGGGCAGGAGAAGTGGCTGCAATAGGGGCTGGGAGTTGCAGCAAAAGCAACCCCCAGCTTGCCCCTGGAGTTAAAGGGCCCACAAAACAGCTGATCTGCTGGCCCTTTAACTTCAGGGGGAGGCTGAGACTGCTTCTGCCCCCGGTAGGCCAATTGCTGGTGGGGCCAGCGGCAGCCCCCGGAGCTATTGCAGAGGCCCCAGAGACTGGTTGGGGTGTCCAGTCAGGGGGCCTCACCCAGAAGTCGGGGGGCTGTGCCACCACAGGCCCCTTTGTAGCTACGGGCCTCCACTGATCACTGTAGAAAACCCCTGACAGCAGCTTGGCCACAGCATTTTGGATAAACTGAAGTTTTCATTCCATTTTTAAAGGCAGCCCCACACAAAGTGTCATGCAGTAATCTAACTGGGATGTGATAAGAGTATGGATCATGATCTTTGAGGAACAGCCATAGCTAGTGAACCAGCCAAAGCAGATAAAAAGTTTTACATGCCACAGAGGAGACCTGAGCCTCCAGCCATAGGCCACTAGCTATAAACCTGCTCCTTCATGGGAAGTGCAACTCTCTCCAGGACAGGCTGGCTCTGCAGTCCCTGAACAGCTTTTCCATTGACCAGCAACACCAGAGCGAGTGTAGTATAGTGGTTAAGAGTGTTGGATTAGTATCTATGAGACCCTGGAATCCTGCCATGGAAGCTCACTGGGTGACCTTGGGCCAATCATACTGTCTCAGTGTAATAATAATAATAATAATAATAATCTACCCCACAAGGTTGTTGTAAGGATAAATTGGAGGAAAGGAGTACAATGTAAGCTGCTTTGAGTCCCTACTGGGGACAGAGGTGGGGTACAAATGAATTATTTTTTTTCCTGGACTGAACATCAATTTATTGACCTTCATCCATCCTAATACCTTCTACAGACACATTTTCAGAACTTCCATAGATCCACTTGGCTTAGCTGCTAAAGCTGGCAATCACTCATGTAGATAAGAGCCAGGCAAGTCCAGACAGTTCATTTTGTTCATGGGACTGCTACTAAAAAGAATCTGAAAGAGAAGTATGGTTCTTTAATACCTAATTAACGAACAACTTAAACACAGATTCCTTGTAATTACAGGTCAACACTGGTTCAATCATATAACCACTGGACCATGGTAGTAACATATGTTTATGAATTGTACTCTGTACATACTCTATGAAATTGTCCTGTATTTTATTAGTTTTTGAATAATGATGTATTAAACTTGCTTTTATATTTTGTATTCTCACAATAGATTCCCCCTAATGAAGCTGCACATGAGGGGTGCATAATTATTAAAGATTTTTCTCCCTTGTAGCACTTTTTTTGTCTTTGTTACCTGTTAAAGTGAAATAGAACTGAGTTTCATCCACATACTGGAGGTACCACATCACAAATCCTCAGATAACCTCTCCCAGTGATTTCATGTACATGTTAAACAGCAAGGAAACAAAATGGAACCCTGGAGGAGCCAATAGCATAAATGTCACAGGGCCAACAGCACCTTCTGTAATCAGATAGACAAGTATGAGTAGAACCACTGGACCATGGTGCCCCCCCCCCAGCCCAACCAAGCTTTCCAGATGGCTATCATAGTCAATTGTATCAAAAGCTGTTGAGAAGTCTAAGGAATCAACAGGGATGCACTCCCCTGTCACTTTCCCAGTGAAGTTCAGGGCAACCAAGGCTGGTTCCAACTCAAAGCTAGGCCTGAATCCAGATTGAAATAATTCTAGAAAATTTGTCTCCTTCAAGACTGCCCAAAGCTGTGTAGTTACCACCTGCTTGAGCACCTTGCCTAAGAATGCAGTATTAGCTACTGTGTGTAGTTGTTTAGGTCATTTGAGTCCAGGAATGCTTTCTGCAGTACAGGTCTCACAATCACCTCTTTCAAGGTGGTCAGATCTGCATTCTGAAGACAGGCATTTATTACCTCCTGATTTGTTTTCTCTTGTCATTAGACACCAGGTTTGAGATGGCCTGGCTCATCTAGTGTTTGGGATAGCATGATTAATTATTTTTTGACTTGTAGCCAGTAATTAGATATAAATGTTTGGTTTTAACTATGCACTATGCATCTTGTCACAGATTCTGGCAAGCTTTGCTGTGTGGGTGTAGTCAAAGACTAGAGGATAGGAGCTTAGCCTGCTATTCTGTAAGTTTGATGCTTTATTACAATTTCCTTGTAAGTAAACCTGCAAACTCCAGAGCTTCTGGTCATGGCTCCAAACACCTGCCACCCTCCCCTCTCCTTACAACTCAGCCTGCCCACCCTTCCTCCTTGCCAAGCTATTTTTCTTTGTTGCTCAGCCTATCCCCCCCCCCTTGCAGTGAATGGTTCTTCCCCCATCAGAGAAAGGGAGAGCGATGGGAGCAGCAGCAGTGGCTCCAAGAAAGTTGTGTTGTGTAAGCAAGCACAGACTCTCCTTGGTTTGGGGTGGCTTTTGCCACCCTCCAGCCTCCCCCACTGATGGCAGTGATGGTTCCAATTTAGTCAGCCTCATTGATGGCAGCAAATTAATGAATGCATGAACAGTCCAATAAAAAAGTAACATAATATATTCACAACATCTGGGGCTTACAATAAAATAGCATTTGTGAAACTAGACTAGCAGTACAATCCTGAACAAAGTTTTACCATTCTAAATCTATTCAAGTCAATGGGTTTAGAAAACTGTAGCTCAGTTTAGGATGGAGCAGGGAGAGAGCATTCCTAAGCAGGTCTACTAAAAATCCTACTCAGATCTATCCAAGAGGGATAACTCACAGGAAAATATTCTTAAAATTACACTGTAGATTACTTTCAAATCATCCATACGTCTTTCTGTAAAAAAATAATTGCAAGGGACTAGGATCCACAAATTACTTCGAAAAACAAAACTACTAGTGTAGCTTTTTAGAATAGTTGCAATGCATATGATCGAGTTTCTTTTAACACACACAACATGTTTCTTTTAACGTTGGGATGGGTACTATTTAACTCTTGACCATTACCCTACTTCTCAACTCAAAATAGACTGCTTATATCCAATACAATGGTGGTTTTTGGCAGGAAAATGGATTGGGAGGAAATTAAATCCCTCCTCTCTCTGTGCTGAATCAACTTTGAAACTATAGCTCTGCAATCTGAAAAAGGAAAGGAAAGGGGGAAAACCCCTTTCTTTCATAGGGAAGGCTCAGGAAACTACGCATATTATAATCTAATAAAGAAGTTGGTCAAATCTAGAGATTAGAGTTGCCAAGTCTAACTCACAGAATAACTGCAGACTTTGGAGGTGGGGCCAAGAGACTTTGGGGGTAGAGCCAGGAGACTTCCCATTCCTGGTACATAAGAAATAAGAGAAGCCATGTTGGATCAGGCCAATGGCCCATCCAGTCCAACACTCTGTGTCACACAGTGCCCAAAAAAACCAAGTGCCAACAGGAGGTCCACCAGTGGGGCTAGAAGCCCTCCCACTGTGCCTCCCCAAGCACCAAAAATACATCACCCCCCCACAAGCTATCATGTTATAGCTATAGATAGATAGATAGATAGATAGATAGATAGATAGATAGATAGATAGATAGATAGATAGATAGATAGATAGATAGATAGATAGATAGATAGATAGATAGATAGATAGATATGGATATAAAGTTATATATACAACATAATAACAAACAATATAACCTAGTTGAATATTCTTTTTTATGAGATATTATCTTTAATATCCTCTTATCTATCTTATCTATTATATGAAAAATGTGTATAACCTCATGAGAATTTTTTAAAGTTCCACACAATAGAAGATATTGAAGATGAAGAAGATATTGGATTTATATCCCGCCCTCCTCTCCAAGGATTCTCAGAGCGGCTCACAATCTCCTTTACCTTCCTCCCCCACAACAGACACCCTGTGAGGTGGGTGGGGTTGAGAGGGCTCTCACAGCAGCTGCCCTTTCAAGGACAACCTCTGCCAGAGCTATGGCTGACCCAAGGCCATTCCAGCAGCTGCAAGTGGAGGAGTGGGGAATCAAACCTGGTTCTCCCAGGTAAGAGTCTGCACACTTAACCACTACACCAAACTGGCTCTTCTAGTCTAGTCGTTATAATAGTCACATAAATATAATACCCTTATTATTTCTTATTGAAATTGTCACATAATATAATCATATAATAAGCCATTCAAATGTGTAACTACAAAGACTGATTATAATAGTCGTAGAAAATTCACCAGGTATCTTCAAATTCGTCTTTTGGTCTTTGATCAAATTTTGTCAATTTTGCCATAAGTGTATAAGTGCATATTTGCATCTTGTCTATCCAGTTAAGAGTTGGGTAACCCTCAGCTTTCCAGTTAGCTGTAAATACTACTCTTGCTGCAGTTAACATATATCTGAGCAGTTTGTTCATTGTTCTTTCTGTATTCACTGGTAAAATGCCTAATAATATTGTCTCAAGTGTTATAGCAAATTTAATCTTCAAAAGTTTTTGGATATCAGTATGTATTTCTTTCCAATATTTGCTAGTTTTTTTGCAAGACCACCACATATGGTAAAATGTACTGTCTAACTCTTTACACTTCTAACACAGTCCTTGATCATTTTTATTCATCTTCTCAGTGACTTAGGGTGATGTACCAGCGATAGAGGAAACAGGTATAAAATGTTCTGAGTGTCTGATTCACTGTGAATTTTATATCTTTCACCCACAGTTCCCCCCATTTCTGGAATAGGATCTTTCCCAAAGTTTTGTGACCATTTTACCATACATATCTTAACTTGTTTTGCTTCTGTGTCATATTGTAATAAAAGACAGTCCCCTGTGCAATCACCAGTTGTTTTCTACTCTGGCGTGACGTTGCTTTCACGTTTTCATGGCAGACTTTTTATGGGGTGGTTTGCCATTGCCTTCCCTAGTCATCTACACTTTCCCTCCAGCAAGCTGGGTACTCATTTTACCAACCTTGGAAGGATGGAAGGCTGAGTCAACCTGCAGCCAGCTACCTGAACCAGCTTCTGCTGGGATCAAACTCAGGTTGCAAGTAGAGGGCTCAGACTACTGTACTGCAACTTTACCACTCTTTCCATATTGTAGTAGGTATTTATAAATATGACCTAAGAGATGGTCTTTTTATTCAAAATTGTCTTTTCAAATTTAGTTATTTTCCAACCTGGAGCTGGCAACCCTAGCAGGTCTGGCCCCAGTGAGTCCTCCCTCAAAGACCAAAATGTCTAGAAAGGGCCCTGCCCCCTTTATCTGTCTTTTTACTCACATAAACCCAGTCTGGAATACTGTGGTTGCCTAGCAACAGACACTGAGGTAATCCCTTGCTTAAAGCTACAGGTGCTCCTTTTATCATTTCCAAGCATTCAAACCCCTCCAGTGTTGTTGTTTCTTTAAAAAAGATTTCACGTTCCCCCCTCCCTACAAACCTGGGGCCCTTTTCAGGTTGGTGGAAAGATCTGTCTTGCCTGTTTGCAACTCAGGTCACCAGATTTAAGTATCTCCAGTAGGCCTGCCAATCCCCAGGTCCCAGCTTGGGATCTCCCAGTTTGGCAGGCTCTTTCCTTCCCCCAGTCAGCTGGCCGGCAGGGGGAAGCCCCACCCCAACAGCCTCCATATGCCTTCAAACCTTGGAAGACTTAAGAAGACACTGGAACAGTTTGAAAGGTGTGTGTGCCTTTAAATCTTCAGCTAGGCTGAATGGGGGTGGGGTGAGCCTGCAGAACAACCTGGGAAGAAGGAAAAGAAGCAGCCCAGTCCCACTGTTTCTTGTTTGCAGAGTAAATGGTGAGTAAATTGCCCCAGTGAGACCACAAAGTGTGTGCTTCCAAACTGTGTTTATTTTGGCTGCTTTGTTTGTATGTGTGTGAGAGAGAAAGAGAGAGAGAGCGGAAGTGCAGCCAGCTGCTGGGGAAATGAAGACTGTATTCAGGGGAACTGCACTGCTGTATTTTTATTTATTATACACACACATTTTTATTTATTTATTTATTTATTCCGTAACTTATATCCCGCCCTTCCCACAAGTGGGTTAGGGCGGCTCACAACAAATAATAAAACAATAAAATCGGAACAAATTAATACATTTAAATTCAAACATTTAAAACCTAAAAACCTTAACATTTTACATTTTACATTAAAACTGTGCAGTATAATCACAAAAATCTAAGATCTAGAAAGCTACATTTGTCTAGTCAGGCGTAGGCTAACCGGAAGAGGGTCGTCTTACAGGCCCTGCGGAACTGAGTAAGATCCCGCAGGGCCCTTACCTCTTCCGGTAGCTGGTTCCACCACATAGGGGCCGTTGTGGAAAAGGCCCTGTCTCTAGTTGTTTTGAGGCGCACTTCCTTGGGCCCGGGGATGGTGAGAAGATTTTGAGTCCCAGACCTCAGTACTCTCTGGGGAACATGTGGGGAGAGACGGTCCCTCAGGTAGGCAGGTCCCAGGCCATATAGGGCTTTAAAGGTAATGACCAGCACCTTGTACCGGACTCGGTATATTATTGGGAGCCAGTGCAGAGCCCGAAGACCCGGCCGAATGTGCCCCCATCTTGGGAGGCCCAATAACAGCCGGGCCGCGGCATTCTGCACCAGCTGCAATTTCCGGGTCCGGCACAGGGGCAGCCCCATGTAGAGGGCATTGCAGTAATCCAACCTCGAGGTGACCATAGCATGGATCACTGTTGCTAGGTCGTCGGGGTCCAGGAAGGGGGCCAACTGCCTTGCCCGTCTAAGATGAAAAAACGCGGACTTGGCAGTGGTTGCTATCTGGGCCTCCATATTTAGGGACAGCTCCAGTAGCACCCCCAAGCTTTTGACCCTGTCTGCTGGCCTCAGCGGGACACCGCCAAAAGCTGGCAGGGGGATTTCCCCCCCCCCCGGCCCCCGACGGCCCAAACAAAGGACCTCTGTCTTCGCAGGATTCAATGTCAGTCCACTCAGTCTGAGCCACTCGGCTTATTTATTATACACATATATGTTATGTTTCATATATAATTCTTCATCATAACACCATCATGTATTTTAAAGCTATATATTTTTTTGTTTTGTTTTGTTTGCTATAGTATACATACTGAGTTACTTGATACTATCCAACTTGCTTGACTCAACTTGGTTCTGCTTCTTCCTACTGTTCAACCACAGTCACCATATAAAAGCCAGTGTGGTGGTGTAGTGGTTAGGTATTTACAGGAGGGTCTGGGTGATCCAGGTGAGAATCCTCATCTCACCACTAATTTACCTCATGGGGTTGTTGGAAGAATAAAAAGGAGAAGAGAATAATGTAAGGTGCATTAATTTCCATTGTGGAGAACACAAGATATAAATGTGATAAATAATTAATAAATGCAGCTTGAATATGTAAGGCAGATGAAAGGTAGGTTGGTGAATGGCTGAGGAAGATAAAATGAGGCAGAGAAAGGGGAGAGGATGTGAGGGTTGCCAGGAGGAGGAATAGAGAAAATAGTGCAGGAAGCGGGATACAGGGGAAAGTGAAGTGCCCCCCGACAAGTCCTTGAGGATCCCCTGTCTTGCAAGAGGACCTGGCCTAGTGGCTGGCACCACACAACTGAGCCATATTTTCCAAGGTAGAGGCTGCGGTGGGAGCAGAGAAGGAAAGCTGAAGACAGAGAGGCAGATAAATGTAGTTTGGCTGTTGGGTGGGAACAAGAGAAGGAAGCAGGAAAAGGGGAGGGAAAATAAGAGGTCTTGTTCAAGTACCTGTGGGTTTCCACTTGTAAACAAGAAAGGATATAGTTGTTGAAAACAAGGAATTTTTGACACTTTGGAGAATTCAGTGTTAATTTTTTTTTTAAAAGAAAAAGAGATTTTTTACACAATGCTGCTCATTGAAAAACAGTCTGCCTTTTCTCATTGCTCATAAATCTATTACTCAGGTAATTTTGTACTTAGGTAAAATGATTTCATTGTAGCACATAATATATATTAATAAGATTGTATGACTTTTTTAATGTTCTTCTTTTCTTTTCACTCCTGTCTTGACAATTATATAATCCTTGCTCTGTTTTATAATGAATCATATGAAAAGGTAAGGAAATAGTCAGTGGCAATGCATATCCAGGAGAATTTTATATGTCGGTAGGAAGATTTATAGTAGGTTCATCTTTGCCATTTTTAAATTTCCAATAACTAACCTTAAGAATGGCAAGTTGATGTTAATCTTCTTTCTGTATACAGGTTAAAACTCCTCTTTCTGCATAGAGCCAAAAATGGCCTGGAGAACAATATACTTTAAAACCTGTCTCCTTTCCCTGTATTTATTTTTAAAGGATATTTATATACCTGTATTTTCAATACATACTCAGTTCCCATGATATGTTAAAAACAGAACCCCCCCCGAAAATATTACTATTAAGTTAATTAAAACAGTTGTCTGCTGTCTTAGAGGTGTCCATGAGGCAAGCACAAAGAATTATGGCATGCAACACAGCTCTTGTGCCCAAAATGGGATAAGGCAATGACTAACAGAAATCCTGGATGAATAAACAACTTTGCTAAGAACAATCATAAGAAGACTGGCAAACTGATGGCAAGGTTAGCTGTCAGGCAGTAAACAAAAAGGAGGCTAATAGGGATGTGCAAAAAAAAAAAAATTCGGAAATACACGGATTCGGAAGTACAGGGGGAAAAAAAATTCGGATTCCCCCTGTGCTTCTGAATGCCGTATTCGGAATAGCCGCATATACGGTAATGCGCGGCTATTTCCGAATATACGGCCCTATTATACCCTATGGGCCATTGAAATCAATGGCAAATAGGGTATATTTGAAGCCGCCTGGAGGGGGGGGGGTTTGAGGGAGAGCCTCCAAATTTGCAGGGGACCTGCAGGGGACTCTCCCCTCCAAACCCCCCAAGTCCCAAAAAGATTGGGCCAGGGGGTCCCATTCCAGGGGCACCCAAAGAGGGTGCCCCTATTCCATCATTATACCCTATGGGCCATTGAAATCAATGGCAAATAGGGTATAATTGAAGCCGCCTGGAGGGGAGGGGGTTTGAGGGAGAGCCCCCAAATTTGCAGGGGACCTGCAGGGGACTCTCCCCTACAACCCCCCCCCAAGTCCCAAAAAGATTGGGCCAGGGGGTCCCTGTCTTTGGGCTCCCCAAAAGGCCCATTGCCAACAATGATGGGGAAAGCCCAATTAGCCACTTCCTCCACTACAATTGCTGTGGGGAAAGTGGCTCTGGCCAGAGGGGGGTTTGAGGGAGAGGCCCCAAAACTGCAGGGCAGCTTCAGGGGACTCCCCAGCGTGCAACCCCCCTGGCCCCAAAAGACAGCACCCATCTGTGGGCACCCCAAAAGGAACACTGCTCCCAATGGTGAGAAAAAACCAATTAGAGCCACTTCCTCACTGCAATTGTCGTGGGAAAAGTGGCTCTGGGGAGCAGGAGGTTTTGAGGAGAGCCCCCCAAACTGCTGTGCAGCTTCAGGGGACTGTCCCACACAAAACCCACAAGGCCCAAAAAAAAATTGGACCAGGGGGTCCAATTCCTGGGGCACCCAAAGCCAAACCTAACTCACACCAGAGAATCTCTATAGGCCCCAAATGCACTACATCCCTCTATCTAATCGATGAACCCTGCAGGCCTGGCAGGCACCAATAAAAACCCAGTTGCCAACGTCGTGGCAGTACAAAACACAATCTGCTCAAGGTCTGCTCTGCAGACCTGGCTGCAGCAAACCCAGATGCCAGCTCTCCAGCCCTGCCCCAAACAACACGGGGAGAGCTGGCAAACCACAAAAAGCCTGCTGCCTCTGGGTCTCTCACCCAGGTGCCAGCTTCCCTGCCCCAAACAACACCATCTACAGGTGCCAGCTCTCCAGCCCTGCCCCAAACAACACGGGGAGAGCTGGCAAACCACAAAAAGCCTGCTGCTTCTGGGTCTCTCACCCAGGTGCCAGCTTCCCTGCCCCAAACAACACCATCTAAAGGTGCCAGCTCTCCAGCCCTGCCCCAAACAACACGGGGAGAGCTGGCAAACCACAAAAAGCCTGCTGCCTCTGGGTCTCTCACCCAGGTGCCAGCTTCCCTGCCCCAAACAACACCATCTACAGGTGCCAGCTCTCCAGCCCTGCCCCAAACAACACGGGGAGAGCTGGCAAACCACAAAAAGCCTGCTGCTTCTGGGTCTCTCACCCAGGTGCCAGCTTCCCTGCCCCAAACAACACAACTCTAGTCTCTCAAACAAGAGAAGTGGTGGACCACCACACCTAGCTCAACATCATTCTGCAACACAAAGCAAGAAGCATTTTGACTTACCTTGAGTGATGGATGGTTGGCTGGTCCCGGCCCTTTCGCATTACCCAGGGTGCACCACGAGGAGGCGAGCCAGAATTGCACCCCAAATGAGGAAGATCACTGGGAGGGCCTCAGATTATGTGAGAGGAAGGCAACCATTCCTTCTCTCTCAGCTCAGCAGTAACACACCAGCATCACTGTCCCATTAGAGGGACCTCAGCATTGGTATGGCTGCTGGCTGGCTGTCATCATCACTGGCACCTCCCTCTTTCTTCCTCCTGTCCCTGAAAAAAAACTGGGTGGGTTATGCCTATGGGTGCTGTCGGTTACAGTTGGGGGCTGCAATGGCCCTTTCAGTATTATTAGGCATGTGTGGGTGGAGGACTGGAGAAATTTGGATCGCTTTGCAGTTTTTAAACCAGCATTCACTTTTGGTTTGGGGAGGGATGAGGGGGGGGATGCACTGCCAATCAATTTGTGAGTGAGTTTTTGGGCTGTCTTTGGACTCTAGTCAGTTTTTATTGGAGGAGCGTTTTACAACCATCTTCCAAGCGCGGGCCAAGAGAGGATGCAGGCACAAGTAGGTGCTCACTTCATTCAACCTCAAAGTCCATGTCTGGGGAGCCGAACAGAGGCAAGTTGACCTTCAGGAAGATCAACTTCTGAACTGTCCAGGGTTGCAGGCGATTGCGATGTGGGCAGACAATGTCGCCCATATGTGAAAAGACGCGCTCGCTCTTCACGCTCGTCGGTGGGCAGGAGAGGAACGCCTTGGCCACGGCGGAGAGGGCCGGCCAGACCCCCTCCTTCGTGACCCAGTAGTCCAAAGGAGACGCTTCCTGCGGCTCGAGGGGCTCAAAAAGATAGTCCCTCACCATCGCAGCACCCGTCTCCGCTCTCGGTGCCCTACCGCTCCTAGAGGGGCCAACGACCCGCCCGATGAATGTCACCTCAGCACTCCTCGTGGCGTGAGTCTGGTGGGAAACACTGCCTAGCTGGGGAGGCTGGGGATGAACAACAGCAGCGGAAGTCGCACTCGCAGATGAGCTGCTTCCACCCCCCTCCTCCTCAACTATCGACACTGGGCCCCCCATGACTCTGGAACGCTCGACCTTCTGGGAGAGCTCGTCTCGCCAGCGATCGAGCTCGTTGGCCCGCTCGGCGATTGTGCCCTTAAGGCGCGGGTCTAACATGGCCGCCATCATGTAGACCTTATCCTGGGTGAAAGGCTGAAAGCGGGCCTCTAGCCCAACCTGCAGCCTAACAACCAGGGCGCGCACCGCTGGAAGAACGTCTGCACGGCCTTGAGCTGGCACTAGAAACGAGGCCAGGTCCTCATGGGCCATCTGGACCATGGGGACGACCAGTGCGATGCTCGCCGTGTCAGACGAGAGCATTTCTGTGTAGGTCTTGAAGGGCCCAAGAACCTCCACAGTCTGAGAAATGACCACCCAATCCTCTTGGGTGAGACGGTTCTCATCCCGAAAGACCCTTGTCTCAGAGACAAAGGCATCCAGGGCTGCTCTCTGCTCCACCATGCGCTCCAGCATGGCGCAGGTGGAGTTCCAGCGTGTGCTGACGTCACCAAACAGGCGGTGCCATGGCACGCCTGTCTGTGTCTGTTTCTCACGCAGCCGATACGAGTCCGTATTGCTGCGTGAGAAGTGACCCGTGATGTACCGACATTTCTGGAGCAGAAGTTGGTACTCATGGGTCGCGGCCTGATACACACGATCATTGTTTTTCGTCTGCCCCAATGCGTCCTTGACCACGAGGTGGAGAAGGTGGGCCATGCAAGGAAGGCGTTTTAGGCCCGCACGCTGGGTGGCCGCCTTGATGTTTGAGCCACCATCAGTCACCACGAAGCCCCTGGCGACGTCCCCCCCGCTGCCTACCCAGGCCTCTACGTGCTGTGAGAGGATGGCTCTGAGAGTGTCCGCCGTGTGCGGCGCGTCGACTGCTTCGGCGTGCAGCAAGGCACAGCGATAGCCGGCCCGGCGGCCCTGACCCTGCCTGTCACTACTGCCACCCCCACCCCGCACCTCACTGGGTTGCCACCAATGCGCAGTCAGGGAGAGATACCCCTCGAACGCATGTTTGGAGGTCCAGATATCTGAGGTGAAATGAACAGTCCCCCCGGCAGCACGGGACAAATGCTCCTTCACCACAGATCTGGTCGCCCTGAAAAGAGCTGGCACAATGGTCCTGCTAAGGGTGGTTCTAGCAGGAATTTTGTACCAGGGCGCCAGGTACTCCAGCAACCCCCGCACCCCAGGATTCTCGACAACTGAAAACGGAAGCCCATGGGCGACCGACCTGGCAAGGTGCCAGGCGATCACCTTCTTGCCGTGCCTGATTCCCCCTCTTGGCACAGAGGTGCCCCTACCAAACATCTCAGGCAGAGATGCCTGGCGTCCCTTTTCTCCCACGGAATGCTCCTGGAGAGCGGGGGTAGTCGCGATGGGACGGACCCCCTGGCTGGGTGGTGTTGTTGTCCGCTGGGACAACACAGCACCAGCCTGCTTCTCCCCCTTAAGAAGCACCCCTGGGTGGTGCTTCCGCAGGTGATTCCGCATCCCCCCCGGAGTCAGGTGGGCAAGGTCCCGCCCACGACTGATCCGGGCCCTACACAGCTTGCACTGCGCATAACGTGGATCCTCCATAAGTTGGAAATGCTTCCATACTTCGGAGGTGAACGGATGCCCAAACTGACTGGCAGGTTGGGTGTCCGGAGCCACCTCCTTTGAGATGCTCGGGGGAGACACATCGTGCCTCGGGGTGGCAGGAGGGGCTGGCCGCCGGGGGGAAGTGGGCGGAGATGGAGGCACCTCGTCTGTCTCCATCTCTTCCCCCTCCACCCCATGCGGCCTCCCCTCCTGGCCATCCCCTGAAGGTCTGCTGGTGCCCGAAGGAACCGAGGAAGGGGGCTGGTCCTCCTCAACCAGCTTCTCCTCCAGCTCCTGCACGACACTCTGTACCCTCCTTGGGGTGATCTTTTTGGACAGAAAACTGTCCCCAAAGCTCATCTCCAAGGAGGGCTGCTCTTGCTGCCCCTCCTCCGGCTGCTGAGGCCGAGCGACATCAGCTGGAGGAGAGACTGCCTGAACAGCAGACCCCTGCGCAGTGCCAGCACCTGATGGCACCTTTGCTCGGGGCGCCCCAGCAGCAGCCTCGATGAAGGGCCCAAGGCGGGCCTTCTTCTTCATCACACTCCGGCCAGAGGTCGGAGTGCTGGAAGGCGGCTGTGGAGTGGCCCTACGCACAGGTGGGGGGGAGACCTGGGTCCTCCCCCTCCCCCTCCCCTCCACCCCTCTAGTCTTCTCCTTGGCCTTGCCTCCAGGGCCCCTCTTCTGCTGCCTGTCACTCATGTCACCCTTGGCCAGTCTCACAGAACCTGAACTGAGAGTGGGGTTTTTTACAAACCTAACTCACTGCACTGTACCCTGAACCAACAGGTGCCCTGACTTCTTTTTAAAAACCCTCCCACCAAAGCTTGTTTATTTGTTTTTTGGTCCCTAACCTGTCCTTCTTTGGGTTGGGGTAGTACTAGTAGTCTGGTAAAGTTTAGGAGACTAGGTGATCCTGCCTCTACCTGGCTGCAGTTTTTAAAAGGCTACCTCGAGATGAAGGCAATCCTTGTTATATCCTCCTAGTTAAACTTCTCCTAACTAGATCCTGGTACACCTGATTTCCTTGCAAACTAGAAATCAGGTGTCCCCTATAACGTGAGAGAAGCTGTGGTTTACCCTGTGGAAATCTAAGGATGCACCAGCTTTCAGTGGCTGAAAGCCAGATGCACCACTGCTGCAACCCTAGTCTCTTTAAAAGGGAGCCTGATGTGGCCTAGTAGTCACGCTGCCTTTTATGAGAAACCTAGAAACTTTTTAAAGCACCCCTATCTGGCCTACTTGAATTGTGAAAGGAGATAAAGCCCTAAACTGGATTAATTTTTTTTTAATTTCAAAAAAACACAATCCCTAAAAACACCCTTATTAGTGGGGCAGCCTATTTAGTGGCCCTAGCCAAACCGAGAGCACACTCAGATTCCAAAAATCACTCTATAACAACAAGAAAGTGACCCAGCCCACACACACCCTCGCCAACCCCCACACCAACCAGAGGTAATTTTAAAAAACCAAAACAAATCCAGAGAATCACAAGATGCCAAGCAAACCAACTCAAGATTTTAAAAAGTGGCCTTTCACCAATAATAACACTCAGGTCAAATCAGTCAACAACAACACCCCCACCCCTAAAACCAGAACCAGAAAAGAGGGACAAAACAATGAAAATTAGGCCAAACAGCACCCCCCCAATAACCTGAAGATAAAAGTAACACAGCAGCAACAAATCAAACAATGAAACAGTAAAAAACTCAACTTTTAATAATACAGGAACTCCCCCCCCCAAAAAAACCCCCTTCACCCTAGCCCCAAGAAATCCAAGACACCAAAAGTAGGAGAAGTAAAAGGACACTGCACTTTAAAAAGTCCTCTCACTAAATTAAGATATGGGCAAATTAGCAAAACCACCCCACCCCAGGCCCCCACCCCAGCTGCAGAACCTAACCTCAACCCCAAATAGGCTACCCTACCCACCCAGCACTCACCCACCCAAATCTGAACAAGTAAAGGGACTCTAGTCCTTTTACCAACAAAAACTAAAACAAGAACCCCAAAACTGTCTTACCTTGTCTTCTCTGAGTCCAGGGAGCTTGGTAAGGCAGTGAGAGAGCAGCAGGCAGGAGCTTTAAGCCAAGGAAGGGCCAGCCACCACCAGCAGCACAATCTCTCTCACACCAACCCACACCACATACACCAACACAGCAATGAGGAGTCCAGCAGGAAGACTCCTTAAAAAGGTTCTCTGGCCCTACAGAGAGCAATTTCAAAAAATAGCACTGCTCTCTCAGATTGGCCAGATAACATTGCTTACTTGGGTACCCAAGTAAGCAAAAGATCAAAATAACAATGTAGCTGATGGCTGGGCCATCAGCTACAATGTAGCTGATGGCCCAGCCATCAGCTACACAGCACACAACAACAGCTGCTGGGGCTCCTCTTCCCCCTCCCCCCCCTCCCTGTTCCCAGGGAGGCTATAGGAGAGGCGGGAAGCTAAGCAAGCAGCTCCATTGAGGCTGCAAAAGCCACTTCCCGCCTTTTCTATTGAAGTACAGTACAAGCTGCCTTTTGACAGCCGTACCGTATTCTTCCGAATAGAGGTTCGGAAGAATACGGCGGCCGCGTTCGGGAGCCGCATAATGGGCGGCAATGGCTTTCGGCTGCAGGCAATGCCGAATACAGCCGAATCAGCGTTGATTCGGCTGTATTTTTGGCACGGCCGAGCCGAATGCACATCCCTAGAGGCTAACACAAGGCATAGGTCAACATAAGATACTGAATGCTGCCAAACGACACTACTATTTTTAGCTTCCATGGATGCACAGAGCACCATGTGGACTTCTGGCTCCATCATCTGCTGGAGAGATGAAAGCACACTTTTTATTGACTTCTAGGGCTTTCAAAATCTTGCATGTTCTCTTCTATGTCATTGTCAATCTGTCTAGATCTATTGGTCAAAGTTTTTGTCCTTTGGAAAGTTTCCCAGTAACATTTTTCTCAGTAGCATTGTGTGTGCATGTAAAGTGATGTCCCCTAATAGAGGCGGTATGCCATTACCTGCCTCTGTATAACAACCCTGGACTTTCATGGTGGTCTCCCATCCAAATACTGACCAGGGGAGTCCCTGCCTAGCTTCCAAGATCAGACAAGGCTGGGCCCACCTGGGCCATGCAGGTCATTAGAACTAATTAATACTGATTTCCTGTGCATATGCTCCTCTATCTCCGTTTTGTAAGTCCACAAAGAACTGTATCCCTTTGAACAAAGAATTTGAGCAGAAACTTTCACTATTAAAATATATGATCGGCCCATTTTAACCTTTACCAAAGTGCAATACTGAAAACTAGGTTGTGTTGTGTTGCCGAAGGCAAATATGATTTCTGAGGCATACATCTTAGAATGCACCTGTGGCATGCTGAAGAAACAAATACTGCTTTGTTAACTCGCCTGCTTGTATTCTGTTATCAGGATTATATAGATGTGATATTCTCGAGTGGCATAAATTAACAAGAGGTTAACCTCAAGCACCTGGTATAAAACCAGCACCTGGTATCAAACCAGCAATTACACAGCAGTGTGATACCTGAATGATAATAATTTACAAGAGACTTCCCGCATAACTGAACAGACTTTCTGATCTGTGATGCTTTATCTTCAAAAGCAAATGTCACTGTTCATAATCACAGTAAGATGCTTATTAGTGTATGGGGGGAGAGAACTGCTATCCTCATGGTGGGGGGGGGGTGCTAAACATTTAGAAAAGTAAAGCTAAAGGCAAATCATTTTGTCTTTTTCATTTGTCTCTTGATACTCACCACCAACCTTCTTATGCTCAATGTTCTCATATTTTTACCTGATTATGACAGTTTTGCTTACTTCCTAAGCTTCACAGGTAGGAAAGCAGCTGCTGAAATATCAGAGGCAGATTGACATTAGTAATTCTGCCCCCCGCCTTTAAATTCTGGGGTAAATACAAGTTATGTATAAATACTGGCAACAGGTCAATGTAGAAGGTGCTCAAATTGACAGCATTAATTGCATGGTCAATACTGACACCTGCCAACTACTGACAGACAATATGAAATTATGACAGATGTTTCACACATTGCCTAGTTAATATGCACAGGTTCCACTGAAAGTGTTGTACATTGCCATTACAAGATGCACAGAGGACAGGTAGCTGACCAGTGAACACATCACTCAGTTTGTTATGACTACTTGTCATATGCCCCCAAATATCTTAAGAAATTCTGAATGTTTGCTCAACAATTTGTGAAATCTCTGTTCATGCTGTCCCTTTTCACAGTCTCCATGCCTGTATATGAATCAACACAATTACCAGTGTTTATGTACATTTTCTATCACACTCACTTTTTATTTCACTATAACATAAACTATGAATCCTGTAAACAGTTTTGGATTTATCAGGTCTACTCCATTTCACAGAATCAATGACATACAGTATGAAAATCTATGTAATTCTGTGACTTATAATACAGAACCTTATTAACTTTATAGCAAGGTCATAGAACTTCACACTTCATTTTTAAATTATGTCAAAGGAATAAAACAATTTTCCTTGCCTTTACTTCTAATATCCTGCTATGCTAACGTAGACCTGACACAGACTTTTACTTAAATTAATGAAGCTATTATTATAATTCTCCATAGGGCTATCATCAGGCTTCTATGAAGAAAATCTTGGCTACTGGTTCCAACCACATAATTCTTATTATATTTTAGAATCCAAGATGTGAAAAGCATTTTATGAATTACCTCTCAGTAAAGCAGGCCCACATGGAATTCATTAATCTGCTTCTGTACCAAGCAGTAACTCTTATTTAAAAACTAAAGATAATTAATAGGTGATATTCGGAGGAAATCTGAAATAACTTTTAAGGAAGCATATTTCTGGTTGCAATTACAAAATCACAAATAAATATTACAGATTAATTTAAATTTAAATTGATTTTAATACTTACATTAACTACCATTGGAGAGAGCTAAATGTCAATAACACTGCTTTTATATCCAAATTCCTGCTCTTTATTCTGGAACTGCAAAGCCTGATAAACTAGACACCATCCAGGACGCTCCTTGTATACAGCAACTTGTCACATAGATCAGAATATTTTATCTTTGCCATCTCAGGGTTTTTTTTTAAAAAAAATGCAGTTGTGTGGGGGAAATGGCCAATTCCTCACAATGAGTAACTATAAAAACAGTGTTATTGACATTTAGCTCTCTCCAATGGTAGTTAATGTAAGTATTAAAATCAATCTAATACGTCCCCGAGAGTCTTCCCCGAGTGCCTAACTGACTGCCTCTGCTTCTCCAGGTCAGTCACCTCGGCCTCAAGGGTACGAATTCGTTCCCTGAGGACCAGGAGCTCCTTGCATTGAGCACTCACCCAAGACTTCTGTCCTGTGGGCAGATAGTCATACATGTGACACTCAGTGCAAAGCACTGGAAAACCCCACCCCCCTGCTGGCATTCTACCTTCATGATAGCTTTTTAAAAATATATAGTCCCCTTTTAAATCCTGTTTGTTTATGTGGCTCTTCTTCTGGAGGGTCAACTTACCTTATTGGGAACACAAGGAAAATAGGGATCTGGGTTCCTGGTCCTTACAGAACCCCCAGGCTAAGAGCCACAGGCCAAGAGCCCTTTAGCTCTCGCTCTTTGGCTCACGCCTCTGGCAAGGCGCAGCTTAATAATGCAAAGAGGGTGGGGAACACAGCCACTCCTAATCAATCAGCAACAATCACCTTTAATCACCTTCAGCCCACTCAAACCAAACAGAAAGCAGTTCCCAGGCAACCACAAACTCAGAATTTTCAGCAGTCACGCAAACTCAGAAATTCTCAGCAACTTCCCCAGATGCTTAAAAAGCCAAAACTCATCCTTATAGCACTTATTATCTGCTCTCTCTCAGAGCTCTCTGAAATGTGCTCAGCCTCTGGCAAGGTGCAGCTTAATAATGCCTAGAAGTGTTCGAAGTAAAATTGGTGAGTTGGAATGTTTAATGTTGGAAGAAAACATAGACATTGTGGGAATATCAGAAACGTGGTGGAATGAGGATAATCAGTGGGACACGGTGATTCCTGGATATAAGTTATATCGGAAGGATAGGGAGGGAAGGGTTGGAGGTGGGGTGGCTCTGTATGTCAGAGAGGGTATACAGTCCAGTAAGACTGAGGTCAGAGAATTAGATTCCCTTCTATAAATGCTTTGAGTCGAAATAGAGGGTCCAAAAGGAAATTTAACTATGGGATTTTGTTATCACCCACTAAATCAAAAGATAGATGATTATAATATGATGGAAGGGTTAAAGATAGCGGCTAAACATAAAAACTGTGTCGTAATAGGTGATTTTAACTACCCGCAGATTGATTGGGTCAATATGTGTTCAGGTTGAGAGAAAGAGATTGAGTTTCTAGATGCTCTCAATGACTGTGCTATGGAGCAGATGGTCACAGAACCTACCAGAGGTGGGGCGATAATGGATTTGGTCCTAAGTAATGCCCAAGACTTGGAGAGAGATGTAAAAGTGATCGCACCACTTGGGAACAGTGACCATAACATTATTGATTTCACCATTTGTATAAATAGAAAGTTGCCCCAAAAGACCAGCACAACCACGTTTAACTTTAAAAGGGTAAATTTTCTGAGATGAGGAGATATGTGAAGAGGAAACTGAAAGGAAAGGTAAATACAGTCAAAACCCTTGGGGAAGCCTGGAGGGTATTTAAAACTACAATCCTAGAAGCTCAGATAAAATATATACCGCAAGTTAGGAAAGGCACAAACAGGTATAAGAGAAGGCCTGCATGGTTAACAAACAAAGTAATGGAAGCTGTAAAAGGTAAGAAGGACTCCTTTAAGCGGTGGAAAGCTAGTCCAAGTGAGATTAATAAAAGGGAACACAGGCTGTGGCAAATCAAATGCAAGACTGTGATCAGGCAGGCAAAAAGGGACTATGAGGAGCGCATTGCAAAAAACATAAAGACCAACAATAAAAATTTCTTCAAATATATTAGAAGCAGGAAACCAGCCAGGGAGGCAGTGGGGTCCTTGGATGACCAAGAGGTAAAAGGATTATTGAAGGAGGATAGGGAAATGACTGAGAAGCTGAATGCATTTTTTGCATTCGTATTCACTGTGAAAGATGAGAAGTGTTTGCCTGCTGCCCCCTGGCTGGTTTCCTGCTTCTAATATATTTGAAGAAATTTTTATTGTTGGTCTTTATGTTTTTTGCAATATGCTCCTCATAGTCCCTTTTTGCCTGCCTGATCACAGTCTTGCATTTGATTTGCCACAGCCTGTGTTCCCTTTTATTAATCTCACTTGGACTAGCTTTCCACCGCTTAAAGGAGTCCTTCTTACCTTTCACAACTTCCATTACTTTGTTTGTTAACCATGGAGGCCTTTTCTTAAACCTGTTTGTGCCTTTCTTAACTTGTGGTATATATTTTATCTGAGCTTCTAGGATTGTAGTTTTAAACAGCCTCCAAGCTTCCCCAAGGGTTTTGACTGTATTTACCTTTCTTTTCAGTTTCCTCTTCACATACCTCCTCATCTCAGAGAATTTACCCCTTTTAAAGTAAAACGTGGTTGTGCCGGTCTTTTGGGGCAACTCTCTATTTATACAAATGGTGAAATCAATAACGTTATGGTCACTGCTCCCAAGTGGTGTGATCACTTTTACATCTCTCACCAAGTCTTGGACATTACTTAGGACCAAATCCAGGATTGCCCCACTCCTGGTAGGTTCTGAGACCATCTGCTCCATAGCATAGTCATTGAGAGCATCTAGAAACTCAATCTTTCTCTCTACCTGAACACATATTGACCCAATCAATCTGCGGGTAGTTAAAATCACCTATTAGGACACAGTTTTTACGTTTAGCCGCTATCTTTAATCCTTCCATCATATTATAATCGTCCTCTATGTTTTGGTTTGGTGGGCTTTAACGAACTCCCATAGTTAAATTTCCTTTTGGGCCCTCTATTTCGACCCAAAGCATTTATAGAAGGGAATCTAATTCTCTGATCTCAGTCTTACTGGACTGTATACCCTCTCTGACATACAGAGCCACTCCACCTCCAACCCTTCCGATATAACTTATATCCAGGAATCATCGTGTCGCACTGATTCTCCTCATTCCACCAAGTTTCTGAAATTCCCACAATGTCTATGTTTTCTCCCAACACTAAACAATCTAACTAACCAATTTTAGTACGAACACTTCTTGCATTTGCATACAAACATCTATAATTTCTCAGGCAAGCTAGGCCCGCCACCTTCCTCCTGCTGCCTCGAGACTTTGACAGACAGTCCATACTGTTTGTCACCATCTCAGTGGACAACTCTGATCCATTACCCGGTAGAAAAGTAATAGCTAACCCTTCATCTCTTTAAGTTGAGTCCTCCCGAATCAGAGACATTTCATCTCCTGTCGGCTTTCCCCCAAGATTTAGTTTAAAAACTGCTCTGCCACCTTTTTGATTTTAAGCGCGAGCAGCCTGGTTCCATCTGGGGACAAGTGAAGACCATCTCTTTTGTACAGCTACCACTTGTTCCAGAAAGCATCCCAGTGCCTAACAAACTTAAACCCTTCCTCCTTACACCATCATCTCATCTACACATTGAGACTTCTAATTTGTGCCTGTCTCTCTTGTCCTGCACATGGAACAGGTAGCACTTCTGAGAAGGCTACCTTGGAGGTCCTGGTCTTAAGTCTCCCACCTAGCAGCCTAAATTTTTCCTCCAGAACCTCACGACTGCATTTCCCTACATTGTTCGTGCCAACATGCACCATGACTACCGGCTCCTCCCCAGCACTGTCTATCAGCCTACCTACTACAGGGTTAATGTCCACTACCTTCGCACCAGGCAGGCAAGTCACCATACGGTCAGTACGTGGTTTTGCTACCCAGCTGTCTACTTGCCTAAGGATCGAATCACCAACTACCAAGACCCCTCCTCTCTCCCCACCGAGGGATGGTTCCTTGGCATGAAAGGATTCCCTCTCACCAACTGAAGAAGGAGAGCACAGCCTCTCCCAGCTCCATGCTAGGCCTATATACTATTAGTAACCTATGGCCTTCATCTGCAGATACCTAAATCTGTGGATTGGGGCCACATGGACACTAAACAGATTTTTCAGCAAACTAAGGGGACTTGCCAGGTTTGTAGAAAAATCTGAAATTAAAATTAAAATATATAGGGGGTTAAATCCCCCCAATGCATTGGCAGCCACAGAGGATGCCGACAGATGCACTGTGCTTGGCTGTGGTGGCAAAAGACACATAATATAGACAGCCATGCCGGGTTCAGCCATGGCAGCATAAAATGCCAGCAGCCATGTTGGGCCTAGCCATGGAGGATGACAGCAGCTGCAATGGGCTCAACAGTGGTGGTGGAGGACATCAGCAACCATGTCAGATTCAGCAGTGGGAGAGCCTAGGCCCATTAGTAGCCATTCTAGGCTTTTTGCTGGGGGGAATATTGGATTCCCCATGTGAGTCTTCCCACTTGAGCCATGTGGGGAATCAGCAGTGATGGGGTAGGGATTCTCCTCACGAGTATCACAGGTCTCCACTTTTATTTTAAGGTAAGTAAAATTCATTTACATCGTTAAACGTAGTTTTAGTAGTGTTGGTCTGCAGTGGAAGAGTTAGATTTGAGTCCAGTGGCACCTAAGAGATCAACAAGATTTTCAGGGTATTAGCTTTCTGATGAAGGGAGATTTGACTTTTAAAAGATTATAACCCCCCCCCCCCTCCAATGCTGTTGGTCTGTGAGATGCTACTGGATTTAAATTTATCTAAATGTGTATTAACCCAAGAATGGAGCACGAAAAGAGGTTTATGTTCTATTACTCTAGTTTTGTAGTGGTTAACACCCCAACCATATATATGTGTGTGTGTTTCTGTATCACATATATAGTGCTTCAGCCTATAATACTACTGTATTTTTGTCTAGTATATCTATGGACATTTTCTGTAAATTTTTTGGTGTACCCTCAAATACTATAAACCAGGGGTCCCCAATCCCTGGGCCGTGGACGAGTACTGGTCTGTGGCCTGTTAGCAACCGGGTCATAAGTTGTATAATTATTTCATTATATATTACAATATAATAACAACAATAATAATAAGACATTGGATTTATATCCTGCCCTCCACTCCAAATCTCAGAGTGGCTCACAATCTCCTTTACCTCCCCACCACCCACAGCAGACATCCTGTGAGGTGAGTGGGGCTGAGAGAGCTCTCATAGAAGCTGCCCTTTCAAGGACAACTCTTTGAAAGCTATGGCTAACCCAAGGCCATTCAAGCAGCTGCAAATGGAAGAGTGGGAAATCAAACCCGGTTCTCGCAGATAAGAGTCTGCACACTTAACCACTACACCAAACTAATAGAAATAAAGTGCACAATTGTATCATCCTGAAATCATTGCCCCCCCCCCCCCCGCTC
Organism: Heteronotia binoei; assembly: GCF_032191835.1. Taxonomy (NCBI): domain Eukaryota; kingdom Metazoa; phylum Chordata; class Lepidosauria; order Squamata; family Gekkonidae; genus Heteronotia; species Heteronotia binoei. The sequence continues at coordinate 49,247,345 of NC_083232.1, forward strand.
TATGCCCGGTCCGTGGAAAAACTGTCTTCCACAAAACTGGTCCCTGGTGCCAAAAAGGTTGGGGACCGCTGCTATAAACAAATCACTTACTATTACATATATTTTTTAAAAAAATCAGAAAGGGAGTACAGCTTTCCCAAGTACGTACTTTGTAAAACATCTCCACAACCCTGAAACTTTGCAGTGTAATTACTTTTTTGAAAAGGTGTCTGAAAACATACCATAGCTAGTTAGGCACATTCCTTGTTTCACATTGATTTGCAACAAAATAATTTCTCAATACCTATTTCCCTTTAACATACTCTCAGGGAAACTGTGTAGTGGGAGATATTTACGAGTTGCTTTCAGCTTAAAAATAAATCACCCCTAATTCCTCTAAGTGAAATCAATCAAAAGTCTGCAAAAAAAAAAATGACCTGGTTGTTTGGTCGATTCTGGCAGAAAAGTAAACAGCACTTCAGTTTTTCTCTACCATTAAGGCCTAAATGGCCTAGAAAGTAAATCAATACCTCCAGTCAGCCTTCTGGCTATTGTTTAGCCAGTAGATATGGATTTTCATTGGCTTACTACACTCCTTTGGGACTAACCTATAATCCTCAGAGAGTAATAATAAGTTCGTTATCTAGTTCAGCTCTTTGTTGTACATTTAAATGGGCCACATCCATCAGCTGCACTTGTTGAAGTTAAGGGATGATGACATCCCATTCAAACTATTTCATAATGAAAACAGTTGCAATATATTGCACAGGGAGGGGGGAGTGTTATAAAAGTCCTCTTTGATGATGGATTATTGAAATAGGCAAGAGGGGGGGAATGTCAGGGTTAAAATCCTAATTTTTATACAGGATTATTTTCACATTAATTAGCCAGATCTTGGTGCTGTTTATTTCAGTCACACATACATTACACAAATTGTTCATTATTCATATCAATCTGTTTCAGAGATTTCCGGTTAAATAGTACTCTGAAGTAGACAGCTGTCAGGACCAATCAGTGCTTTTTTAGTTTAGCAACCAGATGTTTGCTGGGCCAAAATGGTTTCCCCTCCCTCAAACATAAGGCAAAGCAGATAGCACTCATATGGTAAGATGGCCTGTGCTCTTAGATAGAGACAGTTATAGGCCATGACACTTAGTACCCCCTTTCATTGTGCATATACATTTTCTGTGATAAACAAAAAGCAATTCACAGTACCACTTCACAAATGCAGAGTGCTTTTAGTGTCAATAGTTTTAATTTATTCTAAAAGTTAAGAACTCTCTATATCTAGCAACTAGGATTGGCCAGTCAGGCGACTGGAACCACTAGCTACTGCTATGGGATGACCTGGGGTGGTGGATGGTACTCTTTAAACACTGGGAAGCAGTGTGTGTGGAAGGTGATTTCTCACTGTGAAAGCATAGTTGCTGACTGGATAATTGCCTCTAGTAAAGACTGCTGATGTCAGCAAAGTAGGCTGTTCAGATCAGCCATCTGTGTGCTTCAACAGTGCTGATTAGAATGACAGTGGTATTTGGAGTCTGGGGAAGGGAGCTGGGGACATGGTGGGGTGGCATCAGTGTGACATCACTTCCAGGGAAAAAGTGGAATCTGGTGGGTATCTGTGTTGGTCTGAAGCAACAGAACATTGGGTCCAGTGGCACCTTTAAGATCAACAGCGTTTCATGTACATGCACACTTCTTCAAATACAGTGAAACAGGACTTGCTAAGTTATTACATATAGATATATCCAGAAGAGACATGCCTGTATGGTATACACATAGCATTTTCAGCAATTCCTAGAGTGGATGGACTTTGCAAACAATGGACCTTTTTTGCATTTCCCCCCCTCCTTTAACAGCTGTAAATGGCAGCCCTGAGTGTAAATTAATGTCATAGCAGCATGGAAATAATAATTTTAAATTGGCCTTCTGACTGAGTGGCACTTCTCTCATACTTCTCTTTACTTCAGAGAATGGCTACATATATTTGAAACAGCATAAAAATCCTCTTGTGCTTCTGTAAAGCTTTAGTGGGTTTTTAAGCTAAAAACAGCAACTCTGAACAGTGGTCTCAGTGATATCTGTAAGCCTAGGTACAGAACATCTAACAGGGTCAAATCAACAACTGAGTTTGTTTTTCTTGAGTTATTTAATGCCATAACTCTAATGGCTTTCATTGTGACTTCATGCTGGAAAGCAACTACTGTAGGGAAAGCATAGCAACATGGCAATTGGAGCAGTTTTGTGAACCATATTGTATTTACATCAATCAATTTTGTTATACATGTAAGCAACTTAAACAAACACATGATGCTAAATGCAAATGAATAAACAGCAAGCCACTGACTTCAAAAATTCTCATGTGTCTATGCTATTTGTCATTATTTAAAATGTACAATAAGTGGCAATTGCCTTATTCAGAGTCAGACCTCTGGTCTCTCAAGGTCAGTATTGTTTACTCTGGCCAGTTACAGCTCTTCAGGGACTCAAGTAAAGATCATTCACATCACCTAATACCTGATCCTTTTTAAACTGCAGATTGAACCTGGGACTTTCTGCTTGCCAAGCAGATGCTCTACTACTGAACCACAGCCCCTTACCAGTAAATATGTTTATTTTGTCATTTTGGTGAAATGCTTAGAAGAGTTATACTATATTTTACTTCAGGGTTATCCTGGAAGCCATATTCGAAAAATGTCATATTGAAAGAAAATCTTTTTCATACCCAATGCAATACTCTCATTTTTCTTACTATTTAAAGAGTAAAATTTAGATACCCGCCAAATAGTATTATCCATTTTCACAGCTAGTTTCCAGAATTAAAAGAAAACAAAATAAATGGAAAATTCCTAGTTTTCATAATGTTTATTCAAATCAAATTTAGGGTCCTGGTCTTAAATCTGAAACTCCTTAATCCTATTAAATCTAGATCAGCAGATGAAATTGGCATCAGAATCTATCTTACAATGCCCAACAATTTATTTCCTCTTGATAACAGTCTTGATGAATATTCCTACAGGATAACCTTGAGACCAAAAGAGAATAGATTAAAGATGCACTAAGAAAATCCATACAGATAGCTGAGTGAATCCATCAGTGTTAAACTGAGCAGGATCAGCCACTTATGGAAAGCAGAATAACCAGAAGGTAGTAGTGACCTTCAACCTCTACCAGAAATGTAACAGGAAAAAGTAACGACAGGGGAAACATCCAATATTACAGCAAATAGACTGCTAATCAACACATTATTGATTCCTCATTTTTGTCAAGGTTATTTAGTGTCTTAAAAAATGATCTCACACTAAACCTTTAGAGAAAATCAGACTAAAATGCTATTAATTATGGAAGGCAGTCAATAAAAAGCTGATTCTCTTAAACACAAAGGCAAATCTCAGTTCTTGATTTATGGTGATAATTATACTGACAAAACCTATGCAATCCTCAACAACCCCTCAATGAAGGTAGGCTAATAAAACAGATAGGAAAACACTCACAACAGGGCAATCCTAATCAGAGTTACACACTTCTAAACCCATTAAAGTTAAGGATCTTAAAACACTTAAGACTGCACTGATTCAATGTAACTTTTAGGAAAATGTTATTTTGATAACAGTAGAAAAGAAGGCAAAATGCGCATGTAAAAAAATCCTCTACTGTTACTCCAAATGTCTTTTATTCAAGAAAGCCAATAGCCACAATCCAAAATAGAAGTATGCATTTGTATCCACAGGATTGTAGACTTTCTATCACACTGATCTTTACCGGATGAGTTGAGACAATCTAAATTGAGTAGCACCAGTGGTGTCATCCTAATTTTCCTTTTATTGTTAAGCAATTTTCTTTTCTAAAAGGAGAAAACTGGCAAGTGAGATTATGATGAAGAAAGTGTGGTATGGTAACAGAAAAATATTCATCAATATATTAAAAGTTGGAGGCTTCGAGCCTCGGTGTCTGTCAATAAAAGGCATGGGGCATGAGGGATATGAAAATGGAAGCAAGCTTGGAATGGGGACTGGAAACAAGGTGTGATCTGTGAGCAGTCTTTTAGATCCCAGAATGATATTTGTAATGCTCTAGTTTCTGCCCATCTACTGCTGCTGTTACGCCTACCCTCCAGAATCACTGTGCGTTCCTAAGCATGTGGCCAGTGGTATACCAAGGGAAAGGTTGAGGGGCATCCACCCCAAGTGCAAGGGGATTCATTTTAAAAAAATAAAGCTTGCAAACCTTTTTGGATAGTGTATCTTTAAGAAGAGCTAAGACCTACAGGAAACAGGACATGTTGCCAAATTGGAAATTCTTCCTCTTCCCCTCTCTGTTGTTTGCTTCCTGGGAGGAAGAGGAGAAAGACACATGCTTCCCAATAATTCACAACTGTGTACGCAATAAATATAGCCATTTCATTTTACATAGCCGCTGCAGCACAGCTGTTAATGGGGTTCCCTCGATGGGAACACATTTGGCCAGTGCTGAAAGAGCTGCATTGGCTACCTATTGTGTTCCGAGTCTGAGCTTTAAAGCCCTCTATGGTCAGGGGCCTGTCTTATCTGTGGGACCACCATTCTCCACATATTCCCCAGAGAGCACTGCATTCAGGGACAAAAAATCTACTGTCCATCCCTGGACCAAAGGAGGCTAGGTTGCATTTGATGCGAGCTAGAGCCTTCTCGGTGGCAGCACCAGAATTATGGAATGCTCTCCCGGAGGCCATAAGTGCCCTGCGGGATTTTTCTACTTTCTGCGGGGCCTGTAAAACCGAACTGTTCCAACAGGCCTTTGATATCTAACCGGGAAAGAACTGCCACCCCACATCATTATAGAGTTACTATGTGATCACCACCAGAAAAAAAAGAACTTGCTTATATTGTAGTGGTACAGCACCATGAAATGGTTCTCAAGGGTATTCGTATGCTATAAAAGGTGGTCTATACTAGTCTCCTAGTGGCCAATCAGAAGTCCCAGCTGTGACTTGCCCACAGCCCCCCTCCCCTTAGGCAAGGCAAAGCCCCAAACCAGTGAGCCTCATGCCCCAAGCACCCACTGGGAGGAGAAGCAAGTGAGCCAGCCAGTCAAAAGCCCATGGCATCATCCAGCCGGCTGAAGAGAAGGCAGCTCATGGCATCATCCAGCCGGCTGAAGAGAAGGCAGCTCATGGCATCATCCAGCCTGCTGAAGAAGAAGCAGGGCCCCACCAAGTATCCTGAAGGGCTGCTGGGCTGGGTCTTTAGCACAGGCAGAATGACACCCAACTTCTAGACAGCCACAGGAGACCAATAAAACAGCCCAGAGCCCGGGAAGCCTGGCTGCATCCGACACGGGTGCCAAGGCCCCCGAGCGAGACAAGCCAGTTTCTCCGTAACTGTGGCAGGGCCATAGCCAATGGGGGATGGGCTAGGGAGCCAGGAAGGGCATTTAAGGGCAGCCAGAACAGAGGCTGAGGAAGGGTTGTTAGAGGTGGATGTTGCAGAAGCACATAGAGAGGGACACGACCCAGCAGGGCACAGCCAGGAAACAGGCAAAAAAGATGACTAAAACCCAGCCATCCCCATTCTAAGACCCCTGGCTGCCTTCAGGAGAGGGACCCCGGGAAGGTGAGACATTGGCTTCCAGAGGCGGTGTGCCAACCAGGAAGCCAGAGTGTGAGAAGAACATCCTCCTTTAGGGGCAGTGTCCGGTATTGCCAGTTTTCACATTGTGGGGACCACACCCTTTTGGACCAGAAGGGGGTTAGAAGGATGCATGACAATCAATCTGTCTTTATCTTATGAATTACCCTGTGGAGTATACAAATAGGGGGAAATATCCCTCATAAAACCTATGACCATGGCTGCCCGGGAAATATCCCCCTTAAAACCTATGACCATGGCTGCCCAGGAGCAGTAGTGATAACATTTTTTTTGTTGCATACTGTGTGTGAGGAGTACATTATTTCATGCTTGCATATAAGACAGGAACAATTACTGGTCCTGAATTGATCACTTTTGGTCTTGGTAGAGAAATTCCTATGATTCCAGAATAGCTTTTTTGTTAATTATGCTGCTACATGTCTGAGGGGCTTCAGCTTGTTCTTTTAAGTCTAATAATAGTGGCCAGACTTTTTTATGTTTGGGTGGTGTATACAGGAATGGAGGCATCGAACAGTTCAATAAACGAACATTATGTTGTACAGAAGAGAGGGTGTTAAAAATGAACCACAGTGGGTGTCCAATATACCAGGTATGCCACTACATGTGGCACACTATTTTGTTCATAATGACTAGATATTGTTTAGTACCATGTTCTTATTGTCTCTTATGCACCAGCACACATACTGCAGTTTTACCTTTCAAAACTGCCTTGTGAAGCAGATAAGCTGAAAAAAAGTTCAGCTTGCTTAAGGCCACCCAGTATATATGTCAGATTTCATCATGAATTTGAGAACCCAGATTTCCCACAAAGATGGCACCTCAGCTATTACACAATGTTTCCCTTCTACATGCATTGGGATATTTTCACCCAAATACCTATAAAAGACAATGTCTTCTAAAAAGGAATTGAAAGAACAATGAGCTGAGTCATCTTCTAATGCAAAGCATTTTCCCATTAGGGGAACCTCCCAGTCTCTGCCCACTACTGTTTAGCTGGGTGGTAGATGAAAATGCCTGGAAAATGAGTTGCACCAATGGCATGATGTCACTTCCACTGAATACTTGTATGTGACATCAGCATGCCAGTGTGACACTCTAGGATTCACTCCAAACTTTATGGCACTATTCCCCTCCCCCCACTCTCCCCCACACATACTGGTTGCCAGCCAATGATCCTGTTGCCACAATCACAACTAACAGTCACTTGTTTATAGCAGATGTATCAACTTGAATTACTTTAACATTTATATTGGTCCATTAAAGCCTAAGAATCTTCCAGATTTACCAATGATAATCACCCATTTTATTGCCATTTGTGACTGGCTAATTCATATGAGACTTGAACAAATCCTCACTTTGAATAATGGTTGTTTATACTTGTTTTGTATCACTTATACAAACTGGAAGTGGGATTTATATGGTGCAAACACATTCACTTTATCATGGATTATTACATGAAAATGTTTATCAAAAAGGGGACACATGTCCTATCCAGGAGACTTGCACGAATATCTGAAATCCAAAGACTACAGGAATAAAATGATAATAAAATGATAAAACACAACAGAACATTGCAGCAGGAGTTTGATGGGAGTTGCTGGAAGTTATGGGCTGGAAAACTTGAGACTGCATTTTCTTTTTCATATCTCTCCTTTGTCTTGTCCTTATGAGCAATGCAACATTAGATATATTTCAATCTTCCAGATTTCTCCTCATGTTCTGTAGTAAAAATCACATCTCCATAAATATTAAATCTTTATCAAGTATATTCTTGGGTCTATTTTTCTTTGGCTACAGGCAGCAGTAGTCATTTTCCCAGCCAAAGCCCATCAAGGGAGATGGCACTCTGCATTTATGAATCGGCTCTTTCCTACATACAAGGGTTTTTTTTAAAAAAACTTCTGGACAATTATTTGGACAGCACATTATTAACATACATTTGCAAGGTGTAGGCAACAGGTCCTGAACGGAAGACCTTGCTATCACAAAAAAGCTTTCAAAGTGTTCGCTTTGTCATTATGTGAATGACATGGCACTTAATTTTGACAATCTGTCATATTTCAAGCAACTTCAGAAAGAGAAGTACTCATCTTTTCCATCAAAAGCTTTCTGGTGCAGAACTGCCCATCTTAATGTCATGTCAATCCAGCATGCATTTAGGATGATTGTCATATTGCTTTGAGACTGTCAGAAAGAAAGATATGGATCTACTAGTTTCTATCAAGAACAACCCCTCCTTGCATTAATGTTTTAATATATACTAAGAATTACTAGTTGCATGAAGATAGGCAACAGTAGATAATATAACAAATCTTGGGCATGATTAAATCAAAGTTAAGCACTCTTAAGATTCATTGATGCCAGATATTTCAGGATGTGCTTAATTTTCCCATGTAAGACCATAGGGTGGAAAGTGGGTGGGTATGACCCTAGAAAAAAAATTACATATATTTACCTTGCACTGGAACACTATTAACAATGCAATTCAAACAAAATATCTTCTCAATGAACAGAATTAATAATTCTTAACCTTGACTGGTTGTTTTGTTCTATCACTCAAATGTACCACCTATTTAACCCTTTAGGGAATATTATAGGCTAACAACAAGCACCTGAAGGTTTCCTTTTAATTGAATGGTATGGTATTGCTGCAATTAATTTGTAGTCAACCAGTTTTCCATGCCAACATGGGAAGGCAGAGATTAGTACACAGTGAAACTATGTTTTTAAAGGTGTTTGCTCAGTCCAGACAAACAGATTATAATTGATAAAAAGGAACTGTTTACTTATTTACTGTATTTCTATACCACTTTACCTCATTGCTCAAAGTGGTTTACAACAAAGCAAGCAAATGAAAGTCAATTAGAAACCTAATATATGAAGACATTAACACAATTAAACACCAGTCAATTAAAAGTCAGAAACCTGCCTAACCAATGTAGCCCTTCACTGCCATCTAAATTGGATGAGAGAAGAGGCAGGTCTTACTTCAACTGGCAGCCCGCTTCATAAGGACAGGGTCACCCCAGAAAACAGTCTTGCCCTGGCAGTCACAGACGTCATTTCCTTTACAGAAGTAAATGAGAGAAGACCTTCTGAGAAACTTAAGGTTCATTGGGGCTCATTCGAGAAGGGGCAGTCCTTCAAGTATGTGGATTTTACTTAAATGGGATAAAAAATGGCCACAAATAAATCAATCTGCAAAGTTGTGTATGCAGAACTGGAAACTGAGTCAAAAGCTGCAGAAGGAGACTTTCAGTATGTTTCTTTGTAATTTCTTAGGCTGTGTTCCTATGAAACCTTTTCTGGCAGTGAGCTCACTGAATAAAACGGAACTTCCTTCTGAGTAGACATGTTAGGGTAGCTTAAATCAAACAAAAATTACACATATTTTCCCCCTCTGTGCTCGGTCAATGGCATACTACTGAGATTTGCATGTACTTCGTCATAGAAAAATCACTGCCATCATCCACCAAAGCCTTTTGAGTACATAGAATTATCCTATTTTATTGTGTATAAAGGGGAAACATAATTATCTGCTGTCCCTAAGGCACCTTAAATGGAGAGGCAAAATCTTCTTTGAGAATTATTCCAGTATTAGTAAAAAGCCCTGAAACCATAAAATGATCTTGCATTACTTATCTAAATAACTGAAACATTTTCTGGCAAACCTGTATCTTTTTTGGCTTATCACTGAATTTCACAAAACATTCTTCTCAGTGGTAAATCTCTGTTAATAGCATTTAATACCTAGGTGATACTTTAAGCTGCTTTAATACCAGAAGAAACATCTGGCATTGGTAACTATCATTTATTGACAGAAATTTATTGTCATAATAATCAAATGAAAATTAATTTTGTAAAGATTAAGGCAGGTAGTACATTTTAAGTAACTGATACTACTCTTTAAGCTTCTAACAATACAATAGATGTTGCAACAGGAATGCTTGATTGGTATAGTATGCTGGGTTCTGCAGTGGGAAGTACATAAACTTCAATATCCTGTATTGGATCCAATGAACGTTTCCAATTAAAGAAACGGAGGGAATCTCCTTTGACTGCCTAAAAGGCTGTACTGGGATTCTGAATAGACAAATCACAAAAGTCACAGTCTGTAGTAAGGAGGAAATCAGGTGAAACTGAATGAAGAAACTGGCTAGATCCCACTATCCTTTTTTCTAATCTTCAGAATATAACCTGAACTTCTGTATTTCTTTTAGAAAAGGATGGAATAATTCACATAATGCAAAACATTGAATGTATTTGGTGCATTTGGATAATTAGAAGGTTCAACGCTCTCATGAGGTCTTTCTAGAAAGTAATCTTCAAAAACTGCACTTGCTCAGGGGTATAAAGTGATATGAAGAATTTGTCAATTTGAAATGGGTCAAAATAGCCAACAGTGACCGTAGTAGTAGTTGTAGTAGAAGATATTGGATTTATATCCCCCCTACACTCTGAATCTCAGAGTGGCTTACATTTTCCTTTACCTCCGTGCTCCCCCACACAACAGACACCCTGTGAAGTGGGTGGGGTTGAGAGGGCTCTCACAGCAGCTGCCCTTTCAAGGATAAGCTCTGCCAGAGCTATGGTTAACCCATGGCCATTCCAGCAGGTGCAAGTGGAGGAGTGGGGAATCAAACCTGGTTCTCCCAGATAAGAGTCTGCACACTTAACCACTACAGCAAGCTGTATGTTCCAGTATGTTCCAGTCTATCACTGTTAGCTGCCCTGAGCCATTAGTCAGGCATTAAATCAAATAAATTAAATTAAATTAAAAATAAAGAACATACAGCTCTACAAAGTGCTACAAAGCTCTACAAAGTGCCTCATTCATTCAGCTTACTATACAATGATAGATAGAAAATAATTGCAAGCATTTCCATCCATTAACACTGTATTAATTATTTTCATTGTCTTATTAGTGGTTTGTTTATGACAGATCTGGTTGCTGACTATCAATGCCATTACCTAATAATATGCTTACTGGCATAAAGTGCTTTGTTACAGACATTATCACCTGCATTAAGCTGCTGTCTAAACGATCCATATGACTGGCATAATAGCATTGTTTCAGAGCTATTGTTGACCTGCAGACCACCCAACATTTCTGCCTATCTTCTTAGAACATAATTTCAAGCTTTTCCCCTCTTAGAAGGAGCTCCTTCCAGCCAGAAGATGCAGGGGGGGGGGGGTGAGGAAAAACCACAGAACATTGTGATTACCAGCTTGATTGCCAGAGCACCTGGAGAAGTGACTCACACACGTCTAGCCAGAGAGGGTGGGTAAACCTATCCAGGAGCAAAAAGGACTTATGCAGTACTAGCAGCCATAACGCTACAAAGGCACTCTAAACCGGTACAAGAGTGCCCACCAGGAGAACGGATGCTTCCCCCGTCGTTCCTTAGCCATGGAGCGGAAGAGACTGCGCTGCCAGGAGCTATCCAGGCGAATGGTTTTGAAGCGCTGACCATGGAATCCACCGTGGAGGGCTAACACCACACGCAGACATCTTCCTACCAGGCTTGACTCCATTCCAGCAAAGCGGACGGCTCATGTACACACCAGATGTCACCTATGCCTGCAAGCAACCTACCCACCACAGGAGTGGTTAATCGTCCAACCGCCACTTTCTTTGTTTGATGGAACTCAAGACAAAGACTAGTGCCAAGGAGAAGACAGAAGAAGAGGATGACCATCTTCAGCCAAGTTCCTTTGTACAAACTGGGTGTTACCTAGGCCATGATTTGACTCTCTATTGTCACCCTTTTAGATAAGCCTAATAGTCCCAAGCATCTCCCCACCCAAGTACTCTTTCTATTCTTCTCCCCAATTGTCATTTCGGAGCCTCCCCCCTAATCCATTTCAACCTGAAAGTTCACTCAGGTATCCAGGATCCAGGCAAGTCCATTGGTCAAGAGCAAACACCCAATTAGGTGCCACCAATGAACTTTCTATTGGTTGTCTCAGTAGTCCAGCCCTTATGGTCACTGTGAAACCTCCCCTTTTCGTGAGGTCATGCACCAGCTGACCACCTTCCTCCTCCCTTGTACCTCCCATCCCCTAAGGGCTCAAGAGAGTCCTTATAATCTGTGGACTAGCTACCCATAGGTGTGCTTCTATCAGTATCCCAGTTTCCGCTGCATAGATCCATCCCCGATTTCTGATCAGTTTCGGGTCCCTTCTCCCACATCCTCACTTGTCGCCATTGGAGCCTTCCTTGAAGACTATGATAGATAAATATTGCCCTGTTTGTCTACCCATGTGTTCCCCTATCTCTCTATCTATGTTTCCTAGAACTGAATGTGTGTTTTGATGAGTATTTTATCTTGTATGGAAGCCTATATTTTTCTTAATAAATTTTAATTGGTTTAATTAATATTAGAGTCCCTAATATTTTAAGCATTACTTTTCTGGACATGGAATCCTCTATACACAAGTAAAAAGATCCTGAGTGAGCCAAGTGCCCACCTGACAATTTCCCAACCTCGTTTTGAGGGCATTTTGGCTTACATGGGAGCTTCAAAGGCAAAAGGCATGAGGTTCTGCCACCAAAAGGCAGATGGAAATGGTTACCATCTGTGTCTGGATGGAAATGCTTTATGTGCATTTGAGTGCAAGTCAAAAATATGGCAAATGCATGCAAGCTTCTGAGTGCCTCCACAATAGCCTTTTGGATCTCAGCTTATACATGTGCATGTTATGAATCTCTGGAGTAGTATTTTTCATATTTCATATTTCAGTTAAGAGTAAATATGATTGTCAAAAGTTTCTTAGTGAAAACGCAAAATTGCAGAGGTCAGCTATTTCTATACATATTTAAAAAGTTACCTGTGAGGCTCCCCCACTCACACACTGTGCCTACCACCCTCTACAACTCTCCGTTCAGAGCTGCAAATAGGTCAGAAAATTGTCATTGCCCTTCTCATCTCTTTTAAAATCTCTAGAAAGTCCTGATCATTTCCCCTCTAGTTGTTTTAGAAAAGGTTGTTTTTAAAAAGGTTGGTTTACTGGTTAAGAGTGGTGAATTCTAACTTAGAGAACTGGGCTTGAATCCCCACTCCTCATGAAGATAGCTGGGTGACACTGAATCAGTCACAGATGTCTCAGAGCTCTCTCAGCCCCATCTACCTTACAGGGTGCCTACTGTGAGGATAGGAAGCAACTCCAAGACTCCTTCAGGTAGTGTAGAGTGGCATATAAAACCAACTCTTCTTCTCTACCACTCAGAGACATCAGCTGACAGGGTAGCCCAGCCTCTTTTAATAAAAGGCTTTCACTCACCCAGAGTTCTTGGGGTTGGAGCTCCAACACTGTTCTATTCACAATAGGGTTGCCAGGTCCAACTCAGAAAATATCTGGGAACTTTGGGGTAGAGCTGGGAGACTTTGGGGATGGAGCCAGGAGACTCCATCCCCAATAAATAAATAAAATAAATAAAAATACAGCAGTACAGTTCCCTTGAATACAGTCTTCATTTCCTCATCCCCCCAGCAGTTACACTTCCACTAAATGAAACTGAACGCACAATCACACACTCTCACAAAGCAGCTAAAATAAACACATACCTTGGGAGCAATATGTGTGAAAAGGATCTAGAGGTCTTAGTAGACCATACAGTGAACATGAGTCAGCAGTGTGATGTGGTGGCTAAAAAGGCAAATATGATTTTGAGCTGTATCAACAGAAGTATAGTGTCCAGCTCACATGAAGTGATGATATTGCTTTACCCTGCTCTGGTTAGATCTCGGCTGGAGTATTGTGTTCCGTTTTGGGCACCACAATTTAAGAAGGATATAGACAAGCTGAAATGTGTCCAGAGGAGGACAACGAAGATTATGAGAGGTATGGAGATCAAGTCCTATGAAGAAAGGTTGAAGAGCTGGGTATGTTTACCTAAAGAGGAGACAACTGAGAGGATCACCATCTTCAAGTACCTGAAGGGCTGTCATATATAGGATGGTGCAGAATTGTTTTCTGTTTTCCCAGAAGGTTGGACCAGAATCAATGGGCTGAAATTAAATCAAGAGTTTCCAGCTAAACATTAGGAAAAACTTCCCAACAGTTAGAGCAGTTCCTCAGTAGAACAGGTTTCCTAGAGAGATGGTAGGCTCTCCTTCTTTGGAGGTTTCTAAATAGAGACTAGATGGTCATCTCACAGCAATGCTGATTATGTGAATTTAGGTAAATCATGAGAGCGTATGAAGGGTTGTATCAGTGCTTTGTTCTTATGGCCCTTTCTTACATGACCAGGGATCCTAGAGGTTTCTTTCCATCTTCTAGGCATGCAGCACAAGTGTGGAATGAGGTAGTTATGAATTTCATGCATTGTGCAAGGGGATGGACTAGATTACATTGTAGGTACCTTCCAACTCTATAAATCTGTGAATCTCCAAGTGGACTGAGGCAAAACCTATGTAGAGTGTACTACAGGACTCTAGTATTGATGTTACTGTGGTATGGACACAGGTGGCCAGATCAGCCAAGTTACGGAGGCATTTTCTGCATTAGGCTGAATGAGAGAAAATATTTTTTGCAACCGCATGCACTTATTTCTCCAACAGCAATTCTGGATCCAGTAAAAGCCCTTGATTTTTAAAAGAGTCAGCAACAATCAGTTGAACTCCATCAAAAGTGGGAAGTACAATATCTTTGAGATCTCTACCCTTTCAACCAACATCACTTCTGTCTTGTCTGGGTTCAGTTTCATTTTGTTAACTTTGGAGTAGTGGTTAAGTGTGTGGCCTCTTATTTGGGAGAACTTGGTTTGATTCCCCATTCCTCCACATGCACCTGCTGATGTGACCTTGAGTCAGTCACAAGATCATGTAAAGCTGTTCCTCTGAAGAGAAGTTTCTGCTAGAGTTCTCTCAGCTCCACCTACCTCACAGGGTGCCTGTTGTGGGATGAGAAAGGGAAAGGAGACTGTAAGCCACTCTGAGACTCCTTCAGGTAATGAAGGGCAGGGTTTAAATCCAATTTCCTCCTCTTGTTCTTGCTACTGATGCTTTTATCCCTTCATAGTTATACCGTTCTAAACTCACTGTAGTCAACCATTCTAGAAAGGTGTAATTTTGTTTAGGATTGCAATGTTAACCACAGAATTTAGGCATTGGCTCAAGCTCACTAGGGATGTAGATGCAGCGCTACAGAGCCAGGTGTCATCAGTATAATGATGACATCCACTTTTAAAGCTACAAATGATTTCTTCTAAAGGCTTTTACACAGAGGTTGAATAAAATGGGGGATAAGATTGTGCCCTGTGGAACCCCACAAGACAGCTTCCTCGCTGAAGACACCTGGACTCAAATGGCAACCGTTTTATACTGAATGCCTTTTAAACTCCTATACATTGGAAGTAGTTTTTAATTCCTTGCTTTAAAAAAACAAAACAGGAAGAAGTATATGCATTTTAAAACAACAACAATAAAATGTTGCCTGTTTTTCTATTTGCAGTTGATTTACATGGGGCAAAGATATGCATTTAACCTAATGCCACAAGGATAGTCATATTTTGTTTTAATACAGGTACAGTGCATATAATAGAGTATTTATAGTCATAATAAAGAATGAATGAGTCCCTATAAATGCACACTATGACTTGAATGCATTATTTACAAATGTTATATTTTGCATCATCTTGACATTTGACAGATTCTAAGGGCTATGTCAGCTATGCTTCAGTGAGTAATAAAAGAACTTACTCTTGAACAGCTGAAAGCAATGCAGGAAAACTTATAAGCAGAATATTTTTCAGCTGCTTGGTGGTTATCTACATATTCCATCTATATACGGAGAAAAGAATGAACTGCCACCTCTAAAGGTGCGTCAAATCAACATGTCTTTATGCCTTAGCATTTAAATGTTCCTTTTCACAAGGGACATCCTCCTTTTTGTTCCATTGTTAAAACTTCTTTGGTTTTGCAATGTTTAATACCCTCATTACGGATACAGCTGTGTTCACAATTAATTGTGCTGAAGACTCAAATGGAAGTTAGGCACCAGTAACTGATGTAGAATTGTAGGAGATTTGCAAGATTAGCATTTGCTAGATTATCCTTTACTTTAGAGTAGGGAATAACAATTGGGCAGATAAAGCTGCCAGAAACTGAACTCAGATAATTATTTTCTCTACTTTGTATTGTCCAAGAATTTAAGGTTAAACTAGATGATATGGAATCCATGGGCCCATCCTGTGGGTGCTCTCATTTTAGAATTGAACTCAGGCTATCTAAAAATGCTGCAAGGGCCCAATCTTGATGAGGCCTGCAGTAAAGCAGGACCAGAAGATCTTGTGTTGCCCCTCCCATGTTTTCAAGTGCAAAACCAGTTATGGTTGGACCACCCATGGGTGCTGTAACATGCAGTCCGGCCCTTAGGTAGAGGTTTTCATAAAATCTTTCAATGGGACATGGGGATGCTAAGGAATTAATCTGAGAGCTTCTGAATCCAAAGTATATATTCCAAAACTGAGCTACAACTCAATTGATTAAAACAAAGGACAACACTTCCAGTCCATGTTGTAGGGTTGCCAAGTCCAATTTAAGAAATATCTGGGGACTTTGGGAGTGAAGCCAGGAGACATTAGGGGTGGAGCCAAGATCAAGGCTGTGACAAGCATAATTGAACTCCAAAGGGAGTTCTGGCCATCACATTTAAAGGGACGGCACATCTTTTCAATGCCTTCCTTCCATAGGAAATAATGAAGGATAGGGGCACCTTCTTTTGGGGCTCATAGAATTGGACCCCCTGGTCCAATCGTTTTGAAACTTGGGGGATATTTTGGGGAGAGGCACTAGATGCTGTACTGAAAATTTGGTGCATCTATCTCAAAAAACAGCCCCCCAGAGCCCCAGATACCCACGGATTAATTCTCCATTATTTTCTATGGGAATAAATCTCCATAGGGAATAACAAAGTTCCCAGCAGACATTTCCCTCCCCTCCCCCCACCTTCTGATGACCCTGAAGCGAGGTGAGGGCCTCCAAACCAGTGGATCCCCTGCCCCCACATGGGGATTGGCAACCCTACTGTGTTGTATGCTCTACTATGCTAACTTAGTCACAATATTAGTCACTTTAGATTCCAGACCCCACAATGACTGTGCTGCGATGGTTAGGACACTCAGAAGATGTTCTTATTTATATGCCATACTAATATTCCACACTTCCTACATGCAGCTTGAAGAGATTTACATAGGGGCCTCCTCAAAACTGATTATGTTTCAAGATCTTCATGCATGAGAAGAAAGCACTTCTGCTTATTCACAGGGAATTCACATATTTTTCTCATATTGAGGCTGTTTTGTATGCTTCTCTATTATATCTATTGACTCTGAGTTTGGGGGCATACAAGGACCTACAGACTAGGAGATATGAGCAGTCCTCTAAATATATTTTATCCAATACCACACCATTCATTACAGAGAGGCTTGCTGTGTAGTAGTTAGTATAGGACTAAGGCCAGGGAAGCCTAGACCTGGAGGGCTCAGGCTAGCCTAATCTTGTCAGATTTTGGTAGCTAAGTCTTGGTTAGTATTTGGATGAGAGACCACCAAAGAAGTTCCATGTTGCTACACAGAGCCAGGAAATGGCGAACTACCTCTGTTTATCTTTTACCTTGAAATTCCTATAGGGTCACCATAAGTCACCTGTGACTCAATGGCACTTTTCATCATCCATCAACGTCAAGGAAAACCAGGTTTAAATCACCACTGAGTCCTGAAGCTCACTGGTTGCTTTTGGGTCAGCCACTGAGCCTAACCTAACTCACAGGGCTACTGTGAAGATTAAAAGGAGGTGAGAAGAATCGTGGATGTCACCCTGACTGGAGAAAGGGTGAGATAAAATGCAAGTCAAATAATGAAATAGCTGGATAGATTTCATTGAAAAACAGTGATTTGTTCAAAGCTGCATAGTAAGCTTCACAGTGAGCAGGGATTAGAATCTGGATTTTCCAAATGTAAACCAACCAGTCCAGCTACTATACCACATTAGCTCTCTCCTTAGCCTCCCACTGTGGAATTTAGAGGGTTTCTATGTTACACTTAGAGTCTGATTTATAAGCATCTATAAATTTATACATATTGTATTTAGAATACTTAAAATTATATATAAAATCTCAAAACTAATTTTCACTTACTCATAGCTTTTAGCATCTTAATACACTGAAAAGCTGCAAACAGAAGAAAAAATGTGGCTCATTTTCCCCTGTAAGCATATCAGAGGAGATTTGATTTAATCACTAACTAAACAGCAAAAAGAAGAGATGTTTTGCTTTAAGTGGGATGCAAAAAGACAATGGTGACTGTCAGCTGAGTTGATGAAACAGTGATTACAAGCAAAAGACATTTGTTGAAAGGAGCTTAGCATAGCAATACTAAACAGTAAAAGAAAGGCATTGTTTGTTGTTGTAAAAAACACACAGTGCAGTGATTAGAAAGGCAGAAGAGGAACTGCAATTCTGCAGTGTTTCCTCAACAAATTTATTTTTGAGGTTATATAAAAATAGTTAAATGAAACAGTGCACTGTAGTGACTATGATAATGAGCTGTGATTTCAGAGGCCACTCTGTCTCGTTCTCAGTCTTTCCACCTTCAACACAATATGGGGAATAATACTTGCAAACCTTAGAGGACTGTTGTAAGATTTACAGCAGGGTGCTTCAGAAGTGCTTTGAACACTGAGCATGCTATACTAATGCAAAGTTTTGCTATCAATCTAATAGTGAAGAGGCTGTTTTGCACTATGATCACAAAACTCAGGATTTCTACATGGTCAGGGGATTCTGCAAGTATGCAAAATTAATGGCCTTGTACATTAAACAAAATTAGAAGTACACCCTTCCCAAGGCCTGATGAGAACTCAGAGATGCAAAAGTGTTGAGAGCAGCTAAAAGATGGGGGAGAAAAAGAAGAGGCAGCATTAATTAACAGGCTAAGAATGGTAAAACTGCTTGCGATGGTACTAAAAATTGCGTATGTGGTATGGTCCATGGCTTTCTGCTATAAAATAGCTGTCATTTTCAATTAATAGAGCAGGAGGAGGAGGAAGAGAAGGAAGGTATACCCTGCTTTTCTCTACCCTAAGGAGTCTCAAAGCAACTTACAATTGCCTTGCCTTGCCTTCCTCACCCCACACCAGTCACCTTGTGAAGCAAGCTGAGAGAGTTCTGAAAGAACTGGGGTTGGCTCATGGTGATCCATGTGGAGAAGTGGGAAATCAATCCTGGTTCTCCATATTAGAGTCTGCCGCTCTTAACCACTACACCGGGGTGTCCAACCTTTTGGCTTCCCTGGGCCACATTGGAGGAAGAAGAATTGTCTTGAGCCACACATAAAATACACAAACACTAACGATAGCTGATGATGAGCTAAAAAAGGTCCATGCATAATTTTCATGCTATCCACCATTGCATATAAGCAGAAGGGGGGGAGGGGGTCATTAAAAAAATCATTCCATCCCTCCCAGAAACAAAGGACCTTAATGTCCTTTCTGCTTCCAAGTTCTGCTGCAAATGGCCCAGAGCTGAAGCAGGAACCATGCCACATAGGCCCCACAAGGCTCAGACCAGGCCACAGTAAAACACCAGAGGGGGGGGGGGGCGGTCAGTCATTAAAAAAATCCCATACCTCCCAGAAACACAAGCCCTTAATGTCCTTTCTGCTTCCAAGTTCTGCTGCAGATGGCCCAGAACTGAAACGGGAACCAGGCCAGGCAATGCACTAAGCCAGGAGTAGGACTAGGAAAAGGTCTAGCCTGAGGTAGGCAGCAGCCAGCAGCAGACCACCAGGCTACCTCAATCACCCACCACAACAATAAAATAAAAAAAGAACATAACATCAGAAAATGTGCCAATATGGTGCCTGCCAGAAGTAAACAAGAACCAGGCCAGACTGCAGCAAGCCGCACCACAAGCTCAGACAACTATAGTAACCTCTGCAACAACTTCCACAAGACCCCCCCTCCCACTCTTACTCTCTTATCTGAAGTCCAGAGAAGCTTACTGCAGGCTGCAAACAGAAGAATAGGCACACTGAAAATGTGGAACAGGCTCTGCTGGCTGGCGAACAAGAGAGGCACAACCAGGCTGCAATGCTCTTACTACTGCTAGTAGAATGTTTGTATCTGGCGAGCCTCAATGTCAGTATTGTGTAGAGCCCACCTACTCTTAAAACTACCCGATTGAGAGCCTGATCCACTATGACAGCACTTTACACCAACAAATGGAGATAGATGCAGGAGGAAAATGGGGGTCACCCACTCTGCCTTCCTCATCATGAGTGGTTGTTATAAGGGAGCCCTACCCTGAATCTTCCCCTCCCAGCCAGCAAAGCCCGCTGGGTGGAAGAGAAATCATTGCTCCCTCTCCATGTCCTCTCTCAAAAGCTTGGAGCAGAGGAGGGGGGAGGGAGTAGGCAGATTTTTTCTTCTTTTTCACACCAGACCCTGCTTCCCAACTGAAGCTCGCTTTTTACTGACTAACACAGGTTTGCTTTTAAAGCTGTCCTAAGCACAGAAGACTCACTGTCAGGAGCAAAAAACAAACAAACAGGGAGGGGGTGCTTGATTTGTTTTTAAAGCAAGAGGTCTGTTTTTTCTACATGCTTTTTAAAAAACCTCTCTCTCCAGAGACTTCTTTGGAGGGGGCACGTCTTTCTGTGTGTCTCTTTTCCAGTCCCAGCTGCAGAGAAGGGTAAGGGGATTCTGGAACTCCCATAGTGAAGAGATGGAGGGGGAATACAACAGAATCCACCTGAGGCAGTAGAGCATCTCCATTTGGGGAACAGGAAGCTCAGCTCCACTGCATACACGCCACCTCCAACCTTCACAGAGAGGGGCGAGCAGCCCCCCAACAGGGAAAACTCCCACCCCACAAGCCTGCCCAGGAGCTTGGGAGGCTGGGTCCACTACTTCCCAACTTTCCCAGAGAGGGTCCCATAGTCACCCTGATACCTCCAGAGCACAGTTGAGGGCTCTTTGTCCTGGGTGGGAGATCCAGAGGGGCCACAGCAGGAAGAAAGAAGAGCTGGAGAGAACCCAGGAGCAAAGGAAGAGCACTCATACACACATGCACTGAGTTAGCTCTGGCACCTTCTCTGGTGGTAGGGGGAAGAAGAAGAAGACTGCAGATTTATACCCTGCCCTTCTCTCTGAATTAGAGACTCAGAGTGGCTTACAATCTCCTATATCTTCTCCCCCCACAACAGACACTCTGTGAGGTGGGTGGGGTTAAGAGAGCTCTCCCAAAAGCTGCCCTTTCAAGGACAACTCCTACGACAGTTATGGCTAACCCAAGGCAAATGGAGGAGTAGGGAATCAAACCCGGCTCTCCCAGCTAAGAGTCTGCACATTTAACCAGTATATCAAACTGGGAAAAAGCAAGCAGGAGGAAAAAGCAACCAGATGTAACCTCAGTCCCAGGATCTTCTGCCGCTACAGCACACAGTTTCAGGTGCTGTTTTAAGAAAGTTTATGAGCATTCAAAGCCATCCTGGGCTATAGGTTGGATAAGCTTGCACTATATCATGTTCCGTTTCATCATTACAATTTCAGAACTGTACTTAGAATTCTTCTTTCAGTTATTCTGGTGAATACAGTCTCCTTAATAAAATCTCCTTAAAGAATAACCAGTCATGATGACCTAAAAAAGAAAATTAAGTATTAAGTAATACGGGGAATATATGGTTCTTATATAATTATGGGTAGATTTCAAAATCTAAATGTTCCTTTTTAAAAAAATGTAGAACAGTCTATGAACTAGTTGGAATCAATATTTTCTGCCAAAAGCTCTATGGAAGTAAACTCAACAAGTGGGATCACACTGGGAATTTGGTGGGGCAGTATCCCAGCTTTGAAAAAGCCAGTGCTCTTGATACTTGCCATGGCAATCACACAGCTCCCACCCTGCTGCTGGGAGAGGCATGGCTGCACACATGCAAGAGAAGCATTCAGACTTCTCCTGCGCATGCAAGTTGCATGCATCATGCACCCTGGCCATTCTGACAGCCGGAAAATGGATCCTGAATGTGTTGTAAAGATTTGCTATCGGGAAGTTACCAGTAGCTATTTAATCCAGTCTCAGTCCATCCTAAAACGAGGTAAGGATGGATGGGGCTCAGGGGGCAAATGTGTGCATATGATCATGCACATTAAATCTGGAGGGAGGCATGGCTAGGTCGGGCCAAATTTTTTTGTTATAGCAGTTATCAACAAAATTTGCTCTCACATATGCAATTTCAAAAATTAGGGAGAATTTTTTCAATAAAACCCAACAATTTGGTGCAATTTTAGCTCAGCAACAGAGAAGTGTATGCCACCTGAATTTAAAAAGGGCTAATAATCTGTCAAGATTTCTTCATTAGAAAATTGTAACAGATTTGTCAAACATGACTCCACAGTCTTTATTTGACTAGCTTTATTATGTTGATTGCATACCTTGTAAATATGTTTTCCAGCTAGATAATTGTGTTAATTTGCATCTTGAAAGAACACCTTTTTAATACTTAAAACTGGGAGAGAAAAAAGGGATTATTCTGTATCCCTTTTCTTTTGCTACAGCCCACCTTATCACAAATTAAATTCTACTTTTAGACCAGAAAAGTAAGAAAAAGAAATTATAGCAAGGCATTAAAGCAAAGCCATTTTGGAATTTTAGATAAAATGCAATAAAGCTATTGAAAAATAAAGCATTGCATTGTATCACATAGGTGCAACAAAATTTATTTTTTCCTATATCTGTAAAGAGATCTACTGCTATGAGGCTGGCAAATATGTTCTATATTTGTCAGTTATACCTGCTACTGTCAATGTAAACAATCATACCCTGCCCAGCCTACATATTAACATGACCCACCACAATTAATATCATTAGAAAGTAATATTAGAGCCTTGGACACACAACAACATATGAACACGGTCCAAATCAGTAGCAAAGAATGAGTCCTTTGATTAATTATGCAAATAGATAGTAAAATCAGACAAATCTGTCCTCACCATCTTGATTAATTTGGATTATTACAAATTGTTGACAAGTCTTGACCACAAAATCACTATATAGATAATATTAAGAATACTGCGATCAAACGGCATGCATTGTTACCAATGTGCATGTTGTCACAGCTTCTCAATGAACTGTGACTGAGATGTATTAGCAGGTCAAAAGAGAAAAGCTCTTCAATTTTTTAGAGCCAAAGAAAACAGCTGACATTTGAAGAAGAGCTTGGACTTAGCAGGAGCCCAATTCAATTGTTTATCAGCCCCCATTCCCCTCAAGTACTCAAAAAAAGAGGGGGGGGGGCATGAATTCTGTTATTAAATGACTCAGCTTTGTGCCAAACTCCTGCCCTCTGTTTGTTTTGTATGATTTACTGTCTATGCCCCCTATAAGGCTCACATAATGATATGGATAAAAACCATACAGAAATGCGTTATGAATCTTGCTTCCTGGAGCTGCAGAGGTTGGGCCAGAGGTGAAATTTCAATGAATTACACTCATAAGTGCCTATGAATTATAGATGATAGCATAGCTAGATGCATTATTTTATCTCAAATTATGGTCATACAGTTGGATACGCAGAACTTTCTGGCAGCTTTATGAAAACATTGGTGCTGAAAGAGATCAGATCTGATTGGATCTAATGTAAAGAAACAGAAAATTAAGTATCTCTTAAATATTCAGCTCCTACTTCTGCCTTTTCAAAAGGTTAACACTGGAATGGTTTAAAATTCAGGTAGACAGAAAAAGATGTGATGACCTGGTAAAGCCTTTGACCTTTGCTGTACTTATATTTATTGCTCAAACATTTCAACCCTCCCCCTTTCTCTCCAGGAAAATATACTTTTATAGTCCAAAGGGGCCACGTGAAAACTCCTGTCAACAAATGTGATGTTTTACAGAAACAGTGCTATCCACTCTGACGCACATTTCTCATTACAAATCTAACACCAGAATACAAAGCTAGTGACTTTATATTGAACTGATTGGTATTCTTGGAAGGATCTCCATCAAAGAGCTGTTCTTGTCAACAGATTTCCTTTTGTGGAAAACTAATTTTGTGTCTTGTCCAAGCAAAGCAACACTTGTCTGGAGGTACTCTGTGCACACAAAAAGTATTCATTGAAGGGAACTGTCTACTTTATTTCAGATCAGGAAGTTGTTTTAAGGAGTATTTAATGCTGTGCAAATACCATATACAGGAAATTAACTTGTGTTTTTTTAATCCTCTGAGATCAGCAGATACAGCTCTGATCCTATAAAATACAGATAAACCTACAATTGTTTAGATGTGAACTACTCATTATACATTCATTGTTATTTTATCTGTTGGGTTCATTTGTGCTGCAATCTGGTATACTTACCTGCATGGACTTGGCATGTAATGATTAATTGGCAATCTTTTTTTAGCTTTGTTTAAACATACAGTATCAGTGATGTATTGTCTTAATATTTCATATTCAAATTGGTATCAGAAAATGAGTGTTAATTTAAACATACAAGAAAAAATTATGTGCATTTAAAAAAAAAGGTTAAGTGGAATAACTAATAATGACAGTGAAAGAAATTAAATCAGGATATGAATGAGCACTGCTTTATACCGTAGGTGTTCAGACAATCTAATTGCAATGCCTAAACTTATCACTTAATCGCTTCTCATATTCATTTTCAAATATTAACCTTTTAAAAAGTTTATCAGCTTAAGAATGGCATAGCACATTATTAGATTTTTTTGTACTAAAAAACTGATGATGAAAATGAGTAACTTTTAAACATTAGTTTTAATGATTAGGAGGCTTATATGAAGGAGAAAATGTATTTTAACAAGCATCCAGACAAGTGGTCTGATTATGTTGTTTTAATCTGCAAACCTAATTATCACCTTCTTATAGAGTACAAGGCACAGTTTTAAAAGCAAATTAATGTATCCTAGAGTGGGACAGCTTGTCATTTATTAAATAATCATTTTCTTTGCAAATAAAATTGTTGCAGGTTCATTATATTAAGGAGGCACCCTCCATGACTTTGAAGGTCCTCATACAGCTGCATGCTAAAATTAACATTCACTGTTTTTAATGGTTTATTAAGCATTAACTGTGGAGAACCATTAAATACCAATTATGGTGATTTTTTTCATAAACCTGTAGAGAACTATCATATTCTGAGCATACGTTATATCTCTTTGACCTATAATTTAGTACTTGCTAAGATGTATACTCAGATGAAATTTGAAATTTAAGTTGGAATCTTGTTCACAAACACTAACATTTATCTCAAGTTAACCAAGGGCTCCAAAGTATTCTCCCATCTTGGCACAGGCTCTATCTAGACTTGTTAAGCTTCAGCAAAGTTTTTGCATCCTACAACTTCAGGGCATGTCCTGGGTCTTCATTAATTGGGCAATACCCAGTTATCATTGCATTATTCTTCCATTTATCCTCACAACTACTGGTAGACCAGGCAAAAAGTGATTAAGTAAGCTTCGTGGCATCTAGTTCTAAATCCAACACTACCTAAACCACAACTTCTCCCACAATTTTGGTTAACCCTAAACACAGCACCACATTTTACCAACAAAAGGGACACTCACATACAAGAGACATACACATGACCTAGAACAGAGGTGGCCAAACTGCAGCTCAGGAGTCACATGTGGCTCTTTCACATATTGTGTGGCTCTTGAAGCCCCCACCACCCTGTAAGCCAGGTTGGAGAAGGCATTTGTTTCTTTAAAGTTAAAGTGTGTCTCTTTAAAGTTAAAGTTTGTCTCTTTAAAGTTAAAGTTGCTTTCTTTACACCTTTCCCCTTCCCATCTCCTTCCTTCCTTCCTTCCTTCCTTCCTTCCTTCCTTCCTTCCTTCCTTCCTTCCTTCCTTCCTTCCTTCCTTCCTTCCTTCCTTCCTTCCTTCCTTCCTTCCTTCCTTCCTTCCTTCCTTCCTTCCTTCCTGTTCTCTAACCCTGACGTTCACAGCTTGTGGCTCTTAGACATCTGATGTTTATTCTATGTGGCTTTTATCTTAAGCAAGTCTGGTCACCCCTGAAGGGCACACACACAATATTTGACTTGTGTTACTTCAAAACACATAGAAAAAGAAGCATTTTAAAAGGAGCACTTGGCACATTTGCTTTGTATGTATCTCACACATTGAGGAGAGTGTGTGTATTTTGTGCTTAAATCAAGTATCATTACCAGCATACAGAATGTAAGGGTAGTCAACCATAAATGTACAAATGTTCAAAAACATCTGCAATATGTAAAAGGTAAATTGTACATAAGCTCATTTTCAAGAAGCAATGTCAATAGTTTATGACATGAGAAATTCCCCTAGATTCAAACATTATTTATAGATGGCTACAAGATCCTACTTGCTACGGAAACACATTTTGAAGTCAGTGTTTTTGTTAGTTACAAGTCAAATGTAAAGATTATGGTCACATTGTAGAATAAAAGGCGAAAAATGCAAAACTCAAAATGGATAAAAATTCCCATGTAAATTGTGGGGTGTTTTATTACAGCAAATTGTTTTACGACAGGGGGAAGCATAATCCCAAAAATCATACTTGTAGAGAGTATAAACATTATTTCCTTTATAATCGAATACTCAAACTTATTACCAGAGATTCAAAGAGCTGGAGCTTAATGGATGTCCAGAGAAGTGCAACACAATTAGAATGCAGCATCTTAAACTTTTTTTTAGCTACAATCTTAGGCACAGAGATCTCCTCAAGAAACACTGAACTGGATCCTACAAGAAGAAGAACTGTGGATTTATACCCCACCCGTCTCTCTGAATCAGAGTCTCAGAGCGGCTTACAATCTTTTTTTATCTTCTTCCCCCACAACAGACATCCTGTGAGGTGGGTGGGGCTGTAAGTGCTTTCCCAGAAGCTGCCCTTTCAAGGACAGCTCTGCGAGAGCTATGCCTAACCCAAGGCCATTCCAAGGAGCTGCAAATGGAGAAGTGGGGAATCAAACCTGGTTCTCTCAGATAAGAGTCCACACACTTAACCACTACACCAGGGGTGACCAAACGTAGCTCTCCAGATGTTTTTTGCCTACAACTCCCATCAGCCCCAGCCAGCATGGCCAATGGCTGGGGCTGATGGGAGTTGTAGGCAAAAAACATCTGGAGAGCTACCATTGGCCACTCCTGCACTACACCAAACTGGCTCTCAAATGGTGATTTAAAAGAATGGAATGGATTTCTCTCCCTTCCTCCTGAAAGGTCCTGTGAGCCCTCAAAAGATTCTTCAGAAGGTAAAGGAACCTTCAAGAACAGAGTGGAATATGGTACAGTGGGCTGCACCAAGGGGAAATCAGCATTTCTACTCACCACCTCTTTTACAAGTGCTGGCTCCATTCCTGGAAAAGGTAGTGCAAGCGGTGGTGGGGAAAATGATATATGGCCATTTCCACTCAAGCTGCAGGCCCTGCAATGCTTTTTTTTAAAAAAATGAAAGCTGAGAATTCAAAGCACCTGTTTATCATTACAACAGCATATTGATATGTTTAGTGTTGTAAAAAAGGGAAAAACTTGACTTCCAAGGAGGGGGGGAAGGAAAGGAAGTGGTTTCATGATGACAACAATCCAATCTTCCATAAAGTGGGTTGGATGTGGGTGGGTATGGATGAGACAACCCCCCCCCCCCAACAAACATTACACATGAGGGGGGGAAATTACTCCAAATTGGCTTCCAGAAAAAGATCTGAGTAAAAGTGGTATCAAAAGACATAGGAAAAAATTGGGGGTGGGGGTGGAATCCAGAAAAAGCAAAAACCAAAGTCACAAAAATGCATGTGGAAATCAGGGGATAAACTGAAGCAGTATGGAGCCAGAAACTGATGAGGAAATCTTTGGAGGGAAAAACCATATGGGCAAGCCCTAAATAAATACAGCTAACAAGATTGAACTACTCAGATTGTAAAATCAAGACAGCATAAAACTGAAAGAGGAGACCACAAAGTTAAATCAGCATAGAAATTTAAACAGAGTTTACTTAGGGTTGTATACATTTTCCCCTTTCCTAATTTTACATTACAACAACCTATGAAGTAAGTAAGGCTGAAAAACACTGATTACTGCAACAACAATAGATTAATTTAAGAGATTAAGAAGCACATGAACCAGGATATTTCAGATCCTAGTCTGTGGCTGATTCCTACATAGGGGCAGGCTTCAGATTCAGTGGGAGCTCACAGGAGCGCAACTCCTGAACCTTTCTGAGAGTTCCACCTCCTCCTTCTGAGAGTTCCACCTTCTTGTCCATTTAATAGTAGGTGCAGCTGCATAACAATCCCTGGTTGAGCTCCACCACCTAATTTTCTACAAAACCTGCATAGGAGTGTGTCAACATGACCTTGCTATGACTAAAGTAAGAAGGATATTTGTTGTACTAAGACACGAAACAATTTATTTAGTGTAGAAATTATACAAAAATGTCACAGAATACCCCAACATGTTATAGTTGTACTATAAATGAAAATTAAGTACATAGAATATCTCAGGAGGTTTTAAAAATGATTCTTCTGCTCCAACAGGATCCATGGTATCAAGAATCTTCACAATTATCATACAAAAGTCATTTCATCATAATCATTCATACCAGAAATCCTGGGTAACGTTTATCTCATTTCAGTTCCCTTTCTTCAGTGAACCAACTTAAAAAGAAGTATGTCTTAGTATGGGTTAGGGGGTTGGCCTTATAATGGCTTTCCTCCTTCCTCATGGGTCGGGGACAAAGTGTGGCGATTGGGGGTGAACGATCCCAGAAGCGCACACTAGATTGTGGGGTGACTCAGGGAGCAGTTCTTTCCCCGATGTTATTTAACATCTACATGCGCCCCCTTGCCCAGATTGCCCGGAGGTTTGGGTTGGGTTGCCATCAATATGCAGATGACACCCAGCTCTATCTGCTAATGGACGACCGCCCTGCCTCCGCCCCGGAGAACCTGGACCGAGCTTTACAGGCTGTTGCAACGTGGCTTAGACTGAGTGGGCTGAAGTTGAACCCAGCGAAGACAGAGGTTCTCTGCGTGGGTCGTGGCGCTCTGGGGAGGGAAATATCTCTCCCGACCTTTGACGGTGCGCCGCTAAAGGTGGCGCAGCGGGTAAAGAGTTTGGGTGTTCTACTGGAGCCTTCATTATCAATGGAGGCCCAGATAATAGCCACTGCCAAGTCAGCATTTTTCCATCTGAGGCGGGCGAGGCAGTTGGCCCCTTTCCTAGAGCGCCAGGACCTAGCAACAGTGATCCATGCGACGGTCACCTCAAGATTGGACTACTGTAACGCCCTCTACATGGGGCTGCCTTTGTGCCGGACCCGGAAGTTACAGCTAGTGCAGAATGCGGCGGCCAGGCTGTTGCTTGGTCTCCCAAGATGGGAACATATACGGCCGGGGCTACGCGAACTGCACTGGCTACCGATTGTATACCGGGTCCAGTACAAAGTGCTGGTTATTACCTTTAAAGCCCTATATGGCCGAGGACCGACCTACCTGAGGGACCGTCTCTCCCCGTACGAGCCCCAGAGAGCACTGAGGTCGATAGGAAAAAACAGATTGACTACCCCTGGGCCAAAAGAAATTAAACTTCAGAATTCCCGCACACGGGCCTTTTCTTCCGTGGTCCCGTATCTTTGAAATCAGCTCCCAGAGGAGGTGCGGGCCCTGCGGAACCTTGATCAGTTCCGCAGGGCCTGCAAGACCGCCATCTTTAAACTGGCATTCATGAACAGCTGAACTAAAGTGCATAATAAGAAACATTCGCCGTCAATACCAATTGTTAGACTTAGCGTAATGTTATTAAATTAGTAATTGTTTTAACTAATGTATTAAGTGGTTTTAAATGTAATGTTTTATTAATGTACTGTTATCCCTTTGTTATTGGCCGCCCTGAGCCTGCTTTGGCGGGGGAGGGCGGGATATAAATAAAGTTTTACTTACTTACTTACTTATTTTTTAGGACCCAATTATTAGGTCAACTGCTAACTACCACCATAATAATTATTTCTTCGTGGACACCATATCACATACTTTGAATTACTCCCAGCTTTTAGAAATGGTATAGCCTCTTGAAAGTAAAGTAAAAACCAAAAGTAACAAACAAATACTACCCTTCAAATGGTTAAGATGTGAATTGTGTTGGGTTGTGAGGTGCCTTACACCATTTGAGAATGGAACTTAGTTCTACCTTCCTACTTGTTGCCAAAAGTACCCAGATAGATGTTCCACCCACGCCAACCCACAGTTTTCCTGATAACATGGGTTTAATAATGTTTTCCTTCAACCTGGTGCAAATATGGGAACCTATTGAGTTTTGCCAAAATTGGGCATTGTATGGATGTGAAATTTCCACTGTCTATAAAGGGTAAAAAAAAACCCTTCACACTCTTACAGCACAATCCAGAGGGGGGGGGGGCGGAAAGTCTTTTGGGAGCAGACAAGCCGCTATGTGGGCGCAGGAAGGGTTTGTGCTGATGTACGACCAGCGCCGCCATAGCGGAGGGGAGTCCGAGGGCAGTGGTGCCTGAGAGCTGCATCCAAGTGTGGGTGGAAGTGAGACGGAGCGCGAAATTCAGTAGATTCAGTAGGTTTTTACGACTTCAATACCGGGAAAGTTGGTAGAAACCATTATCAAGGACAGAATGAGTGGGCACATTGATGAACACGGGTTATTGAGGAAGACTCAGCATGGGTTCTGCAAGGGAAGATCTTGCCTCACTAACCTGTTACATTTCTTTGAGGGGGTGAACAAACATGTGGACAAAGGAGACCCAATAGATGTTGTTTACCTTGACTTCCAGAAAGCTTTTGATAAAGTTCCTCATCAAAGGCTCCTTAGAAAGCTTGAGAGTCATGGAGTAAAAGGACAGGTCCTCTTGTGGATCAAAAACTGGCTGAGTAATAGGAAGCAGAGAGTGAGTATAAATGGGCAGTCTTCGCAGTGGAGGACGGTAAGCAGTGGGGTGCCGCAGGGCTCGGTATTGGGTCCCATGCTCTTTAACTTGTTCATAAATGATTTAGAGTTGGGAGTGAGCAGTGAAGTGGCCAAGTTTGCGGATGACACTAGGGTGGTGAGAACAAGAGAGGATTGTGAGGAACTCCAAAGGGATCTGTTGAGGCTGGGTGAGTGGGCGTCAACGTGGCAGATGCGGTTCAATGTGGCCAAGTGCAAAGTAATGCACATTGGGGCCAAGAATCCCAGCTACAAATACAAGTTGATGGGGTGTGAACTGGCAGAGACTGACCAAGAGAGAGATCTTGGGGTTGTGGTAGATAACTCACTGAAAATGTCAAGACAGTGTGCGTTTGCAATAAAAAAGGCCAACGCCATGCTGGGAATTATTAGGAAGGGAATTGAAAACAAATCAGCCAGTATCATAATGCCCCTGTATAAATCGATGGTGCGGTCTCATTTGGAGTACTGTGTGCAGTTCTGGTCGCCGCACCTGAAAAAGGATATTATAGCATTGGAGAAAGTCCAGAGAAGGGCAACTAGAATGATTAAAGGGCTGGAGCACTTTCCCTATGAAGAAAGGTTGAAACGCTTGGGACTCTTTAGCTTGGAGAAACGTCGACTGCGGGGTGACATGATAGAGGTTTACAAGATAATGCATGGGATGGAGAAAGTAGAGAAAGAAGTACTTTTCTCCCTTTCTCACAATACAAGAACTCGTGGGCATTCGATGAAATTGCTGAGCAGACAGGTTAAAACGGATAAAAGGAAGTACTTCTTCACCCAAAGGGTGATTACCATGTGGAATTCACTGCCACAGGAGGTGGTGGCGGCCACAAGTATAGCCACCTTCAAGAAGGGTTTAGATAAAAATATGGAGCACAGGTCCATCAGTGGCTATTAGCCACAGTGTATGTGTGTATATAAAATTTTTTGCCACTGTGTGACACAGAGTGTTGGACTTGATGGGCCGTTGGCCTGATCCAACATGGCTTCTTTTATGTTCTAGATGAGGGGGTGGAGTTGGGAGCGCGGACAGGCTTAGGCAGCTTCCTGAGAAGTTTGGCCCAGGACCCTCACCCGAGAGGCGCAACAATACACCGGCAAAAATAGCGTCATGTTACATAGGCACTCATTGAAACCCAAAACAAAGATCGCCTCTGCCGCTGCAGAAGCTCGCAAACCCCTTAGGGAGTGGCATGATTGCCTTGCCAATCCCCGCGTGCCTTGGGCTGATGAGCCCCCTCCCCAGCAGCCAATCGTGGTGCCCCCCCCCAGCCTCGCACAACTCAGTTGTTAGGGAGA
This sequence comes from Heteronotia binoei, assembly GCF_032191835.1. Lineage (NCBI taxonomy): Eukaryota > Metazoa > Chordata > Lepidosauria > Squamata > Gekkonidae > Heteronotia > Heteronotia binoei. Next base: position 49,279,208 of record NC_083232.1, read on the forward strand.
GGAGCGCATGGCAGAAAGCTCTGCCAGCGAGCTCCCAGCCATAAAGACTTAGAATGAGGAAAAGGCAGGCACGTTGGTGACGGGTTTTGCACTGCACGGTTGCTTTGACAGTATCTTTGACTTGCAAGGGAGAGAGAGAGGTCTCTTCCCTGGGGCTAACTGCTCGTTTCCAGGTCTCCACAGGTTTTGGGCTCCCGGAGGCTCTGCACGTGAGGACTGTCGCCCATGGCTGAGTAAGTTCCACTGCCCCCCCAGCCTCTCCCTCCCCTTGCTTTCAACTGCTTGGTGTATGAGGGTCTCTGGCACTTGAACCAGGCAGTCGGCTCCGGCAGGGGGCATTTGCTGACCCCGCTCCCTTGTGCTGACACTTGCTCCCTTCCCTTGGTCTGCCCTCTGCCACATTCCCAACCCCTGGCGGGGTGTGTATGTGTGGCAGCTGCCCCTTTGTGGGAAGCTGGGTCAGAGACTGTCCCTTTAAGAGAGCCGCTGAAATGCAGCCTGCTCTTCCAGCTGCCGCCCCTGCAGGTGCTCTTGATCTCTATCTCTGTTTTGCAGGTGGGACTCCAACACAGAGGCTTCCGTGTGTGTGTCGCTCCACCCCCCACTCCCTCAGCTGTTTCTGCCTGCCACTCTGAATGGAGCCACACCCACGGTGAGACTGCCAGGGAGACTGTTGCACTCTATTCTGGAAAAATAAAATCTGAGCTGTGCCCTGTTGCCTCTTCTGCTTGGCATCCTCTACACATTCCCTGAGCAACCCCCCCTGTCAGTGGCCTCTCTGAGGGAATGCCTGGGAGGGTGGGCAGACTTGGTTTTGGGGAGGGGGACAGTCTATGAGTCACCATGCTGCCCCCTGCGTGGCTGGACATGGGAGGGGAGTGCCTCAGCCTGCCTGGGCTGACAGCCTACCCAACCTCACAGGGCTGTTGTGCGCAGGGCACTAAGGGGGGGCTGATGTATTGGACTCAGAGTTCTGCGGCTGATGCACTCACACGCTGAGTTCTGTGGCCCCCAGGGGAGGTGTTCCATGCACATGGCAGGGGGTGTCAGGGCAACGCAAGGGGTCTCTGGGTGGAGGGGTGTCTGCTGCTGGGCTGCTCACTCCCACACACACATTCCAGCCTCTGTCTATGACAGCGAACTTCCTGCTTGTCTGCCTGCCATTGGCAGAGTATCTGACAGTGGGAGGGTGTGAGGGGATTGACGGCTTCTCTGTGGTCCTGTGCAGGCCTGTCTTGCCCCCAGCCCTGCCTCGCCACCAAGCCAGGCTTCTCATGCACGCATGCCCAGCCTCACTGTTCCCTCCCTGTGTTGGTGGGATGTCTCTTCTTTGCCTTTGATGGTATGCCCATCATTGGCTCCGTTCTCTGTTTGGGGGCAGGTTGGGGATGGCTATCAGCCTCTCTGGGGCAGCCTCTCCCCATCCCTGACTGTCATGAGCTGTGGCGCATGCGTCAGGACTGGCCAATGGGGGGTGTGGACTGGCCCTCCCCTCCGGCTGCCTCTGCCTCCCTTGCGTGCCTACGCCGCGGCATTGCCATGGTGACCATCTCCCTCACGGCAAGCTATGCCTCTCCCCTCCCCATGCTCCAGCATGCCAAAGTCCTCAGTAAGTCTACTAGTGGCACGGCAGCTATGCCATGGCTGGCCACCACTTATGTCTGGATTGGACTGCCCACCATTAACATACACTTGATGTCGGAAAAGGAAAAAAAACATTTGGGGGGCATGATGAAAAGCTGCCCTGAGTCTGTCAAGAGAGGGCAAGATATAAGTGTAATAAAATAAAAAAAAATAAGTGTATAGTCATTCCTCCTATATAACAATATAGGAGGAACTGCAAAGACATGCCATACAAGGTGAAAACAGATCTACAATTGCACCAAGTGCTACTGAAAAAAATCATTTGAATATAGTAATTAAAAAGATAAAAGGTTTTATTCAGATGATATGGAAGACAGTTGCAAGAGTCAGAGTTTACACATTAGTTGTGCACAGGAGTCGTTTTGTAGAAAAACAGGTGGTAGAGCTCATCCAGGGATTGTTATGTAGCTGTACCTATTATTCAATGGACAAGGAGGTGAAACTCTCAGAAAGGTTCAGGAGCTGAGCTCCTGTGAGCTCCCACTGAATCCGAGGCCTCGTTGTGCAGTATGTGAGCGGTCTGCACTTTTGAAGTTTACAGCAATTTTTAATAAGATGTTTCAGTTGTGTCTAGGTGAAGAAAACTGCTGTCTGTGGGCTCTGGGGACTCAATACAGAATGCACGAACATAAGGATCAGGCCATCTAGTCCAGGATTTTATTTCATACAGTGGCCAATTAGTTACCCTGAATGGCCCACACAGCAGGGCACAGATGCCAAGGCCTTCCCCTGATGTTCCCTACTGGCACTGGTTTTCAGAGATTTACTGCCTCTGAATGTGGAGGTTTTCATTAGCCACCACCTGATCCCCTCATCTGAAGAAATGTGTTTTTAGCACACGAAAGCTTACGTTCTGAATAAAACTTAATTGGTCTTAAAGGTGCAACTTGACTCCTGCCTTGTTCAGCCATGGATAGCAGCCACTGACAGACCTTTCCTCCATGTATTTAGCTGTCTAAGTCTGTCACCATCACAACATGCTCTGACAACCCTAAGTATTGTGATACCCTTATATGGTTGTGCCCTTGACTTAGGAGCAAAGAAGACAAATGCAAGAAAAGGCAGAGAAGAAATATATTTGAATAGTCCTTGAGGGAAACAATTGAACACTCTCCATCTTTGATTCAAACTGAAGACAGATTCATAGAAAAAAGGTGGGAGATATTCTGTTTATTTCGCTAATTGGGAAGATATGGTGGTGAGCTGGCACTCTGACTCCTTGGACTGCTGAAGACACACTGTATGCCAGGAAAAAGCCTGTAACTCTCCATTTGTCATTCTGAAGGCTTGCTGCCTTGCACTTTGAGAACCTTTCATCAAGAGACACTTTTATCGGCATGAAATCAACAAACTGATATATCAACATAGAATTGTATGGAATGAAATTACACACACACTCATTACAACTGCAAATGTAGACTGATGAATAGTTACACTGAAAACATAATCTACCAGAAACACAATAATAAGAATTATATTCATCCATTAAGAGGGAAGCATACCATGTGATATGACAACTGAAACAATTTCTAATTTTGACTACTAGAACAATTAACAAAGTATTTGTGAACAAGCACCAGACCAAAATTATCTAAAGAACACATGCAGCTCAACAATTCCAAAGAAAAACAATATAATTAATAAAATCTTAATTTTATTTATAGGCAGCTCTTGAATAAAATACTGATAACTATTATCTGTAAACCAATTCATTTGACTTATTCCTCCACAACATATCCTCTCTCAAGTACTAACTCCCCCACAGATACACATACCTATTTATATGTGTGGGAAGGGAATGGATAAACCATAATTTCAGCTAACCTTTTGCCTGGGACCTGTAATCATTACTTCTGGGTGAGTAATTTGCCAGACAGATATGCCAAGTCAACTGTGACAGTAAGGTACATTCAAGTGAGCAGACTATAAATATTTATAACCTGTTACAAAGCACACAGTCACAGATACAAAAAAAAATTAAAGTTATCTACCAGTGTCTCGACTCTTTTTTACATTAAAAAATGTGTCATTTTGCACCCGGCCCCCCCTTAAAAATTTACCCCCTTCCCCCGCACCCCAAATTTTCTGACTACGGGTCTGGTCTTGAGCGGGGCTTTTTGTGTAGAAAAAGCCCAGCAGGAACTCATTTGCATCTTAGACCACATCCATTATGTCACCATTGTTTCACACAGGGTTTTCTTTAGAAACAAATGCATCAGGAATTCATTTGCATATTAGACTATACCTCCTGATGACAAGCCAGCCAAACTACATTCCTGTGTGCTTCTGTTTTAAAAAAAGCCCTGGTTTTGAACATTCGTACCAATGACACTAAAAGTGAGTTTAAGCCATGATCCCCGAATCCTCCTTTTGAACTCCTATCTCCCCTACATACGTATCCTGTTTTGTCTTTTTCTCATCCCATGGAGGACAAGAATTTGAAATCTTGGACTAAGGGAAAGGTGGGTTCAGCAAGGCAAAGAGTTGAGAGATGCTGAAGTAACTAGAGAGCTGCAAAGCTAAGTTCAAGGACAGGAAGAGGTTACTAGCTGTCTAAACCACTAGCTGAAGCTGCAGCTGGAGCTGCAGAGGTTCAGTAGGGAGATGCAGCAGAGTCCAGGCAGCTACTGAAGAGTATCATACCACCATTTCTTTCTGTGCATTTAGCCAAAACAATCAGAGGGTTACTTGTTGTTCTCCCTGAGTAAGACTAGCAGAGGGGTAGAAGGGCTTTGCACTACCAGGCAAGCACCTCACCTTCTGCTCTGAGCTTAAAGTTCAGGCCTGATATCTTTTCTCTTCTTAGGTTGACTATAGGATATGGGGATCCTGAATGGTGTGGAGAGACACAGAAGATGGTGATGGAGGCACTCCTAGGATGAAATAGGGTTTACAGGTTCTGTTTGCCCAGACAGGTTGCTGTTTGACCTCCCCCTTGCCCCTAATGGCGTAAGGGGCCTACATAGGTGATCTTGCTTGAATACAGGTCAACTTAAAATCATAGAATCATAAAATCACAGTTGGAAGGGACCTCCTGGGTCATCTAGTCCAACCCCCTGCACAATGTAGGAAATCCACAAATACCTGCCCCAAATTCACAGGATCTTCATCACTATCAGATGACCATCTAGCCTCTGTTTAAAAACTTCCATGGAAGGAGAGCTCACGACCTCCCGAGGAAGCCTGTTCCACTGAGGAATCACTCTAACGGTCAGGAAGTTCTTCCTAATGTTGAGCCAGAAACTCTTTTGATTTAATTTCAAGCCATTAGTTCTGGTCCTACCTTCCTGTTGACACATAGGCTGAGGATAGGAAGGAGCTATAAGAGCAATACATGCATGAAAGGAGAGAAATGAAAGGAAAATGGAACAGCAAAGCCAGTTATTCCTAATGACCAAGATGTACTAGCTGCAATCACTACACTTTTTGAAAACACTTGGAGCACTGGAGAGATTAAGAGTAGCATTTTGTATAGGTTGTGAGCATCTCCAACAGTGAACTGGCAATATTTGTTGGAGAAATGGAAGTGGGCATTTTGAGATCAGTAAAGCAAACTAAGTCCCTGGTCTCAGAACATCTGAATTGACTTTTCAGACTAAAATTTGTGAATCACATCATTAACATTTATGAGACTTATGACTACTGACAAAATACCTTTGAAAAGAGTATACATGTATTGTGAATAACATGATATGGAAAGTCAACCTTAAGTAGTTCTGTTCAGAAGTTAGTCCCATTTTATTTAACAGGGCTTATTCCCAGGAAAGAGCTTACAGAATTGCACTGTTGAAATTTTTTATACAAATATTATGATACAGAATTTAGCATGGCTTTCAAATATTTATAAAAACTGGGAAAGCAAGAATCACAAGACTGTTGTAGTAAACAATGCAATTGCTGCTAGCTGATGATACTATTTAAATACAAGTCTATCATAATCAGAGCTCTGCTGGATTTAATGCAGTTCTGCCAGGCCTGTAAAATGGAGCCTTTGGTTGAGGTGGTGGACACCTGAAGATTTTGGCCTCCCCTGCCTACACTGCCTGAGTAAACTGCCCTTTCTTAAAGGTTGTTATGGCATCCGCTGAATGGGTCTTTGCCCAGCACTTGGGGCAGGTTGATCTTGAATTTTTCAACTTTGTATGAACCATATTCATCATTATGTTGTATTTTAGCTGCTGTGATCCGTCCTGAGTCCACTTGCGGGGAGGGTAGGATATAAATCCAATAAACAAACAAACAAACAAACAAAATATAGATGTATTAGAGACCAAGGTTGAAGTGCTTTACAAACCTTTCTACTTGTCAGGGATAAATTTTGCTTCAAAATTACAAAACAAGCTTTATGCAGCAGATGTTGAAGTTGTAACAGAGGACTGGCTGTTCCATGGGATTAAACCATCTAAAATGCCAGTACAGCTGCCTGAGGAGACTGGGATTTACACTGGAAGTCTGCAATCTTGATAATATTCTATAGCATAAATACTGTTCCCTTTGAGCAGAGCTTCCCACTTCGAAGAATGAGATGTAAATGTGTTTAGTTATGCAAGCATCCTAATGCAAAAGCATGAAAAACAATATGACTGAATGATGCTACTTCTAAAAATGCAAACTATGATCAAGTCCAAAACAAAGTTTTTATTTGCATAGAAGTGATACATGGCTCTAAAACAACATAAGCAATTCAAATGAATTTTCATACAAGCAGGAACTGAAAAAGAACTTTTATAATGTAGTAGTACATAGACTTTTAAAAGCAATGTGTCTTATTTGCCTACAACTCTTTACAGTTAAAGTAAGGGGAGATATAAAAATATTGACTATATACTGTTTTCATTTCTATAAAAAGCCTATATGAGAACAGTAAATCTTTGCAAAAAAACCCCCAGACATTTTGTGCAATGGTTAGGTTGTCTGACCAGGATTCAGAAGAACTGGGGTGCCACCAGGTGACCTTGGGCCAGTCACACACTCTCAGCCTGATAATCTTTAGGGTTGTTGTGAGGATGAAATAGGGGAAATGAGAATGCCGCATCTTGGAAGCAGGGTGAGAAGCATTAGATCGGTACAAAGAAAATAATAATTGATCCCTTCAGAGAGAGTTGCGGAAATTAAAGCAATCCTCTTCAAATAGCACAGATTGTTTTAAGTTTTCACGTTTCAAGTTTATTTAAATTTATATCCCGCCCTTCCCACCGAAGTGGCTCAGGGCGGCTCACAATACATAAAAATCTAACATAATTTTTGAATTTAAAACATCTTACACAGTTAAAACAGTAAAATAATAAAACATATAATGGCGGTCTATCAAAACTACACTCAGCTTCCAATGCCAGTTAATTATAAGCCAGCTGGAAGAGGACTGTCTTACAGGCCCTGCGGAACTGGCCAAGGTCCCGCAGGGCCCTCACCTCTTCCGGCAGTTGGTTCCACCAGAAAGGAGTCGTTACAGAGAAGTTCCTGTCCCTGGTGGATTGCAGGCGGGCCTCCTTTGGCCCGGGGATAACAAGCAGATTTTGAGATCCCGATCTCAGTACTCTCTGGGGAACATGTGGGGAGAGACGGTCCCTAATATAGGCAGGTCCTAAGCCATATAGAGCTTTAAAGGTAATAACCAGCACCTTGTACCAAACTCGGTATATTATTGGCAGCCAGTGCAGAGTCCAGAGCCCTGACCAAATGTGCTCCCATCTTGGGAGCCCTAATAACAACCGGGCCGCGGCATTCTGCACTAACTGCAACTTCCGGGTTCGGCACAAGGGCAGCCCCATGTATGGGGCATTACAGTAGTCCAACCTCAAGGTGACCGTTGCATGGATCACCATTGCTAGGTCGTCATGCTCCAGAAAAGGAGCCAACTGCCTCGCCCGCCTAAGATGAAAAAATGCGGACTTAGCAGTGGCTGCTATCTGAGCCTCCATTGTTAAGGAAGGCTCTAATAGTACCCCCAAATTCTTGACCTTGTGCGATGTGTGATTGTGTGATGTATGACCAACCATCAGATCCTCAAAAACTTGGTGCAAAGAGGGTGTGGACAGTACACGAGCACCTTACCCTTTAAGAACATAAGATAAACCATGCTCCATCCAGGCAACACAGTGTCACACAGTGGACAAAATCAGGTACCATCAGGAGATCTACCATTAGGGCCAGGATTCCAGAAAGCCTCCCACTGTTGTGCCCCAAGCTACAAGAATGCAGAGCATCACCGCCCCAGATACAGTGTTCCAGCTATACCTTGCAGTTAATAGTCAATAACAGACCTCTGCTCTATATGTTTATTCATTCCCCTCTTGAAGCTGTCTATGCTTATAGCCATCAATCCTTCCTGATTGATGTTAATTGCTCTTTGGGTGAAGAATTACTTCCTTTTATTTGTTCTAAGCCTACTGCTCATTAATTTAATTGAGTGCCCATGAATTCTCGTATTGTGAGAATGGGAGAACAGTACTTCTTTCTTTACCTTCTCTATCCCACGAATAATTTTGTGAACCTTCTTCAGTCATTGACTGTACTCATGTCCTCTTTTGCATAGATAGCAAATCTTAACTGGGAGACTTCTATTTGTAGAGAATTTATGTTTTGCATGCAAATGAAAACCCCAGTGTACAAATCTAGCTCCTGAGTGCAAAGGCTTTGTGCATATGAGAACCCTGGACATGAAGTGTGGGCATTATAAATCCAGACCTTAGGTGCAGTACACAATTCCTTTGAAGTACCATAAGCATACCAGGAATGCCCATGCACATCTGGCCATGGTATAAAAATGGAAGCAACTCTGATGCCTTTCAGTAAGGCATCTAGCTGTCCAGCTCAGTTTGGCATTTCTTGTTGCATTTCTTTGAGGGGGTGAACAAAAATGTGGACAAAGGAGACCCAATAGATGTTGTTTACCTTGACTTCCAGAAAGCTTTTGATAAAGTTCCTCATCAAAGGCTCCTTAGAAAGCTCGAGAGTCATGGAGTAAAAGGACAGGTCCTCTTGTGGATCAAAACCTGGCTAATTAATAGGAAGCAGAGAGTAAGTATAAATGGGCAGTCTTCGCAGTGGAGGACGGTAAGCAGTGGGGTGCCGCAGGGCTCAGTACTAGGTCCCATGCTCTTTAACTTGTTCATAAATGATTTGGAGTTGGGAGTGAGCAGTGAAGTGGCCAAGTTTGCAGATGACACTAAATTGTTCAGGGTGATGAGAAAGACAGGTTGCTTACCTGTAACTGTAGATCTTCGAGTGGTCATCTGTGCATTCACACTCATGGGATAGTGCGCCTGCGCCGATCCCCGAATCGGTATCTGAAAAAGCCCGGGATTTTTCCGCGCTCGGCGCCAATGAGCATGCGCAAGCGACCCACTGCGCATGCCCACCAGCGCCCGCGCGGCAATCCCGCCAGTTCCTCCCTGACCGCTGAAAGCCCCTTTACTGAAGAGAGACCGTCAGCAGCGGGGAAGGAGGGCGGGTAGTGTGAATGCACAGATGACCACTCGAAGATCTACAGTTACAGGTAAGCAACCTGTCTATCTTCTTCGTGGTCTCTGTGCCTCACACTCATGGGAGATTAGCAAGCAAAGCATACCTGGAGGCGGGAAGACGGTCAGCCTGAAGAAACAGCTTGCAACACCGCAGCTCCCAACCGAGTCCTCTGCTGAGCATGCACGTCCAGCGCGTAGTGCTTCATGAAGGCATGCGGAGAAGACCAGGTAGACGCCTTGCAGACATCGGAAAGGGACACACCCTTCAGGAATGCCACCGACGTGGCCATCGCCCTTGTGGAGTGTCCACGAACAGGTCCAGGTAGAGGCTTCTTAGCCAACAAATAACAAAGTCTGATCGTCTCAGTGAGCCATTTGGACAGTCTCTGAGAAGAAATTTTGGACCCTAACTTTGGGGCAGAGTAGGAAACAAAAAGTTGATTGTCCTTACGAAAACCCCGTGAACGGTTTAGATAAAACAGGAGGGCACGCTTAACATCTAACGCGTGCAGTCTGCGTTCCTCATCCGAGGAAGGGCTAGGGTAAAAGGTGGGCAACCAAACCTCTAAGTTAAGGTGAAACTGGGAAACCACTTTCGGGAGAAAAGTAATGTCCGGGGCCAGAGAGACCCCAGCCTCTCTAAAGGCAAGGTATGGGTAGTCACACCGCATCGCTGTGAGCTCCCCTGCACGACGTGCCGAAGTGATGGCAACTAAAAATGCAGTCTTCCAAGACAAAAGTTGCAGGGAACATGTCGCCATAGGCTCAAAGGGGCGACGAGTCAACTTGTCCAGGACCAAAGTCAAGTCCCACAGCTGTGGAGGGGATCTAGACGGGGGATGAAGGCGGAACAATCCCTTCATAAATCTCTTGGACTGCGGGTGAGCAAAGACAGAGTAACCCTCAACTGAATCATGAAAAGCAGAAATAGCTGCTAAATAGACCTTAATGGATGAGAATACCAGCCCCTCATCCACCAAGGACAAAAGAAAGTCAAAAACTGTGGGCAGCCCAACAGTGTCAGGTGACATTGGAGAGTCAACCACAAAGTCACTGAATTTTTTCCACTTCCTCTCGTAAGAGGCACGGGTGGAAGGTTTCCTGCTACTCTGGAGCACTTGCTGAACCCTGGTGGAGAAGTCTAGTGGTCGATGAACCACGCTGTCAGCTTCAGGTGCGGCACGTTGTGATGGAGCACGTGCCCTCCCTGGGCCGACAACAGGTCCGGTTCTGCCGGGAACTGGTAAAAGGTCCCCCTCGACTGCTGGAGCAGAATCGAGAACCAGCCCTGACGGGGCCACCACGGGGTCACCAGAATGCAACGTGGCTTCTCCTGCACTAACTTGTGGACCACCCTCGTTAGCAAAGGTAAGGGCGGGAACATGTACAGGAACCAGCCCTCCCACCGAAGTAGAAGTCCGTCTCCCAAGGAAGCCGGATCCGCACCTCCCCTGGCACAGAACAATGGGCACTTCTTGTTCTGCGCTGTGGCGAAAGCATCCAGCTGTGGGTAGCCCCAGAGTTGGAACACCGGCTCTAGGAACCTCCATTGCAGTTCCCATTCGTGTGGGGAGGCTCCACCCCTGCTGAGAGAGTCCGCCTGTATGTTGAGGACCCCCGGCAGATGTGTAGCTTTTACAAAAATGTCCCACTGGAGACACTCCTCCCAGAGATCCATCGCCAGCGAGCATAGCCTGCGAGACACTGTCCCCCCCTGTCTGTTTATATAGCACAGGGCAGTGGTATTGTCCGTAAGCAATGCCACAGTCTGTCCCACCAGCAGTGGACGGAACGATCGAAGGGCAAAGTGAACTGCTAGCAGTTCTAGGTAGTTTATATGGCACCGGCTCAGTTTCGGTGGCCACTTGCCTCCCACACACAGCTCCTCCAGGTGGGCTCCCCACCCCCACATGGAGGCATCGGTAGCGATGGTTACTGTAGGGGTCGGCAGATGAAAAGGGGCCCCTTGACGGATGTTGCTCTCTGTTCCCCACCATTGCAGGGAGCGGAGAGTCCCGGGTGGAATGGTGAACCTCTTTCGAGGTGAGTCTCTGAGAGGCCGAAAGTGGCGCAAGAACCAAATCTGCAGGCCTCTCATGTGCAGTCTTGCGAAACGTAGCACGCTTGTCGTCGCGGCCATCAACCCCAGCATCCGCTGGAGCTGCTGAGCCGTGCCCCACCGCCGCCTTTGAAGTAGCTGCACCAGATTGATGATGTCCTTCGCTCTCTGCGAAGGGAGGAACGCTCGATGTTGTTGAGTGTCCAACAGAGCCCCTATGAATTGAACTGTCTTTGAGGGAGTGAGATGGGATTTCTCCAGGTTGACTTGCAGCCCCAGGGTGCCAAGAAGACGCAGAGTGGTAGCGATGTGGGTTGTTAGACTCTCCCTCGACTTCGCCACAAGAAGCCAGTCGTCGATGTATGGGAAGACAACGACTCCCTGCAGACGAAGATAGGCAGCCACCACACTCATCAGCTTCGTGAACACCCGGGGAGCAGTAGACAGTCCAAACGGCAGGGCCCTGAATTGGAAGTGACGAGCACCCACTGCAAACCGTAGGAAACGCCTGAACGCGGCATGGATGCTGACATGAAAATAAGCATCCTTGAGGTCCAGGGTCGCCATCCAGTCTCCCTGATTGATGAGGGGCAGGATCGTTTGCAGCGTAGCCATTCTGAACTTCTGGTACAGAATAAATTTGTTCAGACTCCGAAGGTCCATGATAGGCCTTAGGCCCCCGTCCCTTTTGGGAACCAGAAAGTACCGGGAGTAGAAGCCTCCCGTCCTGGCCTCCGGTGGAACTACCTCTATGGCTTGTTTCTGTAGGAGGTTGTTCACCTCCGCCAGCAGAGGTGGGGAAGGGGGAGTGGTGACTACCACGGACTGGTTTGGGGTCTGAACAAACTCTATTTTGTAGCCCTCTTCTATGATGGACAGAGCCCACCTGTCTGTGGAGATCAACTCCCAGGCAGGCAGGAAAGGGCGTAGGCGGATGGATGAATTCCCAACGGGGACGACGACGCGTGCTTGGAAGAAGTCAAACCCCCTGCTTCTGGGAGCGAACCCCCTTCGACTTGCTGGGCGGTTGTGATCCATAACGGTTCCTGCCGTTACCCGAGTAGGGTGATCGCTCGGACTGGGCAGGGCGAGGACGCCATTGCTCAGGAGAGAACTTCTGATAAGGCTTCTTGGTCCAGGGTTTGGACCATTGCTTGGATTTGGAAGCCTTAGGAGCAGATTGGACACCCAAGTTCTTAGAGGTTTTAACACTCTTGTCAAACTCTTGCAGCGCCGAGTCAGTTGTGGTGCTGAAGAGCCCGTCACCCTCGAACGGCAGATCTTCGATGAAGGTCTTAGTGTCCTGGTGGAGCGTGGTAGACCTGAGCCAGGAGTGCCGTCGGATACAGACTGCAGACGTAATCTGTTTGGCCGAGGCTTCAACCATATGTTTTGCTGCGGCCAGTTGTTGTCTGGCCACAGCGAGACCTTCTTTTTGTAGCCTGGTTGCAGCAGCCCTCTTTTCCTCAGTTAACGAGGAAAGGAAGGGGGAAAGTTGTTCCCACACGGCATACTGATATCTAGCCATGCAGGCGGCATAGTTAGACACCTTTATGCCGAGTGCCCCCGCGGAGTAGACCTTGCGGCCCATTCCATCAATCTTCCTCCCTTCTTTGTCCGGTGGGGAGGAGTGGACCTTCCTTGCCTTCGAAGAGGAGGAGACGACCACCGAGTTCGGGCGCGGATGGGTGAACAAGAACTCAGCCCCAGTCTCTTGGACCCTATACATATGGTCCAGCCGTTTCGATGAGACTGGCGTCGAGGAGGGTCGCGCCCAAGGCTCTTTGACCACCTGGAGGATCACCTTGGTCACTGGCAGGGCAACCGCAGTGGATGTGTTCCTTTGCATTATATCGAACACATTGTCGTCCACTACTGGCTCCGGTTGCGTCACAGGCAGCTTGAGGGTGGCGGCAATCCGCTTCACAAGGTCCCCATAGGACTTCAGATCCTCCGACGGCGAGATCGGAAGATCCTCGGCCGTCTGGGAACCCGGTGAAGGCTCCAATCCCTGGACTTCACTCTCCGACTCCGACGACGAGGAGTCCTTGTGTGTGGAGTGCTCCGAGAGCATCGGGGTCGATTCTCGCGGTGGAAGGATCGGTGGTCTTCGATCCACATCTACCGGAACCAACTGTCGATCCGGGGGAACCGACGCCGACGCAGAGGCCTTCCGAGACCGATGGGATACCCTCGACACCGATGAAAATTGGGATGCTTGCTCCCAATCGTGGTAGTCGTCCGGGTACCAACGACAGGTCTCGTACCGGGAGTAGGGAGGCTGCCACCTGCGTTGCTCCCACGGTGGTATCGGGAAGCGTTGAGGAGGATAGAATGTGTCTCGCCTGACTCGAGGCTTGAATGGTGGGTCGATCACCGGTGCCGACGCATCAACCTCCGAGGTCGATTCGCTTTCGGAGCGACGACGGGAGCCCGAAGATGAAGACCGTTGGGTTAAGTCGATTTCCGGCTCTTGTTCCGACGCCGACAGGCGCTGCTGGTCAGCTGGGCTACGGCGCGGAGGCGTCCGAGGTTTTTTCGGAGGTTTTGCCGACGTCGATGTCGACGCACCGCCCGATGGGGAAGGAGTGCGGGGTCGCTTTCGCTTCTCCTTCGACTTCGCCTTTTTCGGAGGTCGGGTCCCCGAATCCTCCTGGCGCTTTTTAGCGGGCGTATCCACCGCGCCCTCAAGGGAGCGTTTCGTGGAGCCACGCTCTTCCGGCGAGTCCAAAGTCCGTATCGGAGCCGCATCGGCCGATGCGAGCTTCAGGGCCGGGGTTTCGGACGACTTCGGTGCCGATACCTCCATCGGTCGATGGGGTGTGAGCGCCGATTCGATCAGTGCCGCAGATAATCGAGCCGCCCGGTTCTTCCTCGTCTGCTTCGAAAAGCGGAGGCAATGCGGACACGAGTCTACTCGGTGGGCCTCTCCCAGGCACAGTAGACACAGGGAATGACCGTCTGGAGGGGCGATCTTCTTCCCACACGCACGACAGCGTTTGAAAAACCCCCAGCGACTTTCCATAGAAAGTAGCCGCAAAAAAACTCCCCAGAACAATCTGAGAGAGAAAAAGAGGAGTGGGGGAAAAGCGCGGGCGAAGCACCCCGAAGGGCCGTCAGGCGGGCGAACACAAAACGCTTTTTTTTTTTTTAACTAACTAACTAACAACTATGAACTACAACTAACTACTAAACAACAACGGTAAACGGGCTAGAACGAGAAGAAAAGGCGAAGCCAAAAAACTTCTCACCGACCGGGGAAACGGAAAGGTAAACCTCTCAGCGCAGCGGTCAGAAAGGAACTGGCGGGATTGCCGCGCGGGCGCTGGTGGGCATGCGCAGTGGGTCGCTTGCGCATGCTCATTGGCGCCGAGCGCGGAAAAATCCCGGGCTTTTTCAGATACCGATTCGGGGATCGGCGCAGGCGCACTATCCCATGAGTGTGAGGCACAGAGACCACGAAGAAGATCCAGAGAGGATTGTGAGGCACTCCAAAGGGATCTGTTGAGGCTGGGTGAGCGGGCGTCAATGTGGCTGATGAGGTTCAATGTGGCCAAGTGCAAAGTAATGCACATTGGGGCCAAGAATCCCAGCTACAAATGCAAGTTGATGGGGTGTGAACTGGCAGAGACTGACCAAGAGAGAGATCTTGGAGTCGTGGTAGATAACTCACTGAAAATGTCAAGACAGTGTGCAATTGCAATAAAAAAGGCCAACGCTATGCTGGGAATTATTAGGAAGGGAATTAAAAACAAATCAGCCAGTATCATAATGCCCCTGTATAAATCGATGGTGCAGTCTCATTTGGAATACTGTGTACAATTTTGGTCACCACACCTCAAAAAGGATATTATAGCATTGGAAAAAGTCCAGAAAAGGGCAACTAGAATGATTAAAGGGTTGGAAAACTTTCCCTATGAACACTTTCCCTATGAAGCCGCCCTGAGCCTGCCTCGGCGGGGAGGGCGGGATTTAATAAAAGCTTATTATTATTATTATTATTATGAAAAGTTAACACGCTTGGGGCTATTTAGCTTGGAGAAACGTCGACTGCAGGGTGACATGATAGAGGTTTACAAGATAATGCATGGGATGGAGAAAGTAGAGAAAGAAGTACTTTTCTCCCTTTTTCACAATACAAGAACTCGTGCGCATTCGATGAAATTGCTGAGCAGTCAGGTTAAAACAGATAAAAGGAAGTACTTCTTCGCAAATAAAATTATATTTTTTTTGGCCACTGTGTAACACAGAGTGTTGGACTGGATGGGCCTGATCCAACATGGCTTCTCTTTTGTTTTTATGGCAGTTCAGCAGGTTGCTCCAGCTCAGAGAGCACCAGCAGTTTGGCTTAAAAGTGGATCTGGCTGGTGACAGTATGTGCTAGAAATGTTTGTGGCTGCTCTTTTCAGTGGGCACCAGTTCACTAGGTTATTCTGGGACAGAGAAACAGCAGGAAGAAGCCACCTGAGACATTTACTTCAGGGCCTCACAATGCATTCTGGGGGCTAAACAACAACAGCTGGGTGCTAAACAACAGATAATGACTCAGCCCTATCCCACCCTCCTAAGTAGATATAAATTACATGCATACCAACTTCTTAATTTGACCCAGAAAAAAATCCAGTTTTCTGGGTTACACCTCTGAGGATGCCAGTCACAGTTGCTAGCAAAACATCAGATCTCACAATGCCAAGACCACGGCCACACAACCCGGGAAATCTACAACAGCCAACAGACTCTGGCTGTGAAAGCCTTCAACAACATATAACAATAGCTACTGTTTATGAGTCCACCCAACAGAATTTTCTTCTAGGTTAGGTTATTATACAGACCCCTTCCTAGATTCAACACAGGGTTATGGTGAAGCAATGCTCCTTTGGCAAAAAAACAAATAATTTATACTAGTAGTGATTTTTCTTTCTTTCTTTAAGTTTTTGGGACAATTAACCATTGCTGGTATCACAAGTTCGTGGTACATGGACTGTGTCAGTATCAGCTTGTTCCAATATCTTTTTCCTTTGAACAGGTTATTGCTTCCATGGGATTGTTCACTCTTATAGAGGCGCAGATAGAACCTATATTAATTAGAAAGGGGACAGCTTTTTGCATTTCTCCTGTATCTACTCTTATATACTCTTTCAGTAGATACCATATTATCAAATACTACTTCTTTAAAAAAATTACTGGCTAACTATGTGCCATTAATTAAATTAATAACAGAACATATAGCTGACACTTTAGCAGTTGGTGGTTGAGGAAGGGGAGACACCCTACTGAACTACTCAAAGTTATCCAGCTAATGAAAGAATGTTGCCAGACTGATATCATTATGAAGAAAATTACATTTTATTGATGTTGGCCTATAGCATATGGATCTGTTATGAATCAACAGTTTGTCCTTGTAGACAGTAGGCCTGGCAATTTTTCATCAGAGCAAGAAAAGATGCTGAACACTAAGGAGCCTCTGGATTTGTCAGCCAGTGTGGTACATATTATGATTTTCCTTTGCTGACAAGTTGACATCTATTATTTAAGGGTGCACTCAAAGGCAATCACTGACACAATAATTTGGTTCTGTTCTGGAGATTAAGAAGTATCATTATTCCCCCAAAGGAGCGATAGATTAAAGCAATATATTTAATTTCTATCACTGCTGATGTTTCATAAGTAACTCCTAAAAGTAGAACTGAACAAAGGAGATGAGTCTGGAACTGCGTAATAAACTTAGGTTCAGTTTTGCAAAAGCTGTGCTCAGTGGCTGAGAACATGTATGATAGCTTTTGGAAAGGACAAGTGTATGGTCTGTGATATTTACATTCCCTTTACTACTGAAATGCTGTGAAGACACAGCTGCCCGCACTTCATGTCCAGGGTCCTCAATGTGCACAAAGTCTCTGCACTAAGGAACTAGATTTGTACACTGGGGTTTTCAGTTGCATGCAAAGCATAAATTCTCTACAAATAGCAGTGTATATATTCACAACTGGTTTGCACTGGGTGACACAGAAAGATGTTAACATGCCTTTTCCTTCAATTACATGCATGTTTGAGCCATTTTCAGTTTTTCTTGTATTTACATAACAAGTTTTCTAAATGTGATTTTGGGTGTTAATATCAATGACATCTACCACCATTCTTTTGAAAAGACTGAACCTTCTCTATCTAAACAATTAGAATATATATATACACAACTGGTTTGCACTGGGTGACACAGAAAGACGTTAACATGCCTTTTCCTTCTATTACAATCATGGAGGAAGAATTAAGGTCTATCTTAATCTCTACAGAACTTTGAGAAACATTCATGAAAACAAAGAAATTCTTAGTAAAAGAACAAAAACATAATTATCTACCATTTTCTGTATTCTGCTATGCAGAATGTGAAGTGTTGAATGAATGTTAACTGAAAATGCACAGATTGAGTGGGCTCTATGATTATCATCATTACAATCATAATCATAGATCAGTTTTATTTACCCCAATGCTGCCTAGCTAGGGCTACAATTCATATGCTTTATTCAAGAGTATATTGTGATTTAGAAGATTAAGTACAAATATGACCTGTCTTGAAGCAGATTCAGTGTTAGGCAGAAGAGGTGATGAAGGCAAGTGCAGCTTTCTGTAGGCTCATCATTTGTTTTCTTCCTTTCCTACAGTAAAGCATGATCTTAAATCTATCCTATAATTGTATATATTTATACTCAGGGCTTGCAGGTTAGGTGCATGAAGTAATCAGTGAAATGCCTCTTCGTGTAAACATTAAATGCACTGACACTGTAACAAAACAAAAGAACAATTATGACTGATAAAAGTGTCTACCACGAAGTCAACAATACATACAACAACAGGCTATTTTCTGACACTTTCTGATTCTGTACTCAGATATAAGTGCTGTTGAAATGGGAGTTATTCCAAGTAAACATAGACGTAAAGTACACGGGGGCTGGGGGGCTCCAGTTCCCCCAGGATTTTCCCACCGGGGCTAAGCCCCCACTGGGCAATCAACACAGGACATGGGGCTTCAAAGACATGAATGGATTTTTTCCTCAAAGCTTCAAAGTCAGTGAATGACTTTATGAATGACTTAATGACTTTACAACCCAAGCTTAGCTCCTTAGAAATGCTAATTGAGCTTCTGTTTCTTTTGCCTTGAAAGTCTCATGAGGTGGAAAAGACAATGAACCAATCAGCCTTGTATAGGGCAGCAATTGCCAAGATAATTGTCAAGATACAGCAACAATTGTCAAGACAATAGTGGCACTCCTTCCCCCTCCACTTTTAAAGCACCAACAGTCACACTGCAGGCTCTCTTTGGTACAGTGTTCTCTCTAAGCTGAGTTAGCATGAGCTAGCTCACAGATTTTTAGCCTCCAGCTCACACAT
This sequence comes from Heteronotia binoei, assembly GCF_032191835.1. Taxonomy (NCBI): domain Eukaryota; kingdom Metazoa; phylum Chordata; class Lepidosauria; order Squamata; family Gekkonidae; genus Heteronotia; species Heteronotia binoei. The sequence continues at coordinate 49,297,760 of NC_083232.1, forward strand.
TTTTGTCTTAGCTTAGTAAAAATGGCCCTAGAGCACAATAATTTATGCAGTAGCTCACAACTTTAATGCCAGTAGCTCACAAAGTAGAGTTTTTGCTCACAAGACTCTGCAGCTTAGAGGGAACATTGTTGGTGGATTCAAAATACTTGCTTGGTTCCAATTTACATTTTGGGGGAAAGTGCGATTGAGTGCGGCCATGAAGATCAGAGGCCTTTAAGAACAAAATTTGAGGCCAGTGGCACCTTTAAGAACCAAGTTTTATTCTGGGCATCAGCTTTTGTGTGCATGTACACTGTATCATTTAGATTGCGCACACACTTATTTTATCTGACATGAGCCTTTTTTTTGCTATTAATCATTGATCTTATTATTTTGCTGCTGTTGGTTTTATGATGTGAGCCATCCTGAGCCCATTTTGTGGATAGGGCAGGATATGTTGAATACATGAAATGAAATGAAAATTTGATTTCTGAGTATAAGTGAAAACAATGATTTAGGTGTCAAACCCCGGTATCAGCAGCAGCTGTAAACTGTAGCATATACTGAACCCAACATATAGTTGGTGACAGCCAGTTTGGTGCAGTAGTTAAGTGCGCGGACTCTTATCTAGGAGAACCAAGTTTGATTCCCCACTCCTGCACTTGCAGCTGCTGGAATGGCCTTGGGTCAATCATCACTTTTGTAGTTGTCCTTGAAAGGGCAGCTGCTGCAAGAGCTCTCTTAGCCCAACATACCTCATAGGGTGTCTGTTGGGGAGGGGGGAAGGTAAAGGAGATTGTGCTTCAAGGTCATCAGAAAACAGCAGGGGGAAGGGAAATGTTCCCCTAAAGTTTTTCTGTATTGTCTTTCACTATCAAATTTGTGACCATTAGTTTGTCCCATGCACATGGTATGTATATATGCAGATCTTAAAGTGACTATTCTAAAAGTGAATTTCAAAAACAGGACACAGCAAGAGACCTCTGAGATACCACTATAACCACTGGCTAACTCCCACCTTTTTCTGGGTTTAGCCCGGTCCATGGGCATTGTTTGGGAAGGTACTCCCTAAATTTATGGAGAGGGAGCTTCTCCATAAATTCATAGGTAGTGATAATGGAGGCCACTCCCTGTGATGTCACTGGATCCTCCCTATGATGTCACTGGAGCAAATGTCTCTGGCTGGGCCCCAGCCCCCCCCCCCCGAAAATTGAAAAGTCTATGTCCCTGCAAGTAAATGCATTAATGTCTGCCATGCCTTGGCTTAGTCAGCCCAGAAGTGTTCTGGATCAGAAGGAATAATTTGTGATTCAAAAATCTGTGAGATGTTTCAGGTTGAGAGTTTTCCACAATACAAATACTCATGTGTGATAGTGTGTACAGAGAGCAAAGACTTTCTGTGTTCTTCTTTCTGTATACAGGGCATGCAGGATTGTGCTCCATTTAGTAGAGGGAAAACTTCCCTTAAAAATGTAGCAGTTTTACCTAAGAAATTTCTGAGACCATAAATGGGCAAGCATGCTAATATTAAGAACTAATTTCACAAAAATATTTTTGACAAATATTCTCTATTCTCTTTTGAAATGAGAGTTCTTCTAGGACCATGCACTTTTTCAAATTCCCTCTCAATATCTATAGAGGGCATAAGGGCCAGAACTATATATTTTTGCAATTAATTTCCTTAAGATAATGTTAGAAGCATCAGGTTCTTTAAAATATAGATGAATTCCAAGGTGAGTCGGCTAGCAGATGTTATTAATGGCATATGATTTATTGTGACATGAAACCTGAGCCGAAACCATATGATTAGCTGAGCTTTTTATAAATTATAATTGCCAACTGCTGAAAATATGCAGCCAGACCCTAATAAACCAGATTCACCATTAGAGTCTAGAAATTCAGCATTTGCCAAGTGTTCGATAGCCCCTGCCATTTGTCTTTTGAGGCACTTAGAGTGCCCTTGGCTGTGGAAGCTAGACCTAAGCTACATCCTTGATACAGCATAACTCTTAACAGAAGCTTTTTAGAGTTTTACAATTATACACAGGCATTTATTATAGGATATGGTGCAATACAGAAAGTGCTAGATTGCAAGTAGTATGTTTTCTAGGTACTGACAACCTTATGTCCTTTCAACTATAGCTTCAGTTATGCTCCAAGGAACTTAAAAGTACCACTAGTACACTTACTTGCTTTTCTTCAAAATCAGCGAACCATTTCTATATTGGTTTCAGAATCACATCTGCAGAAGTGTGATGCAGCATATTAAAGAGTATTTAGACCTCATTTCCTCTCTCATATCAAGAATAATGATACAGAAGAAAATATCTATGAAAACACAACAGAAGAACTCTACAAAATATACAATTTCCTAATGGATAAACAGTGTAGATAGCAAGAAACAAATGTGAATGAAACTTGTTAAGCTAATACAATACATTCTCATTGTATAAGATTTTTAGGATATTTATGACTAGCTGTTTCTAAGCCAGTTCTTAGGAAAAAAGGTGACATATAAATATTATGAATAAATAAATAATAAGATAAAATTGAAGAAACAAGTTATTTTAGGTGAAATAAGAACATAAGAAGAGCCCATCTTCTTGGATCATACCAATGGTCCATCTAGTCCAGCATCTTTCCTCACCAGAGGAAGTCCAACAACAAGAAGCAGAGTCGGAGGCCATTCTGTGAGTTTCAGAGACAAGCGGCAACATCAGGGGAAGGCCTCAGCCTCTATGCTCTGTTGTTGGTCATCCAGAGGAACTGGTTGGCCATTGTGTGAAACAGGATGCTGGATTAGATGAACCACCAGTCTAGTCCAGCTGGGCTCATCTTCTTGTTTCAACTAAAATAACCTCTTTGTTTCTATAATTATGTTACTATAATTTATTTATTCCCTGATCTTGTACTTACAGAAAAATGTTAATTATGCATTTTGGTTTGTATCATACTGTAATTTACATTGTATAACAATAAAATGTTATTTAAAAAAAAATCCCTTACTTCAACATATAGTGGCACTCAAAGCAGGGCCTACTCTGGCAAGCATAGATGAAAATCCCAGTTGCCTGGACTTTGAAACAGAGTGGTAGTCCATGAAGCTGAGTTCCCTGTAATTAATGTTTGATGCAGCAGCATTCTAAATCAACTGTAGTTTTCAAATAAATTTCAGAAAAATTTTCATGTAAAGCATATAGCAATAAACTATTCTGGAGCTTGCCAAGGTAAGAACAGTACTGGGTAAGTCCTGATATGAATACTTCCTCTCTGCCTACTTGGAATCAAAACTTTAATCTTTTGATTCAGCTGCAATTTTATTAGATCCCATGGAATGTAAGCCAACATGCCCTCAAAACGAGGTTGGGGAATTGTCAGGTGGGCACCTGGCTTAATCAGGATCTTTTACCTGTGTATACAGGATTCCACGTCCAGAAATTATTGCTCAAATATGCCAAGGACACTAATTAAGTAAAAACAAGTAAAATTTATTCTAGAAAATTATAGATCACACACACACAAGGTCAAAATACATACATACATAAAATCATACATACAGTCCTAGGAAAAATAGAGAGAGAGATAGAGACAACACATGGGTAGACAAACAGGGTGATAATTACTGATCGTAGTCTTCAAGAAGGCTCCAATGGCGATGAAAGAGGATGGGGGGAATGGACCCAAAACTGTGGCCAGAATCGGGGATGGATCTAGACAGCGGAACTGGGGTACTGCTAGATGCACACATGAGTGGAGCTGGGTCAGAGGTTAAATAGACTACATTAGACCCTCAGGGGATGGGAGGTACAGGGATGGATGACAGGTGGTCAGCTTGAAGAACTTGAAGAACTTCAAACGAGGCCCATGACTCTGGTTAAAGTCTAAGCATTTATTTGAGAACAGTACAGGTAGAAGACGAGTTGACTCTGATAACGAGCTATGCAGCAGTTACATTCTTTAAGCTATTCTAGTTACAATAACAAACTGGTTCCCACCCCTCAAGAGGCCCTGCTTGGTTTCCAAGGCTTCTTATCGATGAGAGAGGAGAGGGGGAGGCAGCTTCAAAGGTTACTGGCAGATGTTTCCCAAGGACTCCCTGTCACCCTCCAGTTGGCTTGGAATGCGAAGCATTTGTGCACACTACTAGATACAGAGCTAGCTATTTCCTAACAGTTACAATATGGACTCAGCTAAGCTAAGCAGGCATTACAATCATAGAGGTCAATAATTACAAGTTCTGACAGGTACATGACCTCAGAAAAGGGGAGGCTCTGCAGTGACCATAAAGGCTGGACTAGTGCAGTAGCCAATAGCCGGTTAGTTGACAACCCCTAATTGGACGCTCATAGCTAGCCAATGAGCGGATTTGGCCTTAGTTACCTGATTGGCTGTCCAGGTAACAATGGGCCAAGGGGGAGGCTCCAGGATGACTGTTGGGGAAAAGAATGGGGGAAATTACTGGGTGGAGGTGTGCTTAAGACTAGTAAATTTATCGGCTTCTGGTGTGAGATTCCAACAGAGCTGTCGTCTCCTGAATAAGGGGAAAACTTAATTCTTTGTTCAGGGTAGTAAGAAGCCTTTATGGACTTCCTGACTGCATTTCTCAGACAGAGATTTGCCCAGGATAACGTACAAAATACTTTGAGCCGTGTGACCTCAGCTGATGTTTGATCCCGGAGGGGGTTTTTCTGAAGCTTTGAGGTCTGGCATAGAAAAGTGGCTTCGTTTAGCATCTACAAAGGATTAAGAGCCATTTAATTGGCATAAGCCTGTCTGGAACTCACTCTCTTTTGGGACTGATAAACTTCTGAGCAGAAACAAGACCAAAGTTTAAGAGGCATAGCCGTTAAGGTACTTTGATCATAATCTCTTGCTCCGTGACTTTTCTAAGCTAATCTAAATAACATTGGAAGGTGGGAAAACTTGAATAATAAGGAAAAAGAGGGGAGGAAAAGGAAACTTGAACTCTGTTAAATTAAAGACTTTGATAGAATCTGGAAATGAAAATAATTGTTTTGAATACCTGAGGTTACTGACGTATGCTTCGGTGTTATGGCTCTGCACTTGCAATTAACATAACAAGCATTTAAAGACTGTGATATTTGAAGAACGAGAGCTGGGCTCAGTGAACCAGGAAGTAAAAGCTGAAGATGCACTGGCAATCAATATAACAAGTATTCTAAAGACCGCGATATTTGGAGAACGTGATCTGGGCTCAGTGAACCAGGAAGTAAAAGCTGAAGGTGAGAGGAGCAAGAAGAAGGTCTTTGCTAGTGATTTTTAACCATAGAGAAATTGCGATTGCCATTTTGAAAAAGGGAAAATTGCCAAAAACTGTTAAAAATCAATATCTCAGCCCAGGAAGGTAGGAGAAGGACGAAATTAGTCTTATTTTAAACAGCAAGTTCTAAGCTACTGGACTTGGTGCTGGATTTAGAATTGGAGTCTTTGGATTTTTTGGAGTTTTTTTTATGTCAGAAGAAAGATTAACTCGTGCAAGATCTCATTCTTTGGACAAAATGCAAAGTCAGTTTGATACCATGGAAGCCAGGATCATGAAGGGTGTGGAGAAGATGTTAACAGCTTGCAAAAAAGAGCTTAAGAAGGATAATGGAGACTTTAAAAAAGAAGTTGAAAATTTTAAAAATGAGCTGGGTATGGTTACAAACAGAGTCAAGGATCAAAGATTTCAGGTTTTCACGGCTGGTAACATCATTAGGGTTTGTAGAATCTTTCGGGATCAAGTGCCGTGTTCTACTGGAGAAAGTTTTCCTTCCAGACATTTCGTTCTCAGCTGCGGAGAACATCCTCAGTGGCGTTGCAGCCGAAGCAGGCGCTCAGACCTTCTTGGCTGCTGTGCATTGAGTGGGGCCAGGGCTGCTGGAGAGCTGCTATTTGTAGGCTGGAGGGGGTGTGATGAAAGGGCAATTAGTTTGTGGATGTGCCCATTGTTTGGTGGGAAGCGCCTGCTCTGTCCCAGTTGCAGCAATGGGAAAAATAAATTTGGGAGAACATTTTATAAGAATGACAAAAGCAATATATATGGATCAACACGCAAAATTGTGTATAAATGCAGACCTTACAAATGAAATGAAGGTGAGCAAAGACACAAGACAAGGATGTCCGCTTTCACCGTTGTTTATAATGACTCTTGAAATTCTGCTAATGCAAATACAAGATGATAGAGAGATAGAAATTAGAGGATTTTCTTATAAATATAAAGCATTTGCAGACGATATTGTGTTTATAATTGAAAATCCGATACAAGTGGTACCTTTGTTACTAGCTAAGATAAAAGAATATGGCAGGACTCTATATAAATAAAGAGAAGTCAAAATTTTTATGTAAAAATATGCAAGTAAACAAACAGAAAGAATTGCAGAGTTTGATGGGATGTGAAGTGACTTCTAAAGTTAAATATTTAGGTCTAGAAATAACTATGAAGAATATTGATTTGTACAAAAACAACTATGAAAAGTTATGGCCTAAGATGGATGAAGATATGATGAAATGGAATAGACTTAATTTTCCTTGTTGGGTAGGATTGCTGCAATTAAGATGAACATTTTGCCAAGAATAATGTATTTGTTTCAAACTATTCTGATTGTGAAAGATAGTAAACAATTTAATAAATGGCAAAGGAAGATCTCAGAATTTGAATGGGCCAGGAAAAAAAACAAGGATTAAGATGAAAATTTTAACGGATGCCAAAGAGAGGGGAGGATTTCAACTTCCAGACATAAGATTGTATCATGATGCAGTTTGTTTGACGTGGATAAAGGATTGGATGATGTTGTTAAATAAAAAGCTTTTATTGTTAGAAGCTCATGGAAATAAATTCAGCTGGCATGCTTATATGTACTATGGGGAAAAAAAGATGGATGGTCTTTTTTCTCACCATTATATTAGAAACAACTTACTAGATACATGGATAAAATATAAGAAATATGGTGATGAAAGAAAGCCGTTATGGATAGTGCCAGCAGAAGTAATAAAAATAACAGTTGAATCTGATGAAGAGAGAGGGGTGTCTTATAATCAACTGCTAAAGATTCAAAGTGATAAAGTTGAATTAAAATCTGCTGAAGAGCTAAATAATAGGTACGACTGGTTTCAAATGCAACAAATAAAAAGTTTGATGGAAAATGATATTAAATCTGTTGGAATTAGATGTGAGCAAACGAAATTGGAAAAGGTTCTGTTTGGAGATAACGAAAAATTAATATCGAAAATATATAAACTATTATTGAAATGGTCTACAGAAGAAGAAGTAGTAAAATCTCAAATGATTAAATCGGCAATTAATGTAAATAAGGAAATACAGATGGATACATGGGAATATCTTTGGAAGAATTCGATGAGAATATCAACATGTCAGAGCATTAAAGAGAACTGTTTCAAGATGATGTATAGGTGGTATATGACTCCGAAAAAACTGGCAAAGATGAGTAAAAAGATGTCGGGTAGATGTTGGAAATGTAAGAAACATGAAGGTTCTTTTTATCATATGTGGTGGACTTGTGGAAAAGTGAAAAAGTTTTGGCAGATGACACAACAAGAAATATCTCAAATTTTGGGATATGATTTTAAGAAAGTTGCAGAGACTTTTCTGTTGGGACTACAAATGGAAAAATTTCCAAAAGAAGATAGAACTCTAATCTGGTACTTGCTCTCAGCTGCTAGGACATTGTATGCACAGTTATGGAAGCAAGAAAAAATACCAGAGAAATGGGACTGGATCGTGAAAGTTTTATTGTGGAGTGAAATGGATAAACTAACAAGAACTTTAAGAGACTATGATTTGGAAGTGTTTAAAAGGGAGTGGAAGAAATTTAGAGGATATATAGAAAAAGAGTGGAATCTAAAAGGACATTGGACAGTTTTTTAAGAATGAGTATAAGAAAAGGGAGAAATTGAACTTTGATTGGTTAAGGGTACCTTTATAAGTGAACTCAAGTATATAACTTCAGCGGGAGTCTAGTAACGGAGGGAGGGGGGATTAGAAAATATCATATGGGTTAGGGATAGTAATGACATAAACAGATATTACCATATGTTATTAATAAATTGTTTAATATGAAGACTATTAAACTTATCTAAAAGGTGACAATAGATGGCCAAATTGCTACCTAAGGTAACACCCGGTTTACACAAAGGAACTTGGCTCTGGCTAAAGATGGTTTTCCTCTTCTTCAGAGTTCTTCTTGACACAAATTTTTGTCCTTAGTTCCATTGGACAAAGGCTTTGGACAAAGGTCTGGCAGGATCCACGCCTAAGAAAAGCTTGATTGCCTTATGCAGAAGTTGAAGCAGCTGTTGGATACGTGAGTTTCTTGCTTTGCTGTAATTGAGTTAGAAAAACAAGATGGATTCTGGTGGTATTAGCCTTTGGTTCATGGAAACAGGCTGGAAACTGTTTGCCTATACAGTTCATGGTTGCGTGGCTTCTTCCACTGCAGCGGCCAAGACTGGGCACGCAAGGAGCAGCTGGAAGCTCGTCTGTAGTTCTGGCTAACACCCATCCAGAGATGTAGAATGCTGCTGCAAAGCTGAGGCTTATAGTATCCACATAAGCCTTAGAAACCGTGGGCAAAGTCCACTTCTTAGAGCAGATGTGTGCAAGTCAAACTCCAGGCACCCTGGCAACCATACTGGTGATCATGATGTCCATGTGTATGAAAAGTAGGGGCTTTTTCTTACAGGAATCTATTTCTGATTATAGGCATTCATTGAAAGAGAGACAGAATTAGATGTTTTCTGCATACTGAAAGCACAGTACTTCACAATCTCGATGACCTCCTTCCTCGCTTCAGAAGTGGGATGAAAATTTGTAGCAGGCCATGGATCAGACACTATGGGATGGCACTGAAGTGTTTCAGTATCAACTACTGGAAACTGCATGTCAGCCAGAAGTTAAACCATCAAACTTCCTATTCCTATCCCAATCACATGACAAAGAAGGATTCTATGGTTGAGAATAATGACAGATCCAAGGGAAGCAGCAGGGCTTTACTCCTGCTATTGAGCAGAGGTAATCAGACAGGGTGACCAAAGTCACCCCAGTTCCAAACTGTAATGAAAGACTGATAAGTATCAGCACAAAGGTATTAGAAGAAAATACATGAAAAAATACAGAATATATTAAAATTCAAATTTTCTATGGAAGCTACAAATATGTTGTTAGGAATATTGCCTAATAAATCACCAAACATTTTGGAAGAGATATTTAAATATATGGCAACAGTGGCTAGAATTATTTATGCAGCAAAATGGAAATCAAACATCTGTCCCAAGCCTAGAAAAATGGGAAAACAAACTTGCTGAGTATGTAGTTACGGCAAAATTAACAACTTATTTGAGAAATAGATCCATCTCAAAATCTGAGGAGAGTTGAAGTGTCTATTCTGCAAGCAGGAGATGAACTCAGAATGAGAAATTCTAAAAATGGTCTATAAATATATTGTAAAGCATACAAAAGTAAGTACAATGCAAAAAAAGATGGAGAACAAGTTTTAAATATAAATGTATAAGGCAAAATGGATTTTGAAAACATTTCTTCTTATTTTTTGCTGTGAGAAAGATAATAATTTTCTTTCAAATGTTGGTATATTGAAAGTTATAGCTAGCATGTAGTAATGATGAAATACGTACTATAGAATATGTATTGATGATTAAATTACTGTATAAATAAAAAAAATTAAAGAAGGGATGTACCCTGTTTATGTTACTAGTTTGTTTGTTTTTTAATGAAAAGCAGACTGATAAGTATTTAAATAATCTGATTTCCCCCTCCCCCATAATGATGCATTTGGGCCATTACCAAATGCCTGTATTCTTTGTTCCACAATGGAAACCAGATTGTTCTGTAATTTCCTGGGTCTTTATCTAAACAGAGCTTTTCTAGGAATAGTTTGATCACTGCCTCCTTCAAGAAGGCAGGGAAACAGAACACAAATATTAATAGATTCAGTGTCCTTTCAGGACTAAACGCCATCATTTAAAAAAATACTGGTACCATATTGCATAAAAACTTGCCTGTTTGGATGCATCCATTCCAGGTCTCCCCCATCCCCATGCAAATCAGATATAAAATGAGAATACAGCAGAAGTAGATACTATTTTAAATAATAAAGCATTTTGGCACAGAAAGTGCTTGACTCTCAAGACCAGCATGATAGCAATGATGATGCACTATGTGGTATTTGAAGATCCCTGAGCTGACACTTTGCCATTAGACATTGCAGAACACTTATTAGACAGCTGCAGCTGTGAATCCTTATGTTTTGCTTCCACTCACATACTTGTGTGCTGACAGGAGCCTCCTTCATACTCATCACAAGTAAGATCAACCAAATGCTGTTTTACAAATATAGGCTTTTTTCCATTAGGAAACATAGGCGGAAATGTGTAAAATCTGAAAAATGTAACTTTGTACAGGAGGGCCTAACGAGACTTTGTCCATGGGGTCGCAAAGAGTCGGACTCAACTGTGCGACTGAACAACAACAACATGTTTTATGTATTTCTCCTTTGCATTTCATGTGGACTATTTTTCCAAATATTTGGAAAACTAAACACAAACACACCCTTTCTCATTATATGTGAGCCGAGAATTCCAGAAAGAAAAATTATTGTTCCAAAAATGCTAAACTAGTATACCAGTGCTCATTATTGGTCTTTATAGTTCAGACCTTTATTGGCATAAGAATAATAATGATTCACAATCAAAAGTAGGTACAAAGGTCTGAAATATAGTAAGAACAATACATAAACAATCAATTAAAATAGCAGTCAATAATACTAATCAAAAGTAGAAGAAGAAGAACTGCAGATTTATACCCTGCCCTTCTCTCTGAATCAGAGACTCAGAGTGGCTCACAATCTCCTATACCTTCTCCCCTCACAACAGACACCCTGTGAGGTGGGTGGGGCTGGAGAGGGCTCTCACAGCAGCTGCCCTTTCAAGGACAACTTCTGCCAGAGCTATGGCTAACCCAAGGCCATTCCAGCAGCTGCAAGTGGAGGAGTGGGGAATCAAACCCGGTTCTCCCAGATAAGAGTCCGCACACTTAACCGCTACACCAGACTGGCTCTCTAGTAGAGAGTAGACACCCAGCAATTAAAAATACAGTAGTATGACACCCAGCAATTAAAAATAAAGTAGTATGCCTAGATTTAATTTTATAGGCTTCTACTAAAAAGTTCGCAACACATGTAGTAATATGGGGATTAACATCTTCTAAAAGGTAGGATAGAATTTTTCTTCTAGTAAATACATTGTGTTGGAGATATTCAGCTAAAAATTGTCTACATTGTAAGGCCAGGAGAGGACATTCTAAAATAATATGGGATATAGAATCAAGGACTCCTAATTCACATTGGCATAATCTATTTTGGAGAGGTATCTGTCTAAACCTACCATAGAGAACTGTTGATGGGAAGGCATTTAAAGGCGCCAAAGTAAAAGTCCGACGATGGAATGGTGACCTAAAGTAAAAAAAATAATTCGGTATCTTCCCATGTCTTTGGGGTATACCTAGATTGGCTGCAGAGCAAACAGGGGAATGTGAGGGGAACACTTTTTGGTATTTGTGATCCATAAACCTTAGTTGGATTGTTTTTAAGATATATAATTTGTCACGTAAGAAAAGAGTGTCCACCTCAATACCAAGTTTTTGTTCTTTGTGGATAAATGTAGAGAGCCAGGTGGTGCTGTGCCTTGTCTTTCATCAGGTAGTATAATAAACTTCCTGAATCCATTCTGAAATGCATTTTTAACCAGAACTTAAAAGCCATAATCCCGGCTCTGGTTTCTAGAAGGTGTAAACCTAGCTCTGCACAAATGGAAGAGTAGGGGACACATTTGGGAGCACCTGGTCATTGCTACCAGGGTGAATGGAAGTAGCAAAATGGAATTATTTCAGTACTGGAGGATTCCCAGCATCTTTAAAGAGGCACAGTGTGTGGTAGGCATTAGAACACAATGCTGAATCAGAATGGTGGACCATGTAGTCAAGTATACTGTACCACACAGCAGCCAATCATTCGTCATGGAGGGTCAACATATGGTCCAAGAGCCCAAGGCCTTCCCTTGATGTTGCTTCCTTATAATAGTATTCAGAGGTAGCTGCAGGACTTTTTTTGAACTGGAATGCACAGGAATGCAATTCCGGCTGGATTGGCGTAAGAGGGTGTGGCCTAATATGCAAATGAGTTTCTGCTGGGCTTTTTCTACAAAAAAAGCCCTGGGTAGCTGCCTGTTTATATGGAGGTTCCCTTTATTTTCCATGGCTAGTAGCCACTGACAAATGAAACAATGATTATGCCAGGGAATATGACCTAATGTGCAAATAAGTTCTTGTTGGGCTTTTTCTACAAAAAAAGCCTTGGGTAGCTGCCTGTTTATATGGAGGTTCCCTTTATTTACCATGGCTAGTAGCCACTGACAAACCTATCCTCTACTAATCTGTCTGATCCCCTTTTAAATTAGTCTAACTCCCTAACACTCATGTCCATCACTGCATCAACATTTAGTTGCTGAGTAAAGTATTTTTTTTTTTAGCGTCCTGAAATTACTGCCCACCAACTTCTTTGGATATCCCTGAGTTCACAAGGCCAGAGTTTGGCCACTTTATAACCCCAGCTCAAACCCCACCCACATTCTTTTCTTGGCAATTACATTTATCAAGTAGTATATAGATGTAAAATATAAAAAACAGTAAAATGTTTAAAAAGTATTACTAGAGTAAAAAAAAAATGTCAAATCCACTTGTGACGGAACCGGCCCGATTCTGCCTTCAGACCTGGTCCCGTCAGCTCCCTATCGAGTCGCCAACTCCTGGAGGGAGCTATTTCTCCTCCTGCCCCTTGGGCGCGCTGCCACCACCTGCTCAGTCCCGGGGTTCAGATTGAGAGGAACAGGACTCCCAATCCCCCTCTCCAGCTGTGAGGCCAGGCCTCAAGGTCCTCTGCCACCCTGCACTTGGGTTTCACAGAGACCTCAGCGCTTCTTTGGGGCACCCCTGGAGGATTGGCACCTTATCCAACTGCATGCCTTCCCCCTTCCCCGGGGCCCCCTTCTCAACACAGCGTGGTCTAAAGCGGTCTGGGGATCTAGGTGGTACAGAGATTGACTGCCAGCATTTAAAACAGAAAAACTATTTATTTAAAAAGAGAAAAAGGTAGGAAAAGGAAAACAAAACAAAAACAGTTGCATTTAAAAAGTTAGCACAGCACAGCACAGCTCAGCACCCGTACAGCACACAGCATACAAAGAAAAGTTGATTATAAACGCATCCTGCTGGCCCTGATCTAAACTTGCCCTGTCTTGTGAATTACTTACTTAGTCTGCCTGCCTGGGGCCTCCCAGGCAGGAGCCTCCATTGCTCACCACATGCTCGCTCGAGCGCTCGCTTCCAACTCCCGTTCTCTTCCTGCTAACACACATGCCAAGAACAAAAGCACTTCCTGCCTCTCTAGGAGATTTCCCCCCTAGCGTTGTTGGTTTGGCTCTGGAAGGGAGGGGGGGGAGTGAGGGGAAGGCTACAAAGCCTGCTGAGGGATTTACTGACCCCTGCCAAATGAAGCACCACCACTGACTAAAATGGCGTTTCTCCACACTTCCCCCTCCTTAAATTCTGAGCCGGAGGGGTTGCCTCCTACAGAGGTGACCCCGTAGCAGAATCCAATCAAACAAGGAGAAACCCATTAATCAAAATATTACACAAACATTCAGGTCTTTCTCCAACAATACACAAAGTCCCACAACCTAGGTGTCCATGTCCTTTCTGGACAAACAGTCGCATTGCTGCATTCAGAAGGAATGTCCAGTCTTTAAGATGTACTCCTCCATCTCCCAGGACCACCTCTGGAGTTTGGTGCTCTCCCTCCGTTGCTGCGGTTGCTGGGGTGAGTGGCCCATCAAAGGAGGAAATCCCTGGCCCCACATATGGGGTTGGAAACTGCCCAGTTCCCACACAGTTGCTTCTTCTTTATCCCTCATTGGTGGAATGTTCCCCCTGTCCACTCTGACCTCCCAGAAAACCACCTCTGGTGCTGCAAACAATTGCTGTCCCTGCTTCTTTTTGTCTCCTTCCTTCCTACCTATATGCAACCCCATGGACCTCGCAGAGAATGGCTGTGGCGTATTCACCTGCACCACTTTAACTGCCTTTCCCGTTTTCTCCATAGCCACCCCATAAGTAGCATCGTCCAGGTCATCCACAATCATATGGGGTCCCTCCCATTCCACTTTCCGTTCACCAGCATGAAGTGGCAGGAAATCCATCACCCTATCCCCTGTCTCAGCTTCTGCGAACTCCACTTTCTGGTCCCTTGCCACCTCACACAGTGGTTCCAGCCTAGGGTCACTTTGAACCTCAGACAGGAACATTTCTGGCTCCCCCAGACTTCCTATCATCTGTTCCTTCAAGCCACCCCTAGTCCCACTGTTTCCAGAACACCCAGCCAAAGTTTGATCTGGGTTCTCCGGCCCCTCAGTTGGTTTTTCAGTGTCAGCCAACTGAGCTCCTTCCTGCCTGGAAGGCTCCACAGCATCCTGCTGCCCTTGCGGAAATTGGCACCCCTCTTCCCATTGGGCACACCCTCCTGCATGGCTTGAGACAGACTGGTCCTCCCCCTCCCTGGTTGGTGGTGAGGTGGCTTCCCTAAAGTTGCCTTCCTCCCCCCACCTTCCCCTGAGGGTTTGGCTTGGGTTCTCAGTCCCCTCGGTTGGTTTTTCAGCACTACCCAACTGACCCCCTTCCTGCCTGGAAGGTCCCACAGCTTCCCAGGATTCCTGTCTGCCCTGCTTCAAGACGACCTGTTTTGAGAGCGTCTCGGACGATCGCACTTCCTGATCCACAGCTACTTGGTGAACCGATTCCAACCTAAGGCCGCTCCGGACCCCCTTCTGGAACCACTCCTGTTCCCCCAAGCCTTCAGCTATGTGCTCCTCTGAGCCCACATTAGCCTTGCTGCTCTCAGAACCTCCTGTGAAATCTCCACTCTCCACCTCGGTCTCTTCAGGATGCACATCCTTTACGCTAGACAGGTTCCTTTCCTCGCTAGGAACATCCACAGCCTCTTGCTGCACTTGGGGAAAGCTACTCCCCTCTTCCCCTTGAGAACACCCTCCTCCAGGGCTTGAGATAGGCTGGTCCTCCCCCTCCCGGGTGACTGCCCTCTCTTCGTCCTCAGTAACCTGGGCTATTTCCCCCTCCCTGGTTGGTGGTGAGGTGGCTTCCCTAACATTGCCTTCCTCCTCCCACTTCCCCCTGAGGGTTTGGCTGCGGGTTACAGCATTGATAGAGTACTGGCCAACCAACAAATCCCGGCCCAATAACACTGGAACTGTTTGTTCCTTCATTACCCCACATTCAGAATAGGATTTACCTTCTTGTGGAGCCAAACCCCTGAACTGCTTTCGGGAGTGGTCTGGCCCCAGTTTAAACCTTTTAAATACAGTGGCTTTATAGCCTGCAAAAGTTATCCCCCCATCTTCCATAGGCATGCTGTGATAGATGGCTGAGAGTTCTCCAGTCAGGAGGCTACAGAGGTGAGACATATAGTCCTCCTCTGCAATCCCCCACTGTTTGGCTGCCCTCTCAAAGTTGGAGAGGTATGTGGAGGGGTCTTCTCCTTCCTTGTACACTGCAAAGTCTTTGGGGGTGACTTTGATCGTTCTGCTTAGTTCAGCTTCCAGACGTAGCACCTCAAGCTCATGGCGACGTTGCTCTTCCTGCTCCCGTCTGTGGATTTCAGCTCGTCTCAGCTCCCTCTCTCTTTGTCTTTCCTCTCTCTCTCGTTCCTCCTGTCTGCGCTCTTGGTATGCCTTGGTACGTATTCTTGCCAGTTCCAACTGTAGCTGCAAGATTACTTCTGACTGGGTGGGGGCCACTTTTGCAAGTGCCCCTGCATGCTGATGATACTCCAAAAGGAGGTCTTTCATATCTACTACAGTCATGTTGTCACACTCCAGCTTGTGCTTTGCACACTCTTCCTGGAGCTGTGGCTTTGTCATCTTCAGGATTTCCCGCATCTTAGCACGCTCCATCCTAACTAGCTAAACTTTCCCTACTCCAGTTGACCCGAAAATAAAACAAAACCTCTGTTGCTTCCTCTGGGTGCTTGCACGCATCAAAAACCAAAAATGCCTGGCCAATCAAGTTCTCTGTTTGTTCTTATCCCACCGCTGCCGCCAAGTGTGACGGAACCGGCCCGATTCTGCCTTCAGACCCGGTCCCGTCAGCTCCCTATCGAGTCGCCAACTCCTGGAGGGAGCTATTTCTCCTCCTGCCCCTTGGGCGCGCTGCCACCACCTGCTCAGTCCCGGGGTTCAGATTGAGAGGAACAGGACTCCCAATCCCCCTCTCCAGCTGTGAGGCCAGGCCTCAAGGTCCTCTGCCACCCTGCACTTGGGTTTCACAGAGACCTCAGCGCTTCTTTGGGGCACCCCTGGAGGATTGGCACCTTATCCAACTGCATGCCTTCCCCGGGGCCCCCTTCTCAACACAGCGTGGTCTAAAGCGGTCTGGGGATCTAGGTGGTACAGAGATTGACTGCCAGCATTTAAAACAGAAAAACTATTTATTTAAAAAGAGAAAAAGGTAGGAAAAGGAAAACAAAACAAAAACAGTTGCATTTAAAAAGTTAGCACAGCACAGCACTGCTCAGCACCCGTACAGCACACAGCATACAAAGAAAAGTTGATTATAAACGCATACTGCTGGCCCTGATCTAAACTTGCCCTGTCTTGTGAATTACTTACTTAGTCTGCCTGCCTGGGGCCTCCCAGGCAGGAGCCTCCATTGCTCACCACATGCTCGCTCGAGCGCTCGCTTCCAACTCCCGTTCTCTTCCTGCTAACACACATGCCAAGAACAAAAGCACTTCCTGCCTCTCTAGGAGATTTTCCCCCTAGCGTTGTTGGTTTGGCTCTGGAAGGGAGGGGGGGGAGTGAGGGGAAGGCTACAAAGCCTGCTGAGGGATTTACTGACCCCTGCCAAATGAAGCACCACCACTGACTAAAATGGCGTTTCTCCACACCACTTTTCTGAAAAAATGCATAGTAAGGAAGATGGTTATCTGAGAACACATCAAGTGGCCTCATTCTGTATCAGACCATAGTCTATTAAAGTCAGTATTGCCTACTCTGACTGGCAGGGGCTCTCCAGGACCCAGGTGGAGGTCCTTTACATTACCTAATATTTGATCCTATAAACTGAAGATGCCAGGAGTTGAACTTAGGACCATCTGCATGAAAAACAGAACCTGTACTATTGAGCCATGGCTCCTTTGCCATATGCAAAGATCCGTTCCACAAAAATGAGGAACAAAACTGAAACGAAATAAGACTGCTAGCATAATAAAATATGAAACAATGCTATGGCTACTGATAGCATTCCATGTTCACAATAAACACACAATAAATTACAACATACTATGTCATTGCATTTGTACCACTTCCCCTTAAAAACAGCTCACTTACGCTATAAAAATATATTATATATGTGCTCTCACCTGCTGTTGAACTTTTCTGGGTGTTTTTCTCGCATGATGTGAAACCTGTGGGCAATTGAAGCATCCTGGAAGAAAATATTTAAGAATAAACATTATTTTAAGAAAAAAATATTTAAGAATAAATATATTATTTTAAGAAGAAAATATTTAAGAATAAATATATTATTTTAGAGAATCACAAATGACAAAATGTTATTGCAAAGCTGTTATCTGCCTCCATCTTTAGATGCTCAAATAAGAGAAGTATTCTTACATCCTAAGCTTTTTATGGGGGTTAATACTTGCCCCAACCTTGGCTTACTAAACTACTCACTTATTTCATTTTTTTGCAGTTCATTAAACAGTAAGATGCTGGATAAATGGCACAGCACATGGAATTCATTTTTATAGAGGGTTCATAGGGTTACTGCCCTATAGTTCTTTTTACATAATGAAATTGCCATTGTTTCAGACCCAAGAAATAGTACAATAGCATTCTTTAAATTATTTGAACAAGGCCATTTAGATCTCTTTATATTTCAAGTAATAGTAAGAGACCGGAATTCCACCAAGAAGGTATTTTGGGGTAGAAGAATCAATGTTCAGTACAAATGAAGGGCAAGGTGTTACACATGCTACATTCATTTTTAAAAAGTGCCACATGGCAAAGTTCACTCCTCATTAATATCTTGCATTAGTATTTCTAGATAAAGAATTTTATATGAGAAGCTTAAAATTTAGTTCAAGAAACTTAATGGACTTTGAATATATTTTTGTTTTGAATCATCATCAGACAAGAACCCTTCCCCACATTATAGGATATTCTGAACACTGGTCCTCCTCCTCCAGTGGTGTAGGGAGGGGGGCGGGGGGGCGGATCGCCCCAGGTCTGGGGAGTCTGGGGGGCCCCTGCATTGCCAAGGGGGGTCCCTCCCCTCCCCGGCAGGGCTCCGGAGTGTCGCGCAGACTTTCCGGCCACAGTCCCAGCTCAGGGCGGGGGAAGCGGCGTCCAACCCTCGCCTGCTCAAGGCTTCTCCTGCTGCTCCACGTGCCGCAAGCAGCAGCAGGAAGCAGAAGGCGGTGGCGGGCAGGAGGAGGAGGCGGCAGCGGCGTTGTGCACCCAGTGGCCGCATCCCCGCGCTCGGCAGCAGCGCCCCGGAACTCTCCGGCCCCCTCAACTCCCAGGCGCCGAGGACTCAGCTGCTCCTGGCCCCGGCTGCGGCGGCGCGCCAGAAAGAGGAACTTCGGGCGGAAAGTTTGCAAAGTGTGCGCGAGGCAGGCTGCAGGGGCGGAGGGATGTGGGGAGGGCCGCGTGCCGCTCGGCGTCTTAAGGCAGGGAAGCCCCTCCCCCTCCCCTCCGCCACACACATAGGGGGGCCCACATAACTCTTGGGACCCAGGCCCCCAAAGCCCTAGCTACGCCCCTGTCCTCCTCATTATTGTTATTATTATTCCCTGCTTTTTTCTACCCAAAGGAGTCTCAAAGCAGCTTACAGTAGCCTTTTGCTTCCTCTCACAGCCAGTTTGGTGTAGTGATTAAGTGCATGGATTCTTATCTGGGAAAACCGGGTTTGATTCCCCACTCCACCACATGCACCTGCTGATGTGACCTTGAGTCAGTCACAAGTTCTTACAGAGCTGCTCTTCTCTGGAGCAGTTTCTGTTAGAGCTCTCTCAGTTCAGTGTCTGTTGTGGGGAGGGTAAGAGAAAGGAGATTGTAAGCCACTCTGAAATTCCTTCAGGTAGTGAAGGGTTGGGGTACAAATCCAATTTCTCTTCTTCTCTCCGCACATCAGGCACCTTGTGAAGTAGGTGGGGCTGAGAGAGTTCCAACAGAACAATGACTGGCCCATGGTCACCCAGCAGGCTTCATGTGAAGGAGTGGGGACTCAAACCCAATTCTCCAAATGAGAGTTAACTGTTCATAACCATTGCATCAGGCTATATAAAACTGCATGGAATAAGGAGATGGGAAGAATACTAATACCTTAAAATAATAATCTGAGAACATTATTTAACCCACCTCAAAAACTGGACAAGAATAGGAAAAGGGTACAGGTACACACTGTTTCTATGTCAACTCCAGTCCCAGCATGCACACACAACATCTTCTCTAGTCATCACAATATCAGTAGGTTTCCTTTCCTCCCTTCCCTCAAAGCCACTTGTGTCTCAGCTCCCAGCTTAAAAATGTTCCATGGAATTAGCCATATTTGCAACCTGATTGTACCCAAAGGTCATCTACTGAAACCCTACTCTGGTTTCTCCTCCACAAGAGTCTAGGTTGAAGAAGTAACCACATTTTTAAAACATTATTGCCTATCAGTCTTTCTTTTCCTGCAGCTAGAACTATCTTTCAGGTGAAGAATGAGATTTTATGCTGAATATTTTATACTGATTTTGCTATTCCACTATGATATTAGTGCGTGTTAATGCCTTAATTAATTTTATTTGTGCATTATGACTTACAGTCACTAATGAGCCGACATACACATGCCAATACAGAGATTAAAATATAATATACAAAGCAGGCCACTATGAACAATAGGATATCTGAAGCTCAGAATTATCAGATATACATAGGGACACAAGTCCCCAGGTTGGGATGGGGGATTCCCTGTTTTTGCAGGCTCCTGCCTTCCAGTGGTCAGCTGGCTGGTGGGGGGAAGCCCCACCTCAAGCGCCACCCTCAACAGCGACTACCCATGGCCACCCATCTCCCTCCCCTCCTGCAAGATTTAAAGGGCCCTCCAGCTGATTGGCAGGAGCATGTGACCTGCCAATCAGCTGGAGAGCCCTTTAAAACTTGCAGGAGGGGAGGGAGAGGGGTGTCCACTGGCTGCATGCCCAAACTCCAAGAGGCAAATTCACCGCTTGGAATTCTGGCACGTGGAGCACTGGCACACCTGCTTGCAAAAAACATTTAAAGGGAAGTTTCCCTTTAAACAGTTCTTGCAAGTTGGCACTGATGGCACCTTCCATGGGGCTACATCATCAATGTGATGATGTCACTTCTGCATGATGTCATTGCATTGGGGACATGCCCTCCCCTTCCAGGAATGCCCCCCAGTGTTCCCTGCCAGGGAGGAGGTAGGACTTGGCAACTCTAGATATACAACAGTAATGGGATAAAATGACAAATCTGTGGCGGAATTTTAGCAAGGAGACTTGAAGATTCATGTATACATACATTTTGTTCACATTTGTTCACTGTTAAAAACTTTGACAAAAAGTTTATACTCAAAGTTGTGTTTCTTAGGGATTTTTTTCCTGCCACCAATTGTTAGCCTTTCAGTGGGGGGCTAAAATTTGCTGAACTTGTGATTTTCTTAAACACCTTCTGCTATTGGATCTCAGTTTCTTTGGTCTTCATTTATTTCTTGGCCTCATATTTGAATGTCTTTACTGGAACTGATAATTGAAGTTCAATTGTTTATTCTTTTTGGGGGAGCATCCTGGATTCTTTAAAAAATATGTGTATAATGTTATGGCTACAGTGGCTTTTAAGGTTTGAAATTGTCAACAATGCGGAACTCCACAATGGACCCTGGGCCCCAACAAAAGTTCAGTGCAAGCTTGCCAACGGCATAGGATAGCATGGAATTATAAATTAGTTTGTTATTTTTAAGGGTTATTGTTTTCTAGTATTTCAGCTATAATAATTTTAACTTTATTCTGCTTAAGTGGATACTGGGGTTCTCCCAAAGCATCATTGGTTCTCTTATATTGTGGTTTAAGCTATATAGAGAAGGTGTCAGCTTTTGTTTTCTTTGCAAAGCATACCAAATTGTGTGGATAGTTCCCTCAATATTTAGTTTTTAATATCTGATTTATTCCCAATATCAGGACCTTAGTAAAGCAAATAATTTAATAAAACCTGACAGAACCTGGCCAGTTCTGGTCGGTTTCACAGGGGGCCTCTAAGGAATTATTGATAAACCTGGCCCATAGTGTAAATCTCTCAAATTGCCTTGCTCCTATTCTTGAAGAAAACAAATTGAAGAAATCATTATGTTTATTTAAGTATTAATGTTGGTTTTAGAAGTGGGATTTTCTATATCTATTAATTTTAACTATTTATTGTCTGTGTGGAGTGCCAAAGACTACAGTGACAATCCTAGACACACTGTTTTGCCACAGGATGTCACTTGGCTGGGCAGGCTTTGCTTCTCTTTCAGAGTAGCTACAAAAGCAGGCAAAACACACAGATGTAAAACTTTTAGATCAACACTATGAATTTTGAGTTGAGATAAAGAAAATCACAAAATGTCGTACTCAATAAGAGAGAAGGAATTATCTCTGACCGTATTAAAAATAAAGCAATACAATCTCCAACAAGCCAGAGTTCTAAACATCTTCCACCAAGCAAGTTGTTAATGACCTTAATTAATTTATAAGGTTTTGAGAACATCAATAGCTTCTGCATGGTGCTGCTAATAATCTATTGTCTACTCCACATCCTGTTTAGTAAATCAAGCTTGCTTATGGACATTCATAAGATAACTTAAAGATGCAAATCAAATAAATGTCACTGCTTCTTATCTTCTATTTCTTGATAACATAATTGGCAAGAAAATATTTGTGGGTTTTTTTTTGTTTTTTGTTTTCAGTCCTCCAGCCATGCTGATTTAGGACACACAGAGACTATACATACAACCATTTTACACCTGGTTTTATCTGTACCCAATGAGTTGAAAAAACACTTGTCTTTTCACTTGGTGAGAAGACAGTTGACCAAGTACCATGCAGTGAGACAGCCAATGTGGGACAGTTTGCTTGCTTGTATGGACATACTTAAACACTCTTGAAAATAACTAGCAGTTGTTTGTACTGTCCACTTCTATTGAACATAATTATTTCACTTCCAGTATTAGCCAAATTTTATATACTTACTGCAGCACTAGAGACAATGGATTGAAGCTAACTAAACTGGAAATTTCCATCCCCTTTCTCAATTAAGACTCCCTTTATGTCATTCCTTGGAGTTCCCTTTCCTCCATGAGCAGCATTTTGCGGATGGGGAAAGATTTGAAAGAAAGTTTCATTCTGCCACTGGAAACTTTAGTCTGGATCTGATCCAATATTTCTTACTGGTTTTTGGGTTGTCTTTAAGCATTCATGGGTTGGATCCATCTGCCCTTTTCACTCAGTGTCACCACTTTCCCCTTCATACTACAGCCCCGATTTCACAAGACCTTTATACATGTAGGTCCTATATGTCATATACAAGGTTGGATCTAATCAGCTTTTCTGCTGGTGAAAAAAGGAGACAACCTTGTTGACCACTCAAAAAGGCTATGCTGAGAATCATGGAAGATACATATGATTAAAAACTTTGTAAAATAGATCAACAGGGGCTAGATGTATTCTGCAATTGTATAATATCGCTAGGTGAGGCATCAGTGTCCTATCAAGTTTACTTTTTTCATACAGTGCCACAACATTGATGAAATTTGACAGAATAAAACAAACTAAACAGTATTCTTGACCTCACTTGCATTTACTACAGAATATGCAAAACCATGAAAGACATGCAAATCTGCTTTTAAAAACACTGTAAACAAATTTTTAAGGTCTTAATTAAGGAATGTATATTTGGTACTCTGTTACAAAATAGATTAAGCTTCATTTTTAAAAAAACCCATGTCTGTAAACTTACCTCAGTGAGAACATGGAAGGTAGCAAGTGACACTACCTCTTCAAACAAAATGAGTAGGAAGACTGTTACTACATATATGTGCTTTGATATATCTAGTCCAAATTTATACTTGCAAAAATCTCAAAAGTAGTTATAAATATATTTGAATAACAGGATTCTTGGAAATATCAGTATCCAGGTCTTTTTTTTCTGGGGAAAAATCAGGAATATCCAGGGCCCTGGATCCTAACCCTTTCCCTCTCCTCTTTAATGGGCAATGGGAGGGAGAAGAGAAGGGAAGGGAAGCATCTCTCCTGAAAAGGAGGAAAAGAGGCTCCCAGCTGGCACAAGTTTTGCCTAGTCCAGGGAAGATAGTTCCCAGCCTGTTTGAGTCTCACTTAGCTCCTGGCTGATACAAGTCTCAGCTGGCCTGGGGAAGGTGGCTCTCAGCTAGTGCAAGTCTGGCCTCGTCTTGGGAAGGCAGTCCCTGGTTGGTGAGAACCAGACAGCACAGCTGTGGGTATGGCTGGCTCATTCTGCCTTCTTCCCTTCCTCCTTTGTGTATGTGAGGGGCTTTTCAGGGCCATTTCCCCTGCCAGTCCAACCCTGCAAGTAGGATGGCTAGAGGCACCTTGTTCAGAGGCTTGTACAATTGGATCCCTTGGTTAAGAACATAAGAAAATAAGAGAAGCCATGTTGGATCAGGTCAATGGCCCATCAAGTCCAACATTCTGTGTCACACAGTGGCCCAAAAAAAAAATTATATATATATACACACACACACACACACACTGTGGCTAATAGGCACTGATGGACCTCTGCTCCATATTTTTATCTAACCCCCTCTTGAAGCTGTCTATGCTTGTAGCCGCCACCACCTCCTGTGGCAGTGAATTCCACATGTTAATCACCCTTTGGGTGAAGAAGTACTTCCTTTTATCTGTTTTAACCTGACTTTTAACCTCAATTTCATCGAATGCCCACAAGTTCTTGTATTGTGAGAAAGGGAGAAAAGTACTTCTTTCTCTGCTTTCTTCATACCATGCATTATCTTGTAAACCTCTATCATGTCACCCTGCAGTCGACGTTTCTCCAAGCTAAAGAGCCCCAAGCGTTTTAATCTTTCTTCATAGGGAAAGTGTTCCAACCCTTTAATCATTCTAGTTGCCCTTTTCTGGACGTTTTCCAATGCTATAATATCCGTTTTGAGGTGCGGTGACCAGAATTGCACACAGTTTTCCAAATGAGACCGCACCATCGGTTCAATGCACTAGAATCTCAGGGGTTCTTTAGATCCCCGCAACACTGGTGTCATTAGGTTTTAAAACTACTCTAGACTCCCCCCCCCAAAAAAAGTCCCCCATAGGTAATAATTCAGAAATGAACCCAAATCCCAAAATGCTACTTGGAGATTAAATACATTAAATACTGGTATTTCTGCCCTTCCCAAAATTTTAGAACAACTCCCCCCCCCCCCCTTAGTTGTATAATGCTGTTACTAGAAGATGGACCTCATATGTTTATGAAGCTTCAACTTGCTTAGCAAACTTTTGTACTACTTTATAGCTCTTCTACAAGGATCCACAGCATAATTCCTTCCCTTTCTTGGCAAAGTGTTTACCAAAAATGGGAGAGATATCATACAGTACATTGTCTCTCTTTGTCAAGCGAGGTCGATACTAACACAATATTAGGTATGGAAACATGTCTACACTTTTTAAATTACACTGGTAGCAAAGAGATTTAGAGATTTACTTTAAAATTACTATGATGTAGATTTTTTTGGAGGGATATCTGCCTTTGTATGATAGAGATACTCTCAGCAAAAGCAGTTCAAGAAATTAAATTGAAAGACATACATTAACAGTTTTAGGTTTATTGGATTTATATCCTGCCCTCCCCGCCAAAGCAGGCTCAGGGCAGTTCACAACCAGTAAAATCAAACAATTCACTCATATTACTTACTTCCTAAATTAAAATTAAACTATTAAAACAGTTAAAACAGTCTGATGCTAATATCATTTCATATTATTTCATTTCAGATGGTGTTCGGTATATTTTAGGTGTCATTCCCTATTACCATACCAGTCATTCCAGATCAATTAAAGGCCAGCCGGAACAGTGTTGTCTTACAGGCCTTGTGGAACTGGGTTAGGTCTCGCAAGGCCCTAACTTCTTCCGGAAGCTGATTTCACCAATAGGGGGCAGCAATCGAGAAGACTCTCTCTCTAGTGGACTTCAATCTTGCCTCCCTTGGCCCGGGGATCACTAATAGATTTTGCGTCCCAGATCTAAATAGAGCCAGTTTAATGTAGTGGTTAAGTGTGCGGACTCTTATCTGGGAGAACCGGGTTTGATTCCCCACTCCTCCGCATGCACCTGCTGGAATGGTCTTGGGTTAGCCATAGCTATCGCAGGAATTGTCCTTGAAAGGGCACCTGCTGTGAGAGCCCTCTCAGCCCCACCCACCTCACAGGGTGTCTGTTGTGGGGGGGAAGATATAGGAGATTGTAAACTACTTTGAGTCTCTGATTCAGAGAGAAAGGCGGGGTATAAATCTGCAGTCTTCTTCTAAGTACCCTCTGGGAAACGTGTGGGGAGAGACAGTCCCTAATAGCATTTACTAAGATCAGAAATGTAACTTTGTAGAGGTTTTCTGTTAATTTGTTGTATTTTAGTTTTTTGCTACACTGGCCTTAAGATACTTTAACAATTGTTACTTGTATTTTGGAAAAAAAATGATGTAATCCTGTTGTGTAGGATTTGGTTAATTGGGTTATTGTATGTAAAAGACATGTCTCAATGTTCTTATGAGCTGAAAACATTATTTGCACAATGAAATTGCAACTTTCAATGTCATAAACGTAGCTGTCATCTGTGCATTAGACATGGGCACAAACCAAACCACGAATCATAATTTGTGCATGCATCAGGCTGATTCATGAATCATTTTGAACCATTTCTGACCATGGTACTTTGTTTGTTTCATCTTTGCAGTTCATTTTCCCATATAACATGATGCTGATTCAATCAATTGCTGGCAATTCTAGGGGTGGACTCCTGGGAGCCCTAGAAATACCCATAGCAGTTGTCCATAGCTTGATTGGTAGCTCTGGGAACCAATAATGGAGCTCCCATTCTGCAGTACAAAGAGCTGTAAGTGAGAACTGAAGATGAGCTTTCCTGGTGGCACCGCTTGGGGAGGGGGCTATAATTCGGACATTCCAAATCAATTCTTTGCCAAATTTGGAAGGCATGTGGAGGAGATCCTGCTGAAGATTCCCAGTGAGTTTAACACCTCCTGAACCAAATGAACCACAAACCATGTCAGAAATCAAACAAATCATGAAACAAAACAAGCCACCATTTTTCTCGGACTGTGCCCATCCCTACTGTGCATTGTTCATTGTTTAATGCATTGTCTTTTTTGTGTGGATGCTAATTTTACATAGTCTTAAAACCCAGAAAATGTGAAATATAGTGATTGCCCTAAATAAATCAATGATTTTTGTGCAATCTTTTTTCTCTGTCCTGGAAAGTCTTTTGGTTGATCCCTTCTTGTGATGTCTATCACCGTATCGCAAGGGATTCACAGCACAATAAGCTTTCACTCTCCTTGGCAAAGTGCTTGCCAAGAGTGACAGACATTACATTGTATATCCCTTCCTTTAAAGCACTCTGTCAAAAAGAAGTATAAAGATATCCATCTTATTCTACATCAACGCCACATAAAGGAGGCAAATAGTTTTGCACGCTGAAAAGGGGGTTTGTTTTTGCAGAAAACAACAGGTTTTGCAGCACTCCCCACATTTCAGGGCAGTGCTAGCAGATATTAGTTCATGAAATAAAAGCTGTTGCTATTTAACCCTGAGCTAGGTTGGATCATATGATGGGGAATAATAGATTCCATGTGTGTGATCCCTGACAAGGTAGCATATTGATCTTCCTCACATTGATGTACCTCTAATTTTGCCCCAAAGACTCTTCATTGTCAAGGAACTTACCTGTTCTCAATCACACAATACTTACTTACTGCATCAGAATTGGGACAGTGTACCAGGCAGGTGAGGTTGTAAGGTATGGACATATGAAGCTGCCTTATACTGAATCAGACCATTGGTCCATCAAAGTCAGTATTGTCTACCCAGACTGGCAGCAGCCCTCCAGGGTCTCAAGCGGAGGTTTTTCACACCTATTTGCCTGGACCCTTTTTGGAGATGCCAGGGATTGAACCTGGGACCTTCTGCTTTCCAAGCAGATGCTCTACCACTGAGCCACCGTCTCTCCCCTATGTCATGCTCCACTATGTCATGTCCTAGTGTCATGCTCCACTATGTGCCTGGAAGTATACAGTCTGAGTCGACCTTTTATAGTAACTTTTCAAGATTTTTTTTCTATCAAACTACTAATACACGGCACAATTTGC
Organism: Heteronotia binoei; assembly: GCF_032191835.1. Classification (NCBI taxonomy): domain Eukaryota; kingdom Metazoa; phylum Chordata; class Lepidosauria; order Squamata; family Gekkonidae; genus Heteronotia; species Heteronotia binoei. The sequence continues at coordinate 49,325,301 of NC_083232.1, forward strand.
AATCCAGAGGGGAGTTAGGCAGGGGTGCCCGATCTCCCCCTTCTTCTTCATAATGGCAATGGAACAGTTAGCCCAACGTCTTAGAAATTCGGGGAGAATTGAAGGATGTCATCTAGGCAAGGAAGAAATTAAGTTGAATTTGTTTGCAGACGATCTGATTATAGTTATAGTTAACCCAAAAGAAGCAGTAAAGGAGATACAGATTATATTAGAGGATTTTGAATCAAACTCGGGACTAAAAATTAATATGGCAAAATCAGAAATAATGTACATTAATGTAAAAAGAGAGGAAAGGAAAGAGATTCATGAACAGGCAGGGATAGGACTAGGGGTCAAGAAAATCAGATATTTAGGAATAGATTTAGTCAAAAATGTTAAAAAGTTGGTAGAAAAGAATTATAACAGAATATGGAGTACAATAGTAAAAGATATGAAGAGATGGGGCAAGAAGATGTTAAACATAACAACTAAGATTAGTATAGCGAAAATGTTTTGGACTTCAAAATTATTATACTTATTCCAAACGATACCTTTAGAAATTAAAAAACAAAAACTCGATAGTTGGAACGCAAAAATAAAAGAATGGATATTCGGTAGCAAAAAAAGTAGAGTTTCAAGGCATTTCATATATGCGCATAATACAAGCATGGGTTGGGGGGCCCCAGATCTGAGGAGTTATTATGAAGCATTTCAATTAAAAGCATTAATGGAAATAGGAGAGGAAAGGGAGAAGAAGTGGGTAAGAGTAGAGAATGAGGCAAATAATGGAATAGGGAATTTAGGGGTTTTCACTGGACGCAAGATCAAAGTTAACATATTAGAAAGAGGACTGAGGAAAACAGCGCTAATGATTTGGAGAAAATGGAAATTAAAATGGTTAAAGGGAACATCTAAACAAACCCCATTAGAGGCCTTTGATGAGAAGAGTGAAGATAAGGGATGGTGGAGATTACTCAGTAAAAAAGGGTAAAACAGGTTACAAGATATGTTAGGTGGGCCGACACTCAAACCATTGCAAACGTTATACGATGAAATAGGTAGGAGATATTGGCTGAAAATAACAGGGTTATATAACAGAATTAGGAAGACAATAGAAGACAGATTGGTGACTGAAGGAGAACCAATGGAGGAGTTGTTAAAAGGGATGATAAAAACAAAGAAGGGGACAGTAGGAAGGATATATAGAAAAATGACGACGGATAAGGAGGAGATAAAAAATTTAGTTAAAAAAAATGGAGCTCTGAAACTAACTTAGCAGATAATGTATTTGACAGTCTCAAGAAAGGTATACATCAGCTTAAAACACATAAATTTAGAGAACTGGAGTTAAAGTTCCTCATAAAATGGTACAGAATGCCAGCAACGTTAGCCAATATGTTCCAGGGTTTGAATTCTAACTGTTGGCACTGTGGAAAGAAAAAAGGATGGTATTCCCACATGTGGTGGGAATGCTCAAAAGTTAAATCCTTTTGGGAAAAGGTAATAGAGCATATCCATAACTTTTTTGCTATAAGACCAAAGATAGATCCAGATTTAATGTTCGGGAGCATATTAAATAAACATGGAGTCAATAAAGAAGGGCTGGATCTATTCAAAGCAATGGTGCTAGCTGGCAAGACTGTAATAGCCTTTGGCTGGAAGGATAAAACCAAATGGACGGAGCAAAACTGGCATAATTATTTATTTGAATATGTTCAGTCGGACATTATAGCCATGATTAATCGAGATGAGCAATGGGGGTCAAAAACAAAAAGGATAAAGGAGAAATGGTATCCATATTTAAAGTGGTCACTAGAAGGTCAACGGCGGGACATTCGGTGGAAGCTTCTTAATTTGTGCCCCTGGTTAGAAAGTTGAGTATGCAAGGGAGGGATTAGGGAAGAAAAATAGATTGATGATTGTAATAGGAAATCAAATCCTAGGTACTAAAACATTCTCATCCCTACCGTCAGGACAGGAAAAGCTCGGAAGTGACAAGAATATGAAGGTGAAAGAGAAAATGGACTTAATAAGGCCTAGAAGGGGAAGAAGACCAAAGAGCGACTGTACTACTTGAAAGCGAGAAGGCCTCAATATGGACTGATATAAGAACATTTAGACTAAAAGGACCGAGCAAGAATACCTTGTAAAGGGGGATAGAGATTTAGATGTATACTCTGTATGAGAAAAAGGATAAGCTCGATGTAAATGATCAAAACAATAAATATATTTATATATTAAAAAAACCTACTAATACTAGGAGAGCTGCAATTTACCTTTGGATATATAAATGAAATGCAGAACTGCGATAGAGGGTGAAGGGTTAAAATTGGTCCTACCTAAACTGTGAAAAAACACTTACATTCTTCACATTGATGATTTGCATGCATCTTCCTGTTGAAAGACTTTTCTAAATCACTGTTTTGACTAAATTATTTAGTTAGGCAAAAACATTTTCTACTGACTTCATGCACAGCTTATAGTATTCAAAAGAGAAACTAATCATTTTGGTCATCTTATGACAGTGGAAGGCCTTGAAGCTAAAATATTTTTTCTATTGGGTTTAAATAAGCAAGCTTAAAATATATACACAAAAATACACTTACACTTTTTCTAAATTCTCAAAACAACATTATTTAAAGTCCTAACAGAGTCTATTGCTTAAACTATAGTGAAGTACGGGTAACTGGCTTCAGGATTCCTCAAAGGAGCTGAGGAAACAAACTGCTGAGATTACCTTCCAAAATAAGCACTAGTGATTGTGGATCACTAAAACCTCTTCTTCAAGTCTGAAAAAAATCCTAGAGCTATTTGAGAAGGCAATCAGAATCTCTTTCATATTAATAAGATAAGACCATCTCCTGTAACAAATTAACAGACTGAACTTGGTGTTGCAAACCTTTTCTGAAAGCACATGACCTTCTGAAACCTTTTCTGAAACCACATGACCATAGAAACTTGGTTAAAAAGTGCTTCCAGGCCTCTCAAAGTAACTTAGTTTTCCCATAGACTTCCCCAGCCTTCACCACCATGTTGCCAAACCTGTGCTCAGACCAAACTCAAGCAACAAAACCATTATTTTAAATCTTCTCTCACATGCTTTATTTTCTCTTGTCTTCTCTGGAAACTTGGTCTCAAACCAATCCTTAGCCCTCTTCCCAGCTGTCCAGTTGCTTTCCTAAAGCCTCTCTCTCCCCACATTTGCTAACAAATCCACTAAGACTGTTCTCCAAGGCTCTCCTCGTCATTCCTTCTCTTTGGTAGTCTTCCCATTTTCTCCCCTGACTAGATTCCATTAAAGTCCCATCTTTTTCACTTGTATCCTCCCCTCCTTTCCATTCTCAAATCTCATTCTTTTTCCTTCCCTAAACAGTCTCCATTAGAGAATCCAGCTTCAATGGCTCCTCTCCCCTTCTCTCTCTCTTCCAACCAATCTGCTTTCTTTTTCCTCCATGAGCAACTGCTATTAGCAGCTTTAGCTTAGGTGACTCTTTTTTACCACTCGTTAAGCAATCTTGCCCTATCACTCCTTCTTACACCTTACATGAAACCAAACACGGAGTTAGCACCATCCAAGAGTAACTAATGGGCTGGCACCACCCAATACTCATTGGGCTGATTCCAGCTAGGGATTTTTGCTGATTATACAGTAAACTCTTTTATTGTGTGAATTGCCAAAAAAGTTCAGTTTTCTACTTGATACTTATGCTTTGGAGCCATTAATACTTATGCTTTGGAGCCATTGAATCTCTGATTTTAGAACAGTCACCTCTTCCTTTCTATTATATATCTTCCTTCTCAAACACACTTGCTTATAAATAGGCTCAAAAACACTATACCTGAATCAGTTGAGCACTTATGAATGTGCACACATGTGTATTCACTTATTCTGTTAATGGGGGAAGAGTGAGGCAGAGTCAATAATCAATGCCTATGCTTTAGTTCCAGTAGGGAAAATGCAGGTTTGATCTTGCAGCCATGGACACAACAAGCTGTCACCATCAAACTCACCAAGCATTTAGCAGGTGGTGCTAAATGAACAAGACCAATATATTTAAGATACATTTTATTAATATGAAGCAATACTGTATGCTGGCCAGAGCTGACTGTAAAAAGTATCCTCTCTGTTCAAATCCTAGTTCATCTACAACTATCTGGTACAGACACAGCTAAGTCTTAAGGACAAGGGCTCTTGGCATTCCACTGTATCCAAAAATCCACCCTCCCTTCCCTTGTCATTATGAACCATGGTTTAGAAATGTTACCAGCATTAATCATAGGCTTCCCAACCCCCCCCCCCCGCCCTGCCGGGGGACCCCTGGATTAGCAGCCTTTTCCCCTGCTCTCCAAAAATGCGGAAGCGGGGGTGGGGGTGGGGAAACGGCACAGCCTCCTTTTGCGAGGTGCATGCTGGGACTCGTAGTCTTTGCGTCCTCTACGGCTGCTACAGGTGTCTCCTCGGGGAGTCTGGCCGGCAGAGGGGGGGAGCTCCGCCCCCAGAGGACCATGTGCGTTTCTACCTCCGGAGGCTTCAGTTGCTGATTGAAAGGCTTACTCTTGGGATGCGGTGTTTGTGTTACTTTGAAGAAGTTGGCAGCAACTCGTGAGTAGAGAGGTCAATCCCCCTTCAGTGTTGCCAGAAATAGGGGGGGGGGGAGTCTGCTGAGTACTTCATTATTCTCTATGTGGAGATCGATTCTCATAGGGTATAATGGGGAATTGATCTGGAGGTTTCAGGGGCTCTGGGGACGCTGCTTTTTGAGGTAGAGGCACCAAATTTTCAGTATAGTATCTAGTGACTCTCCCCAAAGTATCCCCCAAGTTTCAAAATGATTGGACCATGGGGTCCAATTCTATGAGCCCCAAAAGAAGGTGCCCCTATCCTTCATTATTTCCTATGGAAGGAAGACATTTAAAAAGGTGTGCGGTCCCTTTAAATGTGATGGCCAGAACTCCCTTGGAGTTCAATTATGCTTGTCACACCCTTGTTCCTGGCTCCGCCCCGATGTCTCCTGGCTCCACCCCCAAAGTCCCCAGATATTTCTTGGGCTTGGCAACCCTAATTAACCAGAGTGTCCTTCATAAACTGAACCCACAAGCTGAAGTGGGTCTGTAAATCATGGTTATGTGAAGTCAGAGTAACATTAACTATAGATAGTGCCAGTGTATTAAGATTAAGGAAATGAAGGGTAAATGTGTCCCAAAGAAATGGGAGGAAAGAGAACTTGTATTTTTAATACTTGATTCTATTTTCCAAGCCACTGTTTTCAGGTATCTGCAAATATCTTCCACTGAGCCATGCTATTTGGCTGGCTTTAAGCAGCAAGTTCCCTTGGCTTTATAGTCTATTTAATTTTCTCTGTCGCATCACCTATCCTGTTGTAGTGATTAATGAAATAAGTTATGTAAACCACTTTGCATGCTCAAAGTGCTATATAATATTAATAGCCATGCAGAGTTTCAATTATGATAACAAAGTGGAATGCTATAAGCACAAATAATTTATAATAGACATACTTCTAACACAATGTTATTGTTATTATGTGACAGGCCTGGCCTATAAATATACACAATTTGTGGAATATAGATCTAAAATTTAGATCTCAAGGCTGTTTGTAAATAATGTATATAGCAATTCTAATGCTCAAATTGCTTTGCAATTTATATTATTTGTTTCAACCCTCACATCAATTCAGAGAGGTAGATCACTGTTATTATCAGCATTCACAAGGATAACTGAGGGAAGCAAATAACTCTGAAATAATATTTCTCTGGCCTCTGATCAGGTAGCAAAAAATCTAATTCAAATGGTAGCATGGATGTCTTTGTACACTAAAATTAGAATGGAAGAGGTGATATCTTGCTAAGCAAATGGATTTTATGCATTATGTAGTTCTGCAAAATTAGCAGTCATAACTTGACGAGCAATTGCACTGAATTTTGGAACTGGAGAGATTTTGAAAGGGGAATCCAGTATGTTTGAGCAGGCCCTTAGCCAGAATTTTTTTTAAATGGGGAGGGGAATAAGTATAGTAGCAGTGAGCACATCATTTTGAGTGAGCTATGAAAAAGCTAGAGCCCCGTGGCGCAGAATGGTAAAGCTGAAGTACTGCAGTCAGAGCCCTCTGCTCACGACTTGAGTTCGATCCCAGCGGAAGCTGGTTCAGGTAGCCAGCTCCATGTTGACGCATCCTTCCATCCTTCTGAGGTCAGTAAAATGAGTACCCAGCTTGCTGGGGGGAAGTGTAGATGACTGGGGAAGGCAATGGCAAACCACCTCATAAAAAGTCTGCCATGAAAATGTTGTGAAAGCAACGTCACCCAGAGTCGAAAACGACTGGTGCTTGCACAGGGGACTACATTTATCTTATGAAAAAGCTATGGTGTGGTGGAAAGTCACTAATGGCAAACCACCTCATAAAAAGTCTGCCATGAAAATGTTGTGAAAGCAACGTCACCCAGAGTCGAAAACGACTGGTGCTTGCACAGGGGACTACATTTATCTTATGAAAAAGCTATGGTGTGGTGGAAAGTCACTACAAGAAATCATTCTACAAAGTTAAATGATAATCCATTTTTTTAAAGCAAATATCCCCTTCCTTTATTTACACATGATGAACAGAATCCCACCCCCATATTGTCCCAATTCCAATTTCCTGGGTTGCAGTGTGCCAAATAGGAATCCCATCTCCACCAATGTATCACCATAAAAGTGTTTCTTCCTGTGAGCATGAAATGAGGCTTTGGTAACAGAGATCATATTAGGAAGTGCATTTTTGGATGATTTTTTTTTATTCACAACACTATCGTATTCCATTAAACTCATCCCCCCACCTTCTGGGAAAAAACCTCAACCCCTGCTCTGGTTTGGATCCACATAACTTGCTATAAGAACTTAAGGACAGCTATAAAGGCACTCAGGCTGGAATGCAATACAGTTGACAACCTCCAGGTGCTGCCTCAAGAACCCCCAGAATTAAAAGTAATCTCCAGACTAGAGAGATTACTTTCCCTAGAGAAAATGGCTACTTTAGGCCCCACCCCCAGTCTTGTAATGCAGCCCTATCTTATATCATGTCTATTAAAGAGCTTGTTATCATTCAACTGGCGACTCCTCCATGCATAGAACCCATTATATTATAGTAGCGACAAGGATGGGATCCAGATGAGCGAGGCCCAGGACCAACCGGCATTGCCAAACGCGCAGAGCTCCAGTGCTACCACGCAACAGGCACTGCTGACCGGTCCAACCATGGCCACCGTGTCCAGATTGCAAAACTCCATTCCGGAGTTTGACATAACACAGCCTGAGGCCTGGGAAACCTGGGTCAAAAGACTCAAGTACCACCTCGTGGCGCAACGAATCAAGGATGATGAACCAGAAATCAAAAAGGCCATCCTGCTGAGCAACTGCAGGATCGTAACCCTACAGCTTGCAGAGGGCCTGGTTGCACCAGGAACACTCGAAGCATCCTCCGACGAGATCATCAAGGCGCTGACCGGCCATTTTGTCCCGAAGTCTACCCACCTCATCCTGTGGCTACAGTTCCTTGACAGATTCCAGGAACCAAATGAGACGGCCGCAGCCTTCCTGGCCCGCCTGCGTAACATGGGAAGGAAGGCGGACTACGGCGCGCAACTTGAAGACGCTCTGATCGTGAAGTTTACTCACGGCCTCTGGGACGCAAAGGCATGTAGGAAAATTGCTACGGAAGATGATCCTACCTTGGCAAAGGCTCTACAGGCTCCCCTTTAGGGGAGGGACGGTGGCTCAGTGGTAGAGCATCAGTTTGGGAAGCAGAAGGTCCCAGGTTCAATCCCTGGCATCTCCAAAAAAAGGGTCCAGGCAAATAGGTGTGAAAAACCTCAGCTTGAGACCCTGGAGAGCTGCTGCCAGTCTGAGAAGACAATACTGACTTTGATGGACCAAGGGTCTGATTCAGTATAAGGCAGCTTCATATGTTCAGATAGCCACCACCGCTGAGGATGCGAGTAAGGAGAAGGCCTGCTGTCCAGGCACCAGCGCTCACTAGCTGTGACCTGCCACAGAGTTGGAAGACTCTGACGGAGACGACACCCTAAAGCTGCACCAAACAAGTTGACAAAAGCAACGGGCATGGGCAACAGAAACAACCACCCCCAAGACCTGCACCAGCTGTGGGGAGCCGCATGAGCGACGCACCTGCAGCATGACCTGCCACACGTGCGGAAAGGCCGGGCATCTGGCCCAAATCTGCTGGTCGTCAGCGCAGTGGCAAGGGAAACCTCCATGCCAACAAGATGGCCGCCGCCACGAGGTCACACTTGTGGATGACATCCAGGCACTCTCCACAACAGGGATCCAGGTATGCCAATGGCCCCTTCCATCCCCCGATAAGAACGACATGACTGTGTTCATTGACGGCAACCCCTGCAAAATGGAAGTAGACTCGGGGGCCTTTCAGCCCGCACATTTAGGAGGTTATGCCCAGGGGGAGAGGCCCAACTACAACCGTCCCCATTCAGAGTCCGCGATTTTCAAAAGTGGTAGGTTGCAGTCCTGGGAGTGGGCCTGGTTTAGTTTACATACGGGAGGTTCAAGGGCAAGCTTCCCCTAATCGTAGTGGAGGGGGACATGAGTGGCCTCCTGGGGAGGGCCTGGTTCGAGGCCCTAGAGATATGAGTAACGGGTATCCACCCTGCCCCCATTCAAAGAGACTTCCAAACCATGTCCGAGGAATTTCCCACCGTGTTCAATGGAATCCTGGGAACGTACACAGGGGGCCCCGTAGCGCTACAGCTAAACCGGAACGTGCAGCCCATACGACTGAAGGACAGGCACGTGCCCCTAGAGTTGAGACCCAAGATTGAAGAGGAACTAGACCACCTTGTGGCCCAAGGGATCCTTGAACTAGTAGTGAACATGAAGTGGGAAACCCCCATCGTCACCCAGATCAAGGCTAATGGCAGCATCTGCATCTGTGCTGATTACAAATGCACGATTAATAAGGCACTGCAGGGCCACGCCTACCTGGTTCTGGTGGTGTGCCATGTACTAGCATCATTAGTGGGGGCAAAGATTTTCGGGAAACTGGACCTGGCACAGGCGTACCAACAGCTCCCTGTGGACCCCGCCACAGCAGAGGCGCAAACGATCGTTATGCACCAGGGGGCCTTCAGAGTAAAGCGCTTGCAGTTCAGGGTCAGTGTGGCTCTGAGAATCTTTCAGAACCTGATGGACTCCCTTCTTAAAGGTATTCCCGGGGTCCAGCCGTTCTTCGACAATGTGCTGATAGCCGCCGCCACCAAAGAGGAATTCGTTGGCCGCCTCCAGGCTGTGTTGCAGAGGTTCGACGGGGCAGGCTTGAAGGTGAAACAGGAGAAATGTGTGTTGGGGGTGCCCTCCATTGACTTCCTGGGGTATATGGTAGATGTGAGCAGCATTCACCCGGCCCAGGATGAAATAAAGACCATTTGTGATGTGCTGGCGCCCAACAAGGCAGAATTACAATCCTACTTGGGAATCCTCAATTTCTACCACGCCTTCCTCCCCCACAAGGCAGCGGTAGCAGAGCCCTTACACAGACTGTTGGACAAATGGCACCATGGGTTTGGGGTTGCAGGCAAGCTGCTGCTTTTCAGGCTGCAAAGGACATTTTAGCTTCCAACAGCTTGCTTGCGCACTTCAATGAGAGGCTGCCCGTCGTTTTAGCATGCGATGCGTTGCCCTAGGGGGTGGGCTCCATGTTGGCCCACATACTTCCGGATTGCCGCAAGGTTCCAGTAGCTTACTATTCAAGGACTCTATAGAAACTAGAGCGAAACTATGGTCATATAAACAAAGAGGGCCTGGCCATCGTGGCAGGGGTTAAAAAATTCCACAATTTCTTGTATGGCCGGCCCTTCACCATATTGACAGACCACAAGCCCCTACTGGGCCTGTTCGCCCTTGACCGCCAAACACCCCAAATGCTTTCACCACGGGTGTTGTGATGGTCCATCTTCCTTGCGGGATACCAGTATGACCTTAAGTACTGCCCAGGGAAGACGATGGGCCACACCGACGCCCTGAGCCACCTGCTGCTCCCCTTAACTGACCCAGGTGTCAAGCATGCTATTTTTAAATGCTGGTTTTATTTGAACCTAATAAACAGGCCAGGTTTATAACAGAGTATCACCTTTGTCTTTTCCCCTTTTCTTCTTCTCCCCCCTTTTCTCTCCCCCCCCCTTGGATGCATAATAAATTTATCTGGACCCAGGGTGTTTAGAGTAAGCTTGTATTAACGGTGTAGAATGCCTCTCCCCTAGATTCACACAGCCATGCCTTATCAGATTGCAGAGAATGTGTGAGAAGTGGAGATGTTGTCATTAGCTAACATTCCTTAGTCATAAAAGAGATACTAGAAAGTAGCCTTTGAACCCTCAACACAATTTACATCTTTATGTTATTCTTTTGAAGTTATCTGTAACCCCGCCTTTTGAAGTTTCCCTATAAGATACTATTCAATACTATGTATGCCATTACTTCCAAGGAATCCGTCCTTGAAGCAAGCTATGGGGTTTTACAATAAAACAAGTTTTTGATTAAAGAACAAACGCTTGATTATTGCAAAATATCGATGCTTGACACCAGATCCAGCACCAGCATTCCAGATCATGTCGCTAGAGTCCCTCCCAGACCGCCTGGTGCATGGCAAGGACATTGCCCACTGCTCCTCTAAGGACAAAACTCTGTCTTGAGTTCTGGACTGGGTGTGGAGGGGGTGGTCGGAAGGCCGGGTGGGCTCAGAATTCTTGGTATTTGCGTCCCGCAGGGACGAACTGTCTGTGCATAAAGGAAGTAGGGTGGTGATGCCCCAGGTACTGCGGCAGCGAGTCCTAACAGCCCTGCATGAAATCCACCTGGGAATTGTCTGCATGAAAGCGCTAGCCCGTAGCTATGTTAGGTGGCCCAGGATAGACGAAGCAACCGAATCCTTGGTGGCCAGATGTCAGCCATGCCAGGAGACCCGACCAGCGCCGCCCCGCACTCCAGCACAACATTGGGAGTCCATTCGCAACCCCTGGTCCTGTTTGCACCTCGACTTTGCAGGGCCATTCCAGGGGCAGGTATTCTTCATCATTGTGGACTCCTACTCTAAGTGGATGGAGGTAGTTCTGGTAGCATCCACATCCACGCAGGCGGTGCTAGGGCTCTCCGCAGGGTTTTTGCCACACGTGGCCTCCCGGATACGTTGGTATCAGAGAATGGGACGGCTTTCACCTTGGCCGAATTCCAGGATTTCGGTGGCCGGAACTTAATAAAGCACATATGGTTGGCCCCATTTCATCCTGCCACCAATGGCCAAGCAGAGAGAATGGTGCGGGTTACAAAGGAAACGCTCTGCCGCATCATACATGGGAGAGTGGGAAGCCCACTTAGCCAAGTGCCTCCTGGCACAACATTCCACCCCCAGCACCATCACCGGCCACAGCCCAGCCGAGCTGCTCATGGGTTGGTGGCTGACTACCCTGCTTGACCGCATGCACTCGGACCGAGCTCCCAACCTACAAGAAGTGCCAGAAGTGGCCCAGGCACCCCGGGGGTTTGACAAAAGGGACTTAGTGTTTGCTAAAAACTTTGGGGGTGGGCCAGCGTGGATACCAGCATGGTTTCCAGAGTATTGAGTGCTGTTATGTATGAGGTTACATCCGGGGGGGGGGGTCACGATAAGGCGACACATTGATTACAGCATGTGAGTCACCCGAGGGGAGGGGGACGAGAGCGTTGCAAATCCGACAGCCATGCCTGACGCCGCATCGTACGAGCCAGAGGAAGCAGAATGACCAGCAGCAACACCCCTGCTGGCACCCGAGACAGTGGAACAGCCAGGACTACCACCAGAACAAGAGACCGTGGGAAACCCAGCTCCGCCAGCCAAGATCCCCTCGGTGCCAAGCCCTATACTCAGGGCATCGAAAGCTGCTGCTGCACCCCCGCCCACACCAGTGCTCAGGCGGTCGACACGAGAGCATTGCAAGCCTGCATACCTAAAAGACTACATCCACTAGGGCAGGGGTGGCCAACGGTAACTCTCCAGATGTTTTTTGCCTACAACTCCCATCAGCCCCAGCCACCATGGCTGATGGCTGGGGCTGCTGGGAGTTGTAGGCAAAAAACATATGGAGAGCTACCGTTGGCCACCCCTGCACTACGGGCATGCGAACTAAGGGGGGAGGGATGTTATGTATGTGGACTCAAGTGAAGACTGTGGGTGTGCCTGCTGGGCTCATTGGAGCCATACGGACTGAGCTTAGGGACTTGGGAACAAAGGCTGCAGGATCCAAATCTCTGATGTGCTAGTGCGGGAATCCAGAGATGTATATAAGTTGAGCCGGTAGGCTCCACCCCCAGTCATGTAATGTAGCCCTATCTTATATCATGTCTATTAAAGAGTTTGTTATCACTCAACAGGCAACACCTCCGTGCATAGAACCCATTATATTATAGCTACCATTTTACAGAAACTTTAAAATGCTGTGATGCCTCGATCCACTGTGGGCTTGTGCTGCAGAACTCTTCCTCTCACCCAACCAAAGTGTTTTCAAGGACCAAAACAATGGCATGGGCACCCGCACATGCTGTTGCGGCTACCCACCCCCTATGATTTCAATCACCTTTGAACACTCCCTACCAGGGCTAAAATACAGAAAGAAAGAAAAAAAAAGCTTCTACCTTAATGTGCTATAGTTCTGTAGATCGGAGGAATCCATGACTGGCACAAGTTGGAAAGCTAAGGCAGGAAAAGGACTGTGTCACATGCTTCAGAGTACAGCTGAATCAACTACTTTGTGCAGGAAGCAAATGAAGAAGAGATTGGATTTACACCCTGCCCTTCTCTCCCTCATTGGCAAAATCTGAGAGGTAGGTGGGAGGAGGAAAGGAGACTCTCTCCCTTATTGGCAAAGCCTGTGAGTTGCGAATGAGACTCTCTCCCTCATTGGCAAAGTCTGGGAGGCAGATGGGAAGAGGGAAAGAAACACCCACCCACTGGCAGAAGACTTGTTACAGATTTCACAACCCCTAGTGCTAACTGGAGTCATTACAACTGATTGGTGGGGCTACTCCCCTTTGTGCACCACCACATCTATGGGCCCGTATCTGAGGAGGGAAAATGTGGCAGGCAAAACTGGGGAGAGAAGAGATCCCCTGATGTGTACTTGGCAGCAGACAGGTTTTTGAGCGTATCTGGAAGCTTCCATTGCACCACTTAGAACATGAGGGATCTGTAAAACACTACTACAAGGTAAATTTGGAAGAAGGCATATTAAACATATTGCTGGAAGGGAAGGAGGGTTATCAAGACCCTTTTCTTAATACAAGCCCAGGTGTGCAAGCATCTGGGCCTACCTTGCATTGGGGTGAACAAATCTGAACAATTTTAAGAATCTCCTGAAATGAAGTGACTTTCCCCCCACAGAATAGCTACTGGAAAGTTTTCTTAAAGAAGTGGTTTGATCCCTGAGGGAAAGACTAATCCTCAAATATTAGCTGCAGATCATGGTGTGCAATTTTTTAAGTGCAGTGCTTTCAAACAAGCAGAATCTCCTCTTCTTTATTTACTACATTCATATCTGGTCTTTCTTTCCAATGTGGACCAAGAGTGACCTATATCATTCTCTTCTTCTCTATTTTACCTTCACAACAACCATGTGAGGTAGGTTAGGCTGAGACTGTATGACGGGCAAAAGTTCACCCAGCAAGCTTCCACAGCAGAGTAATGATTTGAACCTTCATTTTCCAGATCCTATCCCAATATTCTAACCACTACACAATTTTTTCTTTGATTTTGGAAGAAAACCATCTATACAGTTTTAATGAAATATAAAACATTTTCCAGAATGTCACAGGGAAATTAACTATGCCATTATGACACAGGCTTCTATGACAGAAAAATTGTATTGGGTGAAAAGGTTTTCCAGCTCAATGTAATATATCTTTGTGATAAGTGGTAAATAATCCTGTATGGAGTACAAGAATCTTGCCATGATGTAAAGTCAGTTCAAATGTCCCCCTTTTGTGATATCTCCCCCCAAGAGATATCACATAAAGGAGTACAATGGCTTTCTTTAATGAATGCGGAAGCACACAGTATACAAAAATGCATTTTTAAATCTAATATAAAAAAAGAAAAGAAAAAGAAAAATACAGCCAGCTTTTCTGCTCACTCAGCCAATTATTCTACTCATTTCACTGCTCATCCCACATGGCTTTTGTACATGAGGTTCCCAAGATCCAAACATAAACCATCCTCCTTTCTTCACCAGTGGAAACTGATTGGATCCAATCCAAGTTAGTTCACTACCTTTTGAAACAAATGCCATTAAAAGCTAAATGTTCCTTTAAAAATCAAGGTATGCTACCTTTCATAGCAATTTACTAATTGTTGCACAGACTGAAATGTATTGATGGATTTTTTTAGCAAGCTTCCATTTATGTGTTTTTGAAAGAATAATGAAATCTGTTGAGCAATTGAAGATTACAGTTTCAGCATTTGAAAACTACACAGAGTAATTCAAACAAATGTTATGACATTTAAGATAATGAAACTCTTCATTAATGCCAGTGTGTCCAACTTCACGTATTAGAAGTCAACAGATGTCCAAATACTGAAATGCCAAAAGAAAGTTAGTGCTTATTTTGATTAATATGCCGAATCAGTCCATGGTGTCTCTTTAAAGCTGGCATGCATTACTTCAAAACATCTATTCAAAATCCATTCTAGGAAACATAGCTAGACAAAGTGTTCCCAAGACAAAAGGAAAACAATAAAGCACTGTATAACCCTTTTAGCAGTGTGAGCTGCATATTATTGACAGACCATTCATTGCAATCAGCAAATGATTAATTGCAAACTTGTTACTAAATTGACCACCAAAAAAAAAAAAATCGGACAAGCTTCAGTGTACTGTTAAAGAGAGGGGAAAAACTTCTGTTAAGAATGATTGGAGTCTTCTTGTAGTGAATTAAATTCTAATCAATACTCTTGTTGACTACACTGTGGCATAATTACTTCCTTAAATAGCATAGGTACCCATTATTGAAGACATTTAAATTAATATTTAACTTAAATGTATTTTCCATCTACTGAATCAGCATTTTAACTTCAACTCTCACAATTAAATAGTCTGCTTATTATCAACTACAAGAGCCACAGTGTTTTTTCCTAATATGATTCAGTTCAAGAGGAATAACTTATCTACTAACATTTAAAGTCTAACAAACCATACAGAGATATTTAATTAATTTAATGCAATTTGATGACCAGGTGGGTGTGTTTGATATAAGGATGCTAACAGTGTAAGTTGGATTAATCTTCTATGCAGGTTCTAATGTTGTCCTATGAAGTCCTTATTCAGCAATTTAAATAGTAAAATCATCAGTTAGAATTATCTTCAATACAATAAGATGGTACCAGAGACAGACTCTTTTAGGGATGAATGATAGGATTCCTAACTATAGCCTTAGCAGAATTGGTCCAGGCAATATGAAAGGTCATGACATGGAATCAGTCAATAGCAAACTACCTATGAACATCTCTTGCCTTGAAAACCCTACAAAGTTGACATAAATTAGCTGTGACTTGACGGCTCTTTCCATCACATTTGTCATAGCATTTACATGAAAGTACTGGTGGACAGAAAGCACATGTACTCAACTCCACTTGCCCTGCAGATTTTTCTTTCCATGTCCTCCCTTGGCCTCTTGTTGCACTTGGCTGGCAAACATATTTCAAAACCCAGGTTTTTTTTAAAAATAGTAAACAGCAGTTGCCATGAGGAGTGGGATGGGTATGGATCTAGGGCTATGACACTGGTGGAAGGGAGAAGCACCTCTTGTAGCCAGGAGGCACTGCCTGTCTTTATGGGAGCAACCCATAAATAGTGGTGTTCCCATTTTCCTTGACCTACACTGGAAGTTCCTTGTCAGAAACAGGCCAAGTGAAGCCACTCTCTGCAAAGGCTAGAGAAACATGTCTGGGCTTGTTCTGAACACATACAAGTTACAACATAGGACGTCCTCCTGGCAGGCTCCTATCCTCCGCCCCCACCTTCTGAAATGGAATATGTAGAACAAAAGGGTTCTCAGGTAAAGTAATGACGGACATTAAGGCTCATTCTCACCTCTTTGTCTTGAACTGGGAAGCCATTCAGGTGCTTAGGAAGGACCCATCAATGACCATCATAACTCTGGAAGGGGTCTCTGCCCCTCCAAATACTATAAAACATGAGAGCAAACCACATCTCCCTGTTCAATCTGGGCACATAGAAAGGCTGTTCCCCATTATTCTAAGTAATGGGCCTCTTAGATGTGGTACAATGGCTGTGCACGTCTCCATCTTTAATTTCTAAATAGACTTCACATGTGGACAGGTAGTATTGCCTGTATAATAAATCCTAAAAGCCTCTATCTCTCACACCTATTTTCCTAGCCTCTTGATTGTGTGTGTATTCTGATTGTTTTATGTGTGATAGTTTTTTAAATGTTTACTTAGAGAAATATGTAAAAATACAATTTTAACTCTGGAGTCTTCCTTTTGATACTGGACCTTCGTATTATCAGTGGAAATATCCCTGCTCTAAAATAATTCTACCTAGGTCTACCGCTTGCTAATTCCTCCATCTAAAAGAGGAGACTCCAGCAATTCTAGTAACATCTGTATGTTTTGCCCCCCAAGTCGGAATAAAGAGGCGGACACAAGTGATTTGGTAAAAAATATGGGCCACTTTATTAAATAATCCTAGCAACGGCAAGGGCAACCAGAACTGCGGCCAGGTCAGGGCCAGGGGTCTCCACAGACCACTTCCCTGCCTTTTTCGTGGGTGAGAGACCCGGCCCTCCAGCCAGAGCTGTGTGTCACAGCTCCCGTCAGGCAGGCCCAGCAGGGAGGCACGCACCGGAGGGCCCCAGTCACCAGACACGCGTCTCAGCAAAAGGCACCCATCTGATCGAGTTTCCAGGACAGTCTGCATTCACACACCTCGGGTCACCAATACCCAAAGGTTGATCCTGCCAGACCCCTAACTTTCCAAAAGGGGGAGGCTAACCGGTCCTCCCCAGGCCGCCTGGAACCATAAACCCAGTAAAACCTGCCACAACTAAGGCCAAGTCTCTACTTAGGGCTTAGCACCCACCGAAAGGCCCAAAGCCAAAACCAGCCCTTGCTGAAGATCCCTCAGGAAAAGCATATTACCCTTTTCTGAGAGATGCACCCCATCCCCTCTGTAGAGGTCAGGATATTCCTTAGAAATATCCGGATGAGGCAAATAGTGGCCCAAACCACCCTCCAATATCTTGCAGATCTCCTTATTTGCTCTGTAATGAGCCCTCTCTATCCCGGCTGGATTCCAAGCAGTGCGCCACACCAAGCACGGAATCATGGCCGACCAAACTATAATGGTATCAGGCCATCTCTTCCTAATGTACTTGAAATCATCTCAAGCCTGCAAAATCAAAGCCTTACCCTTAACCAGCCCGAGATCATTCCCCCCCCCCCCAGGTGAATAATCAAAACCTGAGGAGGAGGAGCCAAAGACCCATGAAACAAAAGCAGGAGCAGGCCAGGCCACTGAAGATCCCGGCGCCCCCGCCGTTCAATCATAACATATTTGCTGAGCCCCAGCTGAGAGCCAACAGCAGTTCTCCGAGTTTGATGTGCCGCCCAAAACACATAACTGTGCCCGCAGAACTCGGCTCCTCCAGCCAGGAACAGCATCTAAAGAAAGAAACAAACAAGTTATAAATCCTAACCATAACTACCCCAGCTCCAACAAACAAAGCTATGAATGGAGCAAAGGGTGAATATAACCTTTATAAGCCCGCGACCGCCAACGGCTGAGGTGCTGAATGGATGGAGAAGAATATCCCAAAACCGCGGCCATAGAGGCCACCCCAATTCTAAAGGAGTGGGTACCAAACCTCACTCCCAACAACCCCAGAAGAGCTAAGGCCCTAGACGTCACTGCACAAAACTGATGTTTTGTCAGAGGGCTGCCTCCAGAGTGATAAAACAACAACCCTTCGCAGCCTCCCCATACCGCCAAATAATCAGCCAATGCAGAAACCAGGCAAAGCTCAGCTTCTGAACACGGACCAAGCTCCAAAACAGTCCCAATACCCTGCTGGTCCGTCTTAGAATGACAGATGGTAAGAACCGCCTTACCCCCTGTTAACCTAACATCCCTAAATAACAACACCATACCAGAAACATCCTTCCTGGAGCTTGCCACTAACTCACTAACCCTGAGAGCCCCATAAAAGGCCACCAAAGAGGCTGCATGAAACAAAACAGCCTCAAAATGAGCTGCACAAACTGCACTCCAAACCCCTGAGAATCCCAGGAGACATAGGGCATTGGGTGTCAGGATTAGGCCCAACCTCTCTGGACCACCCTTCCAGCATCTTTCGAATACAAAAATCTGCTGTTTCCTCCTTATACCCCAATGCTTTGCTAGCAAAAGCCAGTGCAGACAGGCGTCCTCTAATCGATCGCACAGCCAATCCCTTACCTTTTAAGGAAACATAGTAATGAAGCAACTGCTCCACCGGGAGGGACCAAACAATGCAATACCCTACCTCAGCCCTAAAGTCTTCAAACTGCCGCACAGCACGTTCGTAAGACTTCCTGGTGCTAGGCGCAATGGCTAGGCCTATCGCTCTGCAGGCCTCGGCTCTCCAATCAGCCATAGCTCCTGGGGCATTGGCACCGCCTCTTGATTGGCGTCTGGGGCCAGCTGACAAAACCTCTCCATCTGTTTATGAGACAGAGTGTCAGCCACCCCGTTATTCACCCCAGGAACGTGCTTGGCCAAAAACAAAATATTAAGCCACAGGCAACACAGAGTGAAGGCCCTCACCAACCTCATAACATGTTGCGATTTGGATGAAAGGGAATTAATAACATGAACAACTGCCAACTTATCACACCAAAAATGTACGGTGTGATCAACCATATCACTCTCCCACAACCAAACCGCAACTAAAATGGGAAAAAATGCTTAAAAAGTGAGATCCCTGCACACGCCAGCCTGCACCCATGAATCTGGCCACACCTCCATGCACCAGTGTCCACGGAAGTAGACCCCAAAACCCAATAACCCAGCAGCATCGGACATGACCTGAAGCTCCGCTTCAAGACTCACGTCCTCCCTCCCAAAAGAAACCCCGTTAAAGGCTTCCAAAAACTCCAGCCACACCTGCAGGTCCTCCCTCATGCTGCTGGTAACCCTAGTCCTATGCAGGGGTGAACGAAGGCCCGCCATAGCATCACAAAACCTGCGCAAAAAGGCTCTTCCAGGGGCAACCACTTTTCAAGCAAAGTTAAGGTGCCCCACTAACTGCTGAAGCTCAAGAAGCGTAACCTTCTTCTTGAGGAGGAAAGTCCTAATCCTACCCCTTAAATCCTCCAGCTTCTGACCAGGAATCCTGGACGATTGTGCTAGGGTGTCCAACCCAATACCCCAAAACACAAGGCATTGGGCCAGGCCTTCCATTTTATCCTTGGCTAATGGCACACCCAACTCAGTGGCCAGCTCAATAAAACCAGACAACAACTGAGCGCAACGTCCAGTACCCGCAGAATCCACAAACAGGTAGTCATCCAAATAATGATCAACATCCTGCAAACCCACTTTCTCGCGCACAGCCCATTCAAGGAATGTGCTGAAACACTCAAAAGCAGCACATGCTACCGAGCAGCCCATAGGCAAAGCCCTGTCCATGTAAAATTGCCCTGCAAAAGAAAAACCCAAAGCTCGAAATCATCCAGATAGACAGGGAGAAGGCGAAATGCAGATTTGATATCGCTTTTTGCCAGCTCAGTCCCTGACCACAGTGTCGAACGACACCCACGGCCTGATCTAAAGTAGTATACCTAACTGAGCAAAGCTCCTCGGGAATCCCATCATTAACCGAAGAACCCTTGGGGTAAAAAAGGTGGTGAATCAAACGAAATTCACCAGGCGCCTTCTTCGGGACCACCCCCAAAAGGGAAACCCTAAGTTTAACCACTGGAGGACTAACAAATGGGCCCAAAATCCTGTCCTCAGCCAGCTCCTTGGCAATCTTAGCCTCCACTACCTGTTCTAAACCATTAACCGAACTAAGGTTCCGAGACCAAGTTGGCAGCCAAGAACCCTGAAAAGGAATTCTAAAACCCAATGTAAAACCCTGCAACAAATATAAACTATCGGCCCTACGCGGGTACCTGCGTAGCCACCATTCAAGAGGTCCCAGCTTTATCAGGCTGGGGCCCTTTTCCAACTTGGGAAGAACCCCCACTCCCACCCTGTCTGTTCTGACCCTTCTGTGGCTGAACTCTTGGACAGTTATTAAAGGAGTGTGGGCTGGTGCACAGGGAGCATTCATGCTTGAACTGGCAAGCTTTCCGATTGCACATCCCCTGTGAGCCAAACTCCCAACAAAGCAAGCGGGGTTGAACTGCCTGCCCTGCTGAACCGCGGGAAGATGAATAAGAAGCCTGAGAGGAGGAAGCCTTAGCAACTAAATAGCCGCTGTCAGAGCGGTCGCCCAAATTAGGCCGAGCCGGTGACATTACCTGCAGCCACAACTGCTGATGTATCCGATCCCAGGGAAGGGAAGGGTACAAGGCAGCCCTCATCCTAAATTCCTGGTCATATTGAATCCAGGCCGGGCCGCTGAACTTCGTATACCCTTTGTATATGATGTCCATGTACTGGATCAGCGCTGCCACCCGCCAGGGCTGAGCACACGCTATCACTCCTGCATAAATAAAAAACCCTGGAAGCCAATTGGCCCAGGTCTGATCAACCTTCCTCTTCTTTAGCTTCTCCTTCTCCTTATCATCAAGCTCCTCCTTGTCTTTTTTTTCCAGTTCCCAAAATAAAACGGAGAATATATCTACATATTCACCTTTTAGTATCTTATCTCTTGAGGCCAGCAAAAGGTGATCACCCAAAGGTAAGGCAACCTCACCAAAGGGCATAGCACCGAAAGGAACTGAATCATACGGGGAAGTTAAACCCCAACCCCTGGCTAAGGGAGGTGCGACCCCCAACTGCCCTGCCCCAGGCCAATTCCCCCACGATCTGAACTGACCCTGCGGCCAAGCCCAGCTAGTCTGAGGCCCCGCACCTCCAGCAGAAGTGGTTGCACTCTCAGAAGCCACACCTGTGCCAGCAGGTGTAGCTGGACCCCAGGGCCCCCATGGCCAGACAAGCCCCGTGCAGGCCCCAGCACCATCACCAATCTTACCTGGAAGTTCGGCAGGTACCAAAGCGGTACCTGCACCACCCGCTCCAGAAGAAGTGCCAGCATCCAGAATACCAGAACCCAAAGTTCCTCCGGCAGCAGCCGCGGAACTGCCTTCTAAAATAGATAAACGAGTCAATATATCGGCCTGAAAAGCCATCTTTGAAACAGGCCCCTTCTTAGAACCCAACAACGGTGGTAACCCAGACACCTGTTCAAGGGCACGCAGACTCGCAAGAATAGCCGTATTCAGCTCATCCTCCCCCTTCTCATCAGAAGATGGAGGAGGGGGATGTTTCTGCGGAGGCTTAGGAGCCTTACGTGCAGGCTGCTTGCCCTTAGACTTTCCTGCCCCTTTACGTCCCAACATTCTCCTAATTAAAAGGAATGCCAGCCAAAAGAGGAAACCAGAACACAGACCCTAAGATAACCGCCCCCAAAATACACCACCGAAATGGCCTCCAAACCATGCACCCTTATAATAACCGCCGCCCTAGCACAGGCTGAAAACCAATAAAATGGCCGCCAAACCCCCACCAAAAAGGAGGAATGAATGAAAATGGCCTCACAACCCACACTCTAAAATGGCCACTGCCTATGACACAGACTGAAGATGCCTGTATAAAATGGCTGCCCTGCTCCCACCAAGAAGCAGCAGCAATGGCCACCAGCAGCAGACTCACCAAAAAGGCCACCTAAGCACCCCAACCCCAAAAGCAACCAGAATGGCTAACTATGTGGATGTGGCTAACTCTCTGAATAAGGTTATACCAGTCCACCCAAACCAAAAAGCCAGGAAATGTGCTGAGGAAGGGAAGTGGTGAGAGGGTAGGTGGCAAGGCGTAACACAGAAGCCCCAAGCACATGAGCCCCAAGATGGCCGCCACACCACGAGGCACCAAAAAAGTGAGGGAAATGCGATGAAGAGGAGGTGGGGGGGTGGATAAGTGGCAAGGCCTCAAGCAGGAGAAGCACCCAGATGCCACCCCACACCGCAGCCCATAAAAGCACCCAACCCCACTAGCCTAGTCTCCCCGCCGCGCACCACAAACCGCCACTTTTTTATATATATAATGAAAAATCCAGCGACGATCCCAGCCACTCTTGACAGACGCAGACCTCCCGAAGTGCCCCCAGGTCCCAACCAGACCTGCAGGACACCATCAACGAGGCAACCAGCCTCTGTGCAAGGCCCAATCCCCTGAAGCTCGGCAGAGCAAAAAAACGTGCTCCTGACACTCCGAGCAACATCTGACAAGAGGGGGAGGAGGGCCTCAAGAGGCACGTTCAAACCCCACCCCCTAAAGTCGCGCCTGAAGTGTGCGCGAAAGTCTGCTCTCCCGTCCTGGGAGGCAAACAATCCTCAGCAGCCAAGCCGCGAGGCGGCAGTCTGCTGAAGACTCAGTTCCCCAGAAAAACAAATACCAGCTACATAGAAGAAAAAAACAACAACTGAAATCTGGAAAACAGATCAGTGAGAAAGGTTTAATAGTATCTCCAGATGCAATGTAGTTTCAGTACAAATTGTACCCTACTGCTATCTACTAATTAAAATTGCTTGGGTGATGCATTCACAGATCTCTGTATCTCAGTTTGGCTCTCAGGCCAGGCATACAAAATTATGGACATAGTCCATAAGGTCTGTGTAGCATATGGCATGATCATTTCAATATGAATTGAAATGAAGAGTCAAAAATGCTTTGAATGATGCCACCCTGAGTTTCTGCAGGTTCTTCATGTTGTTGCTCTACTTATCTTGAAATGATTTCCTGGGTTTTTCTTTGTTGGACAGCAGTCTGCTTTTTATCACCATCCACTCCAGTGTTTTTTCAACATACACAGATCCCTATTTGTGATTCTTTTAATCTGCTAAAAACATTCCCATGATTCCACACTGTCCACTTATATTAAGAGTTTCTTAATTTCCCTTCCCACTTGTCTGATGAAGTCTGCTTAAGAGCATACGAAAGCTTACATTCTGAATAAAACTTAGTTGGTCTTAAAGGTGCACTTTAAGACCAACTTTGTTCTATTGCTTCAGACCAACATGGCTGCCTACTAGAATCCGAGATTGTTCTTTTTGCCTGGCCAAATGCATCAGGCCAGAGTACCTTTTGGCCCCAAGCTTTAACATGTTGGAAACCAGAAGTCAGTCTGTTTCTCTATTTAAACCCTAAGGGGATTTATCCTCTTCAAATGGTGTTGCTAGAAAAAATAGTTTTTTATAATGAAGGCTAAAAAGGAATATTGGAGTACCTTTGGGGAGTCTGCTCATTCTTTGACTATTGTCCCTGGAGCCCAGATTAGAGGTGTGCACTTCAAAATTTTTGGCATTTCAGTAAAAATAATTGCTACCCTGAAATTTTAGGAGCATACATACCTTAAAAAAAAAAAACTGTTTCCGGGGGGGGAGGGGTGTCTATATGACATATCCATGTAGGTACATTAAACTTATTGTGAACAGATTAACTTTAAAAAAGGTTAACTTGCTATAAGTCCAAACCATGTAAGAGAGAGAAGAAAGGTCATATATAAAATGAATCACAGAAAGCAATCAAGGGCAATGTGAAATCTGCCAAGTGTATCTGAGTGAGAGAATTATCTTAACCCTTTCCGTTCCAGTTTCTCTTGCATGCAGAGTTACAATATCCAAAAGATTGTTGATATTTGCTGGTAGTAGCTAAATAGTATCTGTTACCTGTGGAATTTTTGTTTTGGGAGCATACTGATGACAAGGGCGAGTCCTGTGATGAAATAAGAAAGACCTTCTAATTGTGCTGTCCAAAGCAGGTTTACACCATGCTAAACCCATCAAGTTAAATGGACCCAGAAAGGGGTGTAACTGTTCAAAGAGTATCTTGGCCTCTCTGCTGGGTGACCATAGCTTCTACTCACATTTAAGATTAAGGAATAGGGCTTCCAAAAGACTTGGGTTCAAATTTAAGATCTGCTCTATCACTTTTCAGCAATTAAGTACCAACAGATCTTATCAAACTTCCTCACAAATCTACAGAAGTAACAGCAGTATAATTCTCTACAGCATCATAATATATTATGTCAGCTGACAGATTATGCTGTGTATTTATATTTGAAATCTAAATGCAGATTTTGACACAGCTCCATTTAATGATGGGCTGAAACATAATACACCTACTATGTTGTAAGAGAAGCAAAAACATTCTTATCATAAAATCATATGAATTTGGCACAGTAGCAACAAGAGTTATGAAACCAAGTCTTGATAGACATAGTATTTTCTACTCAATATTTTTCCACAGGATTCACTTATAATTCTGATATGTAAACCAGCAAATTCACATACCATATATATTGAGTAGCCTCTCTGGATTCCAGCTGGCTTGGCTGTATGCCTTTTTTATGGTAATGAAGTCACACAGCTGCTAGGACAATCAGCTGTAGCTCAGATCATCCCTAACTGAATGGATAGCTACTGACTGGCTTCTTATCAGGAATCTTTTTAATTGGGCTTATTATTTATTTATTTATTTATTTATTTATTCATTCATTTATTTCCATTGATTTATACCCAGACCATCCCATGAATGGCTTGGAGCAAAGCTTTAAGGTCAAATAGGTTTTCATAGTTACAGCAAAATGGCTTTTAAAAACGAACTTTGCGGGACTTAGGAAAAAACACCCTTTTCTCACAAATGTTATACTAACACATAAAAAAAAATCTTATCTCCTTCTGAGAGAAAGTGAAAGGCAAAATTCATTTGAATATGACAACACAGACCAGTTCCCTAATGTTTAAGGGAATCTTTGAAGAATACTGTCTTTCACAGATAAAATGTCTGTAACATTGGAAGGGTAGGGGCTATTAACATACCAAACTGCCACCTCTTTCAAAGCTCAGCTTGCACATAGAAAACTGTTGTTGATCTGAAACTGCATACTTGGCAATCACCGGTTGTAAATAAACCCTATTTTTTAGTTAAATTAAACTAAATATGGACATACAATTTATTTAATATTCCTCCATTTTAATATGTGGAGGGTTTTTTTAACTTCCCCACCTGTCAGACATAGATATTTTATTGATTTCTATGCAAAACCATTTCAGAAAACACTGGTATAATTTATGTATGCTTACAACATATGAGGAAAACAGTACTGTTTACCTTCTGTGCAGGCACACATGGAGACTGTACACACTCAGGCCTGCCTACTGGTAGTTTTTTTTATAGCTCTGAGTCTCCAGGGGGCAGTGTGTGCTGGAGCTGTAAACTCATCTTACTACTTACTGTAGTCATCTGCTCCCATTAAGCAGCACCTCTTACCTTAAGTATTATGCTACTGAAGAGCATGTAGTAGGGCTGGAGAGAGAGTACGTGTGCCTGCACAGAAGGTACTCGAACAACAGTTACAGGTTTTCATTATCAATTGTCTGCAGTCCCACATGGAGATTCTAGCATCCTAGAAGATGGGACATGTTCATCTTATTTAAATAGCGACTGAAGAACTGTTGTCTCCAGTGCAGTCTCCTTCCTAGCTTGTATGTCTAGATCATAATGACAGGCAAAAGTGTTTGAAGATGCCCAGGTGGCCACTCTACAAATCTATGTCAAGGGAAAATTATTCCAAAAGGCTTCAGACAAGGTGACAGCCCTCGTGGAATGGGCATGGATCTAAGGGAGAGGGGCATCTGGCCAGTCATAACATAGTTTAATCCTTGCTACCAGCCTCCTGAAGAGGTAGCACCTTTCCTTGTCCATGGTCCTGAAAAAGAAATTAACAGGGAGCCTGCTTTGCAGTAGTCAGCCATCCACTTTAGGTAAAATAGGTGCCATTCTGCCATTGAGAGCATGCAATCCTCTTTCTGCTTCGGAAGTCAGGGATGAGGAAAATACTGGCAGAATGATCTCTTGGGACAAGTGGAACTTTAAACCTTCTTGGGATGGAAACCCAGGCTGGGGCGAAGGACTACCCTAACAGGGAAAATTTTGAGAAAAGCCTGCTTGACCTGTGACACAGCCACCATGCTCATCCATTTGGCTGTGATGAACACTGTTAGAAAGCATATTTTCATAGACAATAGTGATCCAGGACATGTAGCTAGAGGTTCTTAGAGTTTTTTCATTAAATGAGCTAACACTAGGGTTAACAACCATTGGGAAACAATACAGTCCCCTCAAGGGACACAAATTAGCCAAATTGTTGAGAAAATGTTTTGCTGGAATGCCCTGTTGTGATGGAATTCTGGAGGAAAATTTTGCCCACTGTTGAACGTATAATTGATCACAAAGTGCCCTTCACCCCCGACTCCATTTTGCTTAACCTTTGGAAAAATGGGGAAATGCCTAAGCATAAACATGAATTGGCTTCAATGCTTATTTTAGCCGCAAAATTATTAATAGCTCACCATTGGAAAGCCCCTGTCTTGCCTTCTAAACGTAATTGGTTTCTAAAAATTTGGGACCTAGTAGTAATGGATAAGCTGGCTACTACCATAAAAAATTCTGAAGCATCAGATAAAGGTCTAGATAAAAACATGTTTGTAGAGAAATGGTTTCACTTTTTTGCTTATGTACAATCTGAACAAAAAACATTGTGTAAATTACCGGATAAGTATTTAACTTTTGCTTTATATTAGAAATACACTCTGCATATTGTATTCATAACAGGATGGCTTGTAAGGTAGATTCTATGGTTATTAGTATTATAGTTGATGTTTGTTGGAATGTATTTTTGTTTTTAATTAATAAAAAGTTTAAACTCCAAAAAAAAAATGTAAGAAAACAGAACTGCCTTCCATCCCAGTGTGAAAACAAGAGTTTGCAGCCAGGTGTACTTTCAAAGAGGGAAAAAAAAGCCAGCCTTTATACTCAAAAATAGCCTGAGCCTCAATCAATTCCATTTGCGTCTATAAGACAGAGAAAGCAGTTTCTTGCAGAGTCACCTTTCCTGGTGGGTAGTCTGGGAATATTTAACTATTGAGGTCTCCTTTGGTTTGTCCTAAACCGACATCACACTTACCACATATGCTTTGCTTCAAGGTGGGGTGACACATGGTGGGAACTGCTCTGCCTGGTTGCCTACAGAATTGTAAAAATCTACTGATAAGCAGGCCTGAATGTGTACAGTCTCCATGTAGGAATGCACAGAAGATCGACAATGAACAGCAGCTGCTGTGACACTTAACTAACACGGTAGCCAGTGGGATGGATCCTATTCCTATCTTACAGCCCTACTGAGCAAGCCTTCCTCCCACCTGGAGCACTGGAGGAAGAGCCACTCAAGTGAAGGAAGCATCCTTCGGCTTCTAGAAGGTTGTTGGGAGGACTGTTGAATCCACTACTATATTACATCCTGTATGATGGAAAACTGGCCCACACGATTGCTTACAAGTCTGCTTTCAAATTTGCTGCCCACTTTTGTGGACAATGAAAGATCATGCCTGTGATTATCATGAATAGTCTCAGGGTTCTGTACAAATATCCCATTAACCAGGGTCTGCGCTAAGGGATCTGCCGCTAGAGGCAGACCCCTACACCGCGCTCCCCCTCCAGCTCCCTTTTGTTTTTTTTCGTGTGCGCATAGCATGCACCATGACATCACTAAAAGTGATGTCACTGTAAGGGGGACTAGAGAGTGGCGGGCGCCGCACGAGACTGCTGCCACGCTGCCACTTTCCCCCTGCACTACATTCTTTGGAAGCTTCCTTTGAAGCCTCCAAAGAGTGTAGTTTTTAAAAGGTGACCGGGCACTTTTGGGTTGAAAGTGGCCGAGTGGCACTTTCATGGAAAGGCGCCGCTTGGCCGCTTTCAACCCAAAGGCAGCTGGCTGACTTTAAAACACCGCGCTCTCGAGTGCCCCATGACTTGTTTCTGCTTGCTATGGGGCTGGAACATTTCTCCAACCCCTCAGCAAGCAGAAACAAGGTGGCACTTTCAGTTCCGGGTGCCCAGTGCATTGTTTCAGCTTGCTAAGGGGCTGGAAGATTTCTCCAACCCCTCAGGAAGCAGAAACGAGGCGGCACTTTCAATCCCAGGTGACTGAAAGTTAAGCCCTGCATTGTTTCTGCTTGCTGAGGGGCTGGAACATTTCTCCAACCCCTCAGGAAGCAGAAACAATGCACCCTCGAAGAGCTGGTGCACAAGGCAGCTGCCAAATGTTGCCTAATAGATGCTCCGGCTCTGCCATTAACTTTGTAGTTCCTCTATATGTTGAATGAGTAGATCATTGTGAACCTTCAGGCAATGGGAAATTATAAATTGATGCCCCTTTTCTTCCTTATGAAAATATTTCCTCACTATTTTCTTGTTCAGTCTGCACAGTCTATGAAGAACAGAAAGATTAACAGCTCTACTTCTCTGTATCTTAAAATAAAAGATTTTGGCAACATCTCATAACATTGAGGAAAATATCATGCCTCCCACAAACCATAATATGAAAAATTCACCCACATAAATGATGCAATACTGACTCAACTAAGCATGCTCAGAATGAACACTGACATTCACATTCAGGGAAGGGGTTGTAACAGGGAAAATGATAACACTTCTACAGTTATTAACTCTTAATAGTGAAGTTATTAAAAGCCTTTGCTTCTCAGCACTCTGAGATTTCTGTTTCACATCCTAGATTTTTTTAGATATAACTAACACACCTGTGAGAGGGCAAAGTTTTGCCAATGTATTTAAGATTTGACTTGCAGAGACAATTTTTATTGTTTTCAAAACCCATTTTGTTATTTATACTAATCAGTTCTTCACCTCTCTATTAACAACAGTGTTATTACTGATTTTTATAATCAGTGCTGTGACAGTGAAGATCTTTTTTATCACCTTATCAGTCACATCATCCAGTTCATGCTTTATATCTGCTACTTCGAAAATGATTTATTCTTCTTGGTATAAGTCTAGCGAATAAAAGTTTTACTAATTTTTATAACACTGACCCTAGAGTTTTGCAAACACTCTGGTACACAAAACTTACAAGAGAAAGCTTTGTTATCTCAATGAAGGTAAAAACTCCATGTATACATCCTTTTTTAAGTGTCCAGAAGGAACAGCTGAATTGGGATTGTTAACAAGCAAGAGATTTTAGTGATGATTGGCTTTAGGTTCTACTTAAAAATATATATATGCTTAGCGGGGGGGGGGGGTTGTCAAAAAAGCCCAGCAGGAACTCATTTGCATATTAAGCCATTCCCCCTTATATCACCATTGTTTCATACAGGGCTTTCTTGTTAAAAAGCCCAGCAGGAACTCATTTACATATTAGGCCACACCCCTGACACCAAGCCAGCTGGAACTGCATTCATATGCATTCCTGCTCAAAAAAAGCCCTGATGCTTAGAACAATCATAATATTCCTTATTAAAAGACAGCTCACAGCACTGTAAGTGCATTGACAGCTTTTAAATGTTAATGCCCACATTCCATAGCCAAGAAAATGGGCTGTGATCTGGCACATCCCCAGTTCAAAGCCCTTGTCTGCCACAAATTCATTATGTAAACTTAGGCATGTAATTATCTCTTAACATCAGTACCACATCTGTAAAATGGGAATATTACTAACCAACTTTAAAGGACTATTCTAAGGATTACTTAGCTAATACATGTGAACACAGTAAATACTATATATATATATATATATATATATATATATATATATATATATATATATATACTATTATTATTGTAGAGAATCAGATCAATGTTATTCTTGCCATTACCCGCTCACATCTCATCCTCTAAATGTGAAACAAAGCTGGGTAGGTAAAGTCAAAACAAACTCCTCTTATTTCAGGCATCTAGGTATAGTATCTTTTCTTCCCTCCTGTTGGAAGACACAGCAGCTTTGCTGATCAGAAGAAAATGGGCAAAAATATCAGATTTGATTCACTGAATCGATAGATACAAGCAAAAGCACTGGGAGCTCCCTTTTATATCAAGTCTATCTCCAGTCTCCTAAGGATTCATGATCTGAATATTTAACTTAACTATTAATTTAAAGATTTCATGTCATGGATTCACCAACACCACTAGATACAGATCTAAATCCACATTATTACAGGGGCCACAAGAGAATCTTCATCCAGAAGATGGCACATGCAATCTTTTGTATTTATAACTACATCAATTACTGTTGGCACAGGCCTAAACCAATTTGTAAGCCAGCATCATGCCATGTGAACAGATGGCATGAGGTACACAGCCAAATAGCCACGTATGTGCATCAATTGTGGGTAGAAATGGCACTGTTCCCAGCAATGAAGTTCTAAACAGTTGTCCATCCTAATCTATCAGATTTGTGCTTATAATGAATAATCACTATAAACTGGATTAACTTTTAAAATTATGTATTTAATATGCTCTTGTTTGGGGGATATTTCCTTGTAGAAATGAAGATATAACTAATTTTTATCACTTGCATAAAATGTACAGCAGATCTTCAGATGCACTTTGTATTAGCCCTCAATACAATAAAATCAGCCCATCTTCTATTTAGTCCAGTCACAGGAGAATGTTGTGATGGACTCCCCAAAATATATAGCTTGATCTGCATAATTTTTTCTTTGTATTTCTCCAGGAGCCTAAAGAGATTGTACCCTGAACATTTCTGGGTTAACCCCCCACCCCAGTGGTTATTTATGTTTATTTTACCAACATCTTCTCCATATGACACAGTCTAAATCTTGAGTTCGAAGGGAAAGGATGCAAAGCAGGGTTATTGGCAGGGTCCAGAAAGACCTGGAGCACTTTAAACTTTTGAAGCCCTTAGCCACAATAAAAAATAAAAATGACAACATGCATCAAACCATACTCACAATATCATGAATAGAATAAGAGCTTCATAATTATTACATTCAATTTCTAACCTGCCCTTACCCACACAGAAGGGCACAGGGTGGGGAACATCATAATAAAAAGTTAAAAATATAACTTTATAGTATTATAAAAATATTCCATCAACAATGATGATCCATGAAAATCAAAATTAAAGCATTGCAAATAGTAACATTCACAGAGGTAGATGAAAGGGAACAGACCACAAGAAGAAAGGGCAGTGCTCTTCATCATCGCTATCCCTACCCAAATGCTTGGTGGAACGTCTCTGTCTTCAGATCCTACAGGGCCCAAGTCTCACTAGACAGAGAGTTCTACCAAGTAGAGGTCAGGGCTGAAAAGTGCCAGACAGTCAGATGATTTTGGGGGCAGAGACCACTAGCAGGTTGTAATTAATTGAGCATGATACTTTTGAGGGACATATCAGGAGAGGCTGGTTCCAGACCACTTAGGGCTTTAAATGTTAACACCTGGACCTTAAATCTGATCTGATGCTCAATTTGGAGCCAGTGCAGCTAGCTGTGCATTGGTTGAATATTTACTCTTAACAGCATACCCATGAGAATTCACACTGCTGCATTCTGCACCAATTGCATTTCCCAGATCAGGCATAAGGTAGCACTGCATAGAGTTACAGTAATCTAGCCTAAAGGTGACCATTGCATGGATTAGTGTGGATAGGTCTTGGTGAGGTAAGCAGGGAGCCAGACTGAAATGAGTCCAAAGCCAAGAAGTCATCCTGGAAGATCTGGAGTTGTTCCACCACTGCTCTCTTAATCACCTTATACAGGAACTGTAAATTCAAAACTGGGTGGTACCTGGATGGATCTGTCAGATCCAATGCAGACTTTTTAAAGAGCAGTCATACCACTGCCTCTTTCAATTCTCCCAGGAAGGTCCTTGGACTAAGGGACAGATTTATAATGTCCACTGGGGAAGCTCATATTCTCTCAGCCAGTTTGGTGTAGTGGTTACGTATATGGACTCTTATCAGGTTTGGTTCTCCACTCCTCCACATGCACCTGCTAGAATGACCTTGGATCAGTCATAACTTTGTTGAAACAGCAGTTCTTGGGAGAGCTCTCTCTCAGACCCACCTACCTCTATCGGGTGTCTGTTGTGGGGAGGAGAAGGGAGATGAGACTGTAAGCCACTCTGAGACTCTGAGTGAAGGGCGGGGCATAAATCCAATCTCCTTCTCCTCCTTCCACCAGCCTCGATGGACACAGATCCAAGGGGCAATTGATAGGTTTCACAGCATCCAGAATCCTGTCAACATTGGCTCAGGAGGGGTGGCTGAATTCATCCAAGATTGAATCTGAAGACAGCCAAGAAGCCTGTAGTTCTCTTAACATATCAGTATTGGCAGGCAGGTCATGTTAGAGCGACAGGATTTTATCTGTGAAAAAGCTCACAAAAGCCTTACAGTTAACATCCAATTTGCTAACATTTTGAGTCCTCTCAGTTAACGAGGTAAGTGACTGAATTATTATAACCAATTGAGCCAGGCGAGAACTAGTGGACATGAACAATAGCAAAATATTTCAATTCTATTGTTCCTGTTAAGTCATGATACAATTATGGGCAAATATCTTTGCCCACTGAGCATAAAATGCCCTTGTAGAAAACCACATTTAAGTCGCAAACATTCAGCAGCCATATTAGTGCAATATAAATTAAGTTGTTAAAGTCTAGCTTAATTAGTCAAGTTCATTTAGTTGTGCTTATTTAATCCAACAGACTAAAATTTCAGAAATGTATGGCATAGGACAGATAACATTTTAAAAAGTAATTTGTATCATAATTCTGAAACGTGCTCCAGCACATCTGAGTACAAGGAATCAATACAGATGACTTAACTATCATAGAATAGCTGGTCACTTTTAAAACCCTGCCAAATAATGAGAATTTTACCAGTGTTTGTGGCAAAAATAAACATTTAAACTAGGCATAATGCCCTTCAGGCATAAATTTTAGGCTGGAATCCTAAGTACACTTACTAGGGAATAGGCATAATTGAACTCAATGAAATTTACATTTGATTGCACATGCCTAGCTTTGCACTCTTTGGCTTGAATCCATACTAGTATTTGCATAGGCACAAGTCCTTGTGCCACAGAGAGAAATGTTCTCATCTCTCCCGCAGACTGATACCTCCCCCCACAAAAAATCCTGTTCCTGGGGGGTCCAACTAGATCTGCCCATCACTTTTTAAAATGAATCTACCAATCTCTGCTTGTACGTAGGAGAAGCCAGATGCACCAAATCAAGACCCCCCCCCCCCAAAAAAAAACAGGTGGAAAACCAAAAAGAAGTTCTACCACTTCTTCAGATACAGGTTGGAGAGAGCTCTGTCTCATAGTCTGCCTTCAAACAGAAGTAAACTGGTTTAGAGTGACTGCCAGAGGGGGCACACACTGGTTGTTAACCTATAGAACAGAGGTCTCCAACATTTTTGAGCCTGTGGGCACCTCTGGAATTCTGATAAGTCTTTTAACACGTCAATTTGCCTTTGCTTTCAGTTTACATGTCAGTTGGGGGTGGGGGTGGAATAACCTTTGAATGTGTAGTAGGGGAAAAGACCAGTAGAAGCAACCACAAAATGTCAAGGAGGGAAATTATGTGGAGATTTAATAACAACTTTTCAACATGTCAGGCAGAACCTCTGCTTAAGAGGATACCTTTAAAAATGAATGGATATTTTAAAATATTTTCTTACATACAGACAGCTTACCTTCAGTCATGTATTGAAGAACCTTGTGCTGTGGTGACAACTGCTGTGGAGGCAATTTTTTTTAAAAAAAATCTACACATCCTATGATATTTCCAATGGCCAATCAGAGGTCCTACTGGGTAAAAAAACTCACCAGAATCCACCCACTCCAAAAACATTTGGTAGGTGCCAGGAAAGGTATTAAAACAATATGTTCATTTAAAAAGGTATCTTGTTAAGCAGAGATTCTGTCTGAACTCTTGAAGAGTTACTATTATATTAGTAGAGTTAATATTAGAGTGTTTTGCTGCCAACTAGGCCTGCTGAGAGGCTGTTGCTCACTGGTAGAATATCTGTTTAGAAAGCAGAAGGTCCCAAGTTCAGTTTCAGAATCTCCAAATAAAAGGACCAAATAGTAAACAATGTGAAAAACCTATGCCTGAGATTCTGGACAGACACTGCCAGTTTTAGTTGAAAATGCTAAAGCAGAAAGCAGTTTTATGTGTTTGTGTGCATTCATAATATCACTTCCTGATAGTCTGTATTTGGCTCCGCATCCAATGGCAGCCATTTTGTAGCTGTGCTCACCAGCCTGTGTCAGAATTCCAGTGATGCTCACAAGTTCAAAAAGGATGGGGATGCCTGATCTACTATTTATTTATTAAGTATATTTTTATCCCATCTATCTTCCAAGGAGCTCAAGACAGTATATATTGTTTGCTCTCTTTCATTTTTATTCATATTGCATATTATAAAGCATGCACAGATGCAAGTAAAACAAAACTGTACATATATTGATCTGGATTTTTAAGCTTTGTGATGCTAAAGAGAATGAGGGACAACATGTAGAAAATATATCTTATGATATAACAATCCCTCTCTTTAGTTTTAGCAACTTTACAACTTTCATGGGTTATGCCCAAAGATACCTTGGTTCTGTCTGCCCAGGTTGAAAGGACCACTCCCATCCATAAATCAGTGTAGCAACAGGAGGGTTATATTAAAGACCTCATGCATCTGCTTATGTGATTAGCATATGATAGGAAATTAGTAGTGATCCTGAATGACATCAAAAGACATGGATTTTAAGAGGTACCGCTAATGACAGCATATTAATATTTAATAAGGTCCAGTGATTAAGACTGTCTGTACTTTATTATTCTATCTTCCATACATGTCAAATCAGTTTGAACACTTTTTTTTGCATTATATTTAATTAAAAATAAAATTTCTCTCATCTGTATAAGGTATAGCTCAAGTTATTTCTAAAGATCATACTACATTTCTTAGAAAGACCTTTTGTTCTCAAATGGTATATAAAGTCGCTTTGGATGTACTTTCTCTAAATTGTATAAAATATCTGAGTAAAACTAAGGAATGAGTGACCATGATTAAACAGTAATATAAAATTTAGATGTGGGTTTAAAGACTGTTTTGTTTTAATCATAATTTCTTTGTAAAATAATCCCCACATTTCATTTTGTCTTTGAACACCTATTTTGCTGCCAACTAGCTTCTGGTTAATGCTTACCATTTATGACACAGACCCCACAGACAACTTCAAAACAGAAGTGTCTCTGGCAGGGAATGCAGGAACACTTGAGAGATGCTTACACAAGCTTAAATTATTGCCAATTTACTGTAGTGGTGAAGAGCAGCTGACTCTAATCTGGAGAATCAGATTTGATTCCCTACTTCTCCACATGCAGCCAGCTGGGTGACCTTAGGTTCTCTCAAGAGCAGTTCTGTCAGAGCTCTCTAGCCCCATCTACTTCACAGGGTGTCTGTTGTGGGGAAGGAAAGGAGATTGTAAGCCACTCTAAGACTCCAAGGGAAGGGCAGGGTATAAATCCAACCCCTCCTCCTCCTTCTCTTGTTGTTGCTACAGAGTACAATAAATGTGTCAATCCCAACAGTATCAACACTGTTCAGTAATATAAAGTTTGAATTAAAAAGGAAAAGGTAAAGGTAGTCCCCTATGCAAGCACCAGTCGTTTTTGACTCTGGGGTGACGTTGCTTTCACAACGTTTTCACGGCAGACTTTTTACGGGGTGGTTTGCCATTGCCTTCCCCAGTCATCTACACTTTCCCCCCAGCAAGCTGGGTACTCATTTTACCGACCTCAGAAGGATGGAAGGCTGAGTCAATCTGGAGCCGGCTACCTGAACCAGCTTCTGCTGGGATTGAACTCAGGTCATGAGCAGAGGGCTCCGACAGCAGAACTGCAGCTTTACCACACTGCACCATGGGGCTACATAAAGTTTGAATTACAATTCTGTAAATAAAGAGGCGGGGGGGGGGGAGCCATTTGACAAGGACCAGAAATGGTATTCCCAATAAATAATACATTTTTAAAATCCAGAGACATCATAATAAAAAGTAAACATGTGGAAGTCCAGAGCTAAAAGGGAATCTGTGATTAGGAACACTACCACAATAAATTGTGTAACTCCATTGAGTATGAAGACTCTAGGAAAAAAGGAAACTAATGTTCTCTCTAGAAGCCATGCTCAACAACAATATACAAAAAGGTGTAAACCACAGAACATCCACTAGACATAAACATGATAAAATGAACCCTATCAATCACATTCATTTCTGGATAGTTTTTTTCTTAGATAATTCTTACTTTTAGTAATATTACCTCTGGTTTGGGATAAGCGTACATGTGTGTATTTCTTCTGCATGCATCAGATTTTGTTGCATCTTGAAACTGGGATGTACTACATGTAATCTGTGTGGGGTATGCCTGTAGCCCATGACATCATTACATATAATGGTAACACCAAGAAAATAGCTCAAAGGCACAGTGTGTTCTGAACCTACCACCCAGGCCTATGAAACTTCAGCTGCATCCAGACCAGGGTGAGTCACAATCAGCTCTCAGTCCAAAGAACAGCTGGCATTCTGTCCTCCCCACTGTCATGTGAACCATAATAGATCCTGGTAATCAGAGCCAGGTGATGTTATGGGGTGGCCTCACTGAGCCCCATTCAAGATCCCTTATGGCAGAGGTGGGGAACCTCCATCCCAAGGGCCATATATGGCCCTCGAGGTCACTTGATGTGGCCCTCAGGGATTGCTGGACCGAACCGAGCCATGTGGCAGCCTTCCTGGGGCCTGACTGGCCAGTGAGGATCATGGGGCCCAGATGCACTGTGCAGTGGCCTCTCCAGGCAGGGATCACAGGGCCCAGATGTACTGTGCGGCAGCCTCCCTGGGGCCTGGCTGGCCATCCAGAATTGCTGCAGGGCCTGGAAAAGTTACTGTCACAGTTCAATTTGCACTTGATTATCCCAGATGGTGTGGCCTAATATACTAATGTGTGTGTGACCTAATATGCTAATACTAGGGGATGTGGTCTAATATGCTACTGAGTTACTGTTGGGCAGGAAAAAGCCCTGGATCTATGCGTTTGCTGAGGGTGGCGGGCTGGGTGTGTGTGTGCGCCAGATTAAGCTCTCCCCACATTTCAAATAGAAAAACAATTATTTGCATTAATTTTGCTGGCCTGAATCATTCTCCCTCAGCGGAGCACTGTTTTTTAAGTTGATTTTTTTTATGGCCCGTGAATGATGTTATAAATATCTGTATGGCCCTTGGCAGAAAAAAGGTTCCACACCCCTGCCTTATAGCCTACTTGACTAAACTGTGCACCTCTGATTTAAAACATTTTTTTTTTCATGTTATAGAACTGAAATAATTTCTATAATTACTTTGCAGGTATCATAGAAGCATAATTCTGCCTTAGAGGTGCTGGTGGGAGGTGGCTGTATTAGACAACTCTTCCTTCCTATACACCAGTTCAATCTTATGCAGCAATAGCATATCTTCATTACAGTAGCTAGCTGTGAAATTACACCTGGACATGAGAGAGAGAAACTCTAATAATCTCTGGCCTCAGATGAGAGATTGCAATAGTAACATAAAAACATAACAGCTCTAATGGTCCATCTAGTCCAGTATTATGTTTCAAAGAGTGGTCAACCTGTTGCCCTGGAGACCCAACAACTGGGTAAGGAGGCCAAGGCATCATATTGTATCCTAACACTACCTCGGAATATTCAGCCTCCCTTTACTAACCATTGTTAGCAGTCATTAATGGACCTAAACTCCATGAACTGTCTAACCCCCTTAGCTGTCTATGCTAATAGCCATCCACTGGGAATGAATTCTACAATTTAACTGCTCAATGAATAATGAAGTATTTCTGTTTGTCTGTCCAGAACCTATCAACCATCTTTTTGGGGGGTCCCTCCCCACGCAAATGCTAGTATTGTGGGAGAGAGAGAAACAGATCTCTCTATCCACTTTTCCCATCTTGAATGCCTCTGCATTTTAAAAAATACCTTTTTTATTTTTTTAAAAAAAGCTAAAAACCAAGGAACTCTAAAAATTGTTAATTCCTATAAACAACAAATTAGGATGTCTTAAATTCAAAATGAAGAATCATGATAAGAAATGTATTCCAAAATCATTAGTTCCTAGTGATGCCTGCCAGCATTTCCAGTTGCATAATGCCTTCCTCAATATATTAAGGCGATGATAAGGGGGGGGAGCATTGAACCATATGATATTTAATGTATGTGTCCTAGCCACCTTTTTCTGTTGGCTTAATCTCTTGAGGTTCTGCAAAGTAACTCAACAGAGTGTTTAAAAGCAGCCTATGTCATTGAATCAGTTTCTTTTAAGAGGCAGCTGTGAAACTTGATTTGTGTTCAACAAATGTTGTGTGCCATGTGGATAGATGCCTAAGAAGGAGCTAGAATAGGCTACTTAATTAAAGCCATATGTTCCTACTAGTTATGTGCCATGTATGGAAGTGTTAATCTTCAGTTATACAACTTGCACAAAAAAGTAGCTAATTGCTTGTTTGAAGAATGCATAAATTTAGTGGGGGCACTACTAGTAACACTTTCACCTAAGACCGTTATAGATTCATAGAATCGTAGAATTGGAAGGGACCTCCAGGGTCATCTCGTCCAACCCCCTGTACAATGCAGGAAACTCACAAACACCTCCCTCTAAATTCACAGGATCTTCATTGCTGTCAGATGGCCATCTAGCCTCTATTTAAAAACCTCCAATGAAGGAGAGCCCACCACCTCCCAAGGAAGCCTGTTCCACTGAGGAATCACTCTAACGGTCAGGAAGTTCTTCCTAATGTTGAGCCGGAAACTCTTTTGATTTAATTTCAACCCGTTGGTTCTGGTCCTACCTTCTGGGGCCACAGAAAACAATTCCACACCATCCTCTATAGGACAGCCCTTCAAGTACTTGAAGATGGTGATCTTATCACCTCTCAGCCACCTCCTCTCCATGCTAAACATCCCCAGCTCCTTCAACCTTTCCTCATAAGACTTGGTCTCCGGACCCTTCGCCATCTTTGTCGCCCTCTTCTGAACCCATTCCAGCTTGTCTATATCCTTTTTAAAATGTGGTGCCCAAAACTGAACACAATACTCCAGGTGAGGTCTTACCAGAGCAGAGTAAAGCGATACCATCACATGATCACTATACTTCTGTTGATACAGCCCAAAATTGTATTTGCCTTTTTACCCAGCACATCACACTGTTGACTTATGTTCAGCGTATGATCCACTAAGACCGCTAGATCCTTTTCACACATACTACTGCTAAGACAAGTCTCCCCCATCCTATAACCATGCATTGGATTTTTCCTACCTAAATGTAGAACTTTACATTTCTCCCTGTTAAAATTCATTTTAATGGTTTTAGCCCAATTTTCCAGCCTGTCAAGGTCATCCTGTATCCTGTTTCTGTCTTCTACTGTATTTGCAACCGCTCCCAATTTAGTATCATCTGCAAATTTAATAAGCATTCCCTCTATTCCTTCATCCAAATCATTGATAAAGATGCTGAACAAAACAGGTCCCAGGACAGATCCTTGAGGCACTCCACTTGTCACTCCTCTCCAAGAGGATGAGGAACCATTCACAAGCACTCTTTGGGTGCGATCTGTCAACCACTTACAGATCCAACTAAGGGTAACAGGATCCAAACCACATTTTACCAACTTGTCAATAAGGATAGTATGTGGAACCTCACCAAAAGCCTTACTGAAATCAAAATAAACAATGTCTACAGCATTCCCCTGATCCAGCAAGGTAGCCACTTTCTCAAAAAAAGAGATTAGGTTAGTCTGACATGACTTGTTCTTGAGAAACCCATGCTGGCTCTTAGTAATCACATCCATTCTTTCTAAACGTTCCAGGACCGACTGTTTGATGATTTGGTCTAAAACTTTTACAGGTATAGGCATCAAGATGAAGGGTCAGTAGTTACCCGGATCATCTTTTTTCCCCTTCTTGAAGATGGGGACAACATTCACCCACCTCCTCTCTAGGCGAAACATCCCCAGCTCCTTCAACCTTTTCTCATAGGACTTGGTCTTCTGACACCTCTCCTGTTCTCCAAGAATTCTCAAAAATAATAGCCATTGGCTCAAAAATTACATCCGCAAGCTCTTTTAGAACCCTTGGATGCAATTCATATGGCCCTGAGAACTTAGTTTCATTTGAAGAAACTAGATGTTTATGTACTACCCCTATGCTGATCCTAGGTTGGAACTTTATATCCTCCTTATATGCTGATCCTAGGTTGGAACTTTATACCCTCCTTATATGTTCTGTTTTTGCCATGTTTCCCTCAGAAGAGAAGACTGAGGAAAAGTAGGAATTGAGCAGTTCCGCCCTCTCTTCATTACCTGTTACAATTTCACTTTCTTGCTCTCGCAATGGGCCTACCATGTCCTTGCTCTTTTTCTTACTCTGAACAGAAGAAAAGAACCCTTTTTTTTGTTTTTAGCATCTTTGGCCAGCCTAAGCTCATACTGAGTTTTAGCTTTCCTTAATTTTTCTCTACAAGCACTGGCGATTTGCTTATATTCATCCTTGGTTATAAGGCCATCCTTCCAACTCCTAAAGGAGTCTTTTTTTTATTTCTCCAGTCTCTAGAGAGCTGTTTATGGAGCCAACTCAGCTTCTTTAGGCTTTTTCAATTTTTTCTTCTCATAGGAATTGTCTGTGATTGCGCTTTCACTATTTCACTTTTAAGAAACTCCCACCCCCTCCTGAATCCCCTTCTTCCTATGTATTTCTGACCATGGGATTTTACCCAGCATAGTTCTAAGTTTATCAAAGTTTGCCTTTCTGAAGTCCAACCTATATGTCTGACTACATATAGCTTTTCCCTTCCCTAAGACTGTAAATTCCAAAATCACATGGTCACTACTGCCCAGGGTGCCCACTATTTCCACTTCTTCAATCAATTCTTCATTGTTGGTGAGAATCAAATCCAAGATAGCAGAGCCCCTTGTTTCCTTCTTCAGTTTATGGAAGAAGAAGTTGTCAGCAACACAAGTTAGGAATCCATTTTCATTTCATTTTTAGCAGAGTTGGACTTCCAACAGATGTCCGGGTAATTGAAATCTCCCATGATCACTGTATCCCTTCTCTTGGAGAATTTTGCAATCTGTTGTAGGAGTATCTCATCCAAGTCCTCTGCCTGACTTGGTGGTCTATAGCAGACCTCCACCATAGTATCACTGTTATTTCTTGCTCCTTTTATTTTTATCCAGAGACTCTCAACTGAGCTGCCATGCTCAGATTCACATATTTCTACAGGTCTAAACTAAAGGAGAAAGGTTCAATTGCAGCACAATGTGGCTAGTGTGTTAAATTTTGCTCTCCAAAACTGCAACTTCTTGCAGAACAAGCAAAAGCTGGTAGACACATCTCAATGCCCTAGATAAGATAGTGTATGCCCAAGAGTCAGGTTGCAGCACTTCAGGAAGAACTGGATCTCCAATGTAGTCTACCCCAAATGGTGAGAAGGCCACGGCTTGCTCAGCCAACAATGTCAGGGTCTACCTGTAGGTATCTCACCACCACTCAGATTTCTCATTGGTGGTCAAGTTAAAGATTGGTGATCAAGTTAAACAGAGCTGTCAGGCTCTGCCCATAACTTGCTGTAGGGAGGGAAAAAAAGTAAACAAGAAAAAGAGACAGAATATGTGTACAATCTGGATTCAATTTAAACATAAAGCATTTGATGTGTGGATATAGTGATACAGTTTGTAAAAATTTTGCTAACATAACTTCAAATACAGGCAAGCAAGACAAGAAATCAGCAGTGTAAATGAAAACAACAAATAATCTTCTGACAACTGAAGGCTAATTAATTTATTCTGGTTTTTGTAAGCCAGAGACCACCTCGTCAGATTCAAGAGTTGGCAGAGACCCAAAGCTATATGAAACATGCAGAAATTTCATAAGGCCTAATTTCCCATACACAAGACTATTATATAACATTGTAGAGGTGTTTTTACCTAAATGCACCTAAAATACAGCATGATACAGTGATTTTTTTTTAAAAAAAGTGCAATTGCTCAGTGGCCAAAGACAAACTCTGAAAGCAGAAAGTTCCAGTACTTGGCATCATCAGTTAAAAGTATCAGACAGCAGATCCTGGGAATGACCTTTCCCTGCCTGAAACTCTGGAGAACCACTGCCACCAGACTAGACAAAAAACAGGTTGCTTACCTGTAACTAATGATCTTTGAGTGGTCATCTGTGCAGTCACACACATGAGTTTTCCACCTGAAACGAACCTGACCTCGGAGAATTTAAAGCTAGCCTAGGCGTTTATTTTGGAGCGCATTCCCTCTCTGTCTGGGGAGCAGGAATCCACTGCGCATGCCTGGAGGGAAAGGCACTCCACCCACCTAGTTTCTTCTAGCCGCTTTATAGAGAAAAATGTTAATAGAGTAGAGTATAGAGCAGCAGGGGGGAAGGCTGGGCGGGCGTGTGTAACTGCACAGATGACCACTCAAAGATCATCAGTTACAGATAAGCAACCTGTTTATCTTCATCGTGGTCTCTGTGCAGTCCCACACATGGGTGACTGGAAAGCTGAAGTGCACGGAGGCGGGTGCTGGTTCTGTAATAGAAGAACATGTGTTAACATGCATATAGGAATAAAAAGTATTGTACTTACAGGAAGCAAGACTGGAGACGTCAGTCAAAAATGGAACAAAGTACAGTCTGCCCAAAGGACACGTCTCGCCAAGTATGAATGTCTAAGGTGTAGTGTGTAGCAAATGTAGATGGAGAAGACCAGACCGTAGTGGCACAGATGTCCTCCATTGGTATGCCTCTACAGAAGGCTGATGACGTGGAGAGAGCTCGAGTGGAATGAGCTCACAAGTGTTCAGGTACGGGCTGTTAAGCCAGTTGGTAGCATAAGGCGATGGCAGCCACAATCCACTTTGAAAATATCTGGGTAGAGATTTTGTGCCCCTGCTTAAGAGTTCCATAGGCTACAAAGAGTCTAGGGTCCTTACGGAAGGGACGTGTCCTTTCAATATAGTAAGTGAGGGCCCGACGTACATCAAGATTGTGTAGGGTCTGTTGACCCACGTCACAAGGTTTTTGAAAGAAGGAAGGTAAGGTGGTTGACTTTCCCAAGTGATACGGTGAAACGACTTTCGGTAAAAACGCAGGTCAAGGCGTAGAGTCACTCTGTCATGGTGGAAGATAGTGTATGGAAGATCTGACCAAAAAGCACAAACGTCACTGACTCTTCTGCCAGACATGAGTGCCACTAGCAATGCCATCTTCCATGACAAGAGATGCAGTGGAATAGATGCCATTGGCTCAAAGGGGGGTTTCATTAGTTGACTCATAACAAGAGATAAGCTCCATGTGTGTTGCAGTTGGCGGATTGGAGGTTGAAGATGTAAAATGCCCTTAAGGAAGGCTTTTGTTGCAGAATGGGAGAAGACAGTGTGTCCTTCGATATGAGGATGAAAGGTTGAGATAGCAGCCAAGTAAACTTTTAGGGAGGAATAGGTCAGACCTGAGTTAGATAAGGATAGGGTGTACATCAGAATTTGAGCTATGGAAGATGATTCAGGAAGAAAATCGTGTAAAGCAGCATGCATTGAGAAGCGCTTCCACTTTTGCAAGTAGGACTTTCTAGTGGAAGGTTTTCTGGCATTAAGTAAAACATGTCTGACTTCTGAGGGAAAATTTAGAAACTGATTCTCCAGGCAGTCAGTCGCCGAAGTCCCGAGTTGTGGTGCAGGACTTTGCCATCCTGTTGAGAGATGAGATCTTGAACTTGGGGAAAGCAATGAAACACACTGTTTGAGAGAAGAAGCAGAGTAGTGAACCACGGTTGGCGGGGCCACCAAGGAGTGATAAGGATACAGTTGGTCTGGTCCAGCCGGATTTTCTGCAGCATTCTCGTTATCAGAGGGATAGGAGGGAACAGGTAGTGTAGTGGACCCGACCACGAGTGGAGGAAGGCATCTCCCATGGATTGCGTGGATGGACGGCCTCGAATATAGAAGTGTGGGCATTGAGCTTTGTCCAGAGAGGCAAAGATGTCTATGACCGGAACCCCGAACGTCT
Organism: Heteronotia binoei; assembly: GCF_032191835.1. NCBI lineage: Eukaryota > Metazoa > Chordata > Lepidosauria > Squamata > Gekkonidae > Heteronotia > Heteronotia binoei. The sequence continues at coordinate 49,369,495 of NC_083232.1, forward strand.
TGAAGACTGCCTGTAGATAATAACGTTTGAGGGTCCATTCATGGTCATTCGCAAGGTGATGACTTAGAGTGTCTGCTTGCACATTCTGAATTCCCGGCAAATGTACAGCTGTTAGGAATATGTTGTGAGCAATGCTCCAATGCCAGAAGGATAAGGCCCGTCTGCAGAGACGAATAGAAGCAGTGCCTCCCTGACGGTTGATGTAAAATACGGTTGCCATGTTGACAATGTGACCTGGATGTGCTGACCATGGATGGTAGGAATGACTTGAGCGCTCTGTGGACTGCCAAGAGTTCCAGACAGTTGATATGAAGGGATTTCTCATAGGCTGGCCACTGTCCTTGCACTGTTAGTGTCCCAAAGTGGGCTCCCCAGCCCGACCTCGAGGCATCAGTCATGACAATGGCTGACAGGGGTGACCATATGAACAGCATTCCGGTCAGAAGATTATCTGCCACCGTCCACCATTCCAGAGTTGGGAGAATATGGTATGGAACAGTGAGTAGAGTCATTTGGTGTTGTCGATGCGGGCGGAACGTCCGGACGAACCATAGTTGGAGAGGATGCATGTAGAGTTTCACAAAGCACAGGACCGGGGTTGTGGCCACCATAAGTCCCAGCATACGTTGAAATATGAAGGCTGTTTGGGTAAGGTGCAACATGATGGTAGTAGCGAGAGATTGAATGTGATGAACCTTGTCTGCAGGGAGGTAGGCCCTATGTGATATTGTTGATAGGCGTGCACCTATGAACTGAATGTCTTGTGTAGGGGTCAGGTCAGGTTGACCTGAAGACCCAATTTTGTCAGGTTGACCTGAAGACACAATGAAGGCAGGAGAGACAGAATGGTTGAGATGTCGTTTTGAAGTTGCTCCTTGGATTGGGCCACAACGAGCAAGTCATCTATGTAAGGGTATATGGAAATTTTTTGTTGATGGAGCGTCGCCCCCACCACTGCCATGCACTTCGTGAAGACTCTCGATGCAGTCGAAAGGCCAAAGGGTAGAGAATGGAATTGGTAGTGCTGGTCCCCGAAGGCGAACCGCAAGAATCTTCTGTGGTGATGGTTGATGGTAAGATGAAAATAGGCGTCTTGAAGGTCTATCGATGCCATCCAAGCATCCTTTGGAATCAGTGGTAGGATAGACTGCAGGGTTATCATGCGGAATTTTTTGTAAAGGATATGGCGATTGAGTTTGTGGAGGTCCAGTATTGGATGTTGTCCCCCGTCTCTCTTTGGAACCAGGAAGTATCGAGAATAGAACCCTGTGCAATGGAACTGCGGTGGGACTGGTTCTATGGCTGCCTTGTCCAGCAAGGCGGAGATCTCTTCCTGAAGAGGGAGGGATGGGGGAGTGCGTATAAACCGATGGAACCTCGGGGGCGAATCGAACTCTATGGAGTAGCCCCTGTGGATGATCGCCAGGACCCAGGAATCCGATGTTATGGATTCCCACATGGGGTAGAATGGATGCAGTCTCGTGATGTCTGTTCGGTGTTAAGGTTGGAGAGGAAATAGTATTGTGAAGTCAAAGAGGCTGTTTTGAAGCCAGAGTCGCCTTCTTTGTGGTCTGTGCCTGAGGTCTTTGATGGAAGGGCTGTTTGGCTGATGGGGCTTTGCGCTTCCAGAAGTCAGCCTGCCTAGGTGAGCGAGGGTGTTTATAATAGGATGGTTTCCAGACTCTCTATTAGGTTGTTGTTGATTGACTCCTAATCTCCTGGCCTGTTTTCTACTGTCATCAACAGTGGTCAGGATGTCATCCATAGTAGCATTGAAGAGGCCCTGGCTGTCGAAGTTCTTCAATTTTAAATTTGATATCTGGCTGCAATGAAGAGGAATGGAGCCAGGCATGATGGTGCAAGGCGATGGATGAGGCCATGGTTCTGGATGAACAAGCAACATCGTGACGAACCGAATTTATTTGCTGTTTGCAGACTCTAGCAAGCTCTTGTAGGATATGGGATGCTTGTTTCTGAGCGGAGTCAGGCAGAGATGGAACCATAGTGGTAAGTTGGGATGTCAAATTGAAGAAATAGGCCGAAAAGTATGCCAGATAATTATGAATCTTAGAAGTTGCAGTGGAAAGGGAATAAATTTTCCTCCCCAAGGTGTCTTAATTTTTTCCCTTCTTTCTCAGGTGGAACTGGATGACGTGTTTGCTTGGATTTGGACAAGGAGTGCATGATCATGGATTTGGGTCAGGATGGTTAAATAAACATTTGGAGTCTGGAGAATGGATTTTGTATAAGGATTTGATCCTCTTAGATGTAGGTGGAACCGATGCGGGCTAATCTGAAGCCTCCTTTAAGCCTTCTAGGTGAACAGGGAGCATAGGGAGGAAGGAGCCTGCCGGCAGGTTCGCATGGACTAGATCATGTGCTACATCTGATACTCTTAGTAAGTCAGTGGTGAGCTTTATGTTAAGAGTATTAGCCATGTTAGTAAGCAGGTCTAAGTACGCCTTGGATCCTTCAGATGGTGAGAGATCGGCCGGTTTGGTAATGTCGGAGACAGGTGATGATGGTGCAGACGCTGTAGATTGAGAAGATAGTTTTATATTGTTATGTTATATTTTAGCTTGGTGTTGTGTTGTACTGTTATTGATGAGTTGTGTTGTTGTTGTTGATTGGCCTAGAGCCGCAATAAACTGACTGACTGATTGAGAAGAATCCGAGTGTACAGCTTCCGAGTCCTCTGAAACATCAACGGGAATCATAGGTTGGTTGTATGCAGGCTTGGTCAGTATCAAGATAGCCTTACTCGAAGGCAACGGCTGGGTAGGTTGGATTATCTGCTGTTTCGATGGGGTCAAGAAGGCAGATGTTGAAGGGCCAGTGATAAAGGTTTTGACTCTTGACTGTAACGTTGAGGTCGCTGAGGAGGTGAACCTTCATGGTATCAAGAGTAGAACAGCTCCTCATAGTACCGGGGTTGATTATGGTACCGAGGCTCACGGTATCTTGATTGGTAAATTTCATCTCGGTACCGAGGATGGTAGGACTCTTCATGGTAATGGGATCGATGGATCTCGCGAGATGGTGATCTATAGTATTGTCGGTGTCTATGCGGAGACGGTGACCTGGAGTGTGATGGGCTGTAGTAATAATAACAATCCCTAAGTCGGCTTGGGGACCATTCAGTATAAACCTGAGTGGCCAGATCCCTGTGTGTTGAGGGTTCTTGATGTAAAGGAGAGGCAGTCGAATCCTTGAGGGTGCAAGGCATTGACACCTCCTGGAACGAGTGTGCCCCTAGGAGATTAGCTCGCTGACCTCGAAGTCAAAGGGACGGATCCAAGGATTCCATGGCAAGGATGTCTTCAGGGAGGGATTCGTGAACCGATGGAGATCTGGATTGGATGTGGACGACCTCGTTGGTTATGACGTCGATGGGAGTCGAGACCTCCGCCGGAATAGTTGGTGCCATCGGCATCGAAACCGAAGTAGATGTCACCGGGTGAGTCGAAGCCATGGTATAGTCGTAGGGCCTCGAGTCCGAGGGCTGACGATCTGCCTTCGGTGTGGATATGGGTGTCGAATCTGAATAGCGTCTGAAGGACGATTCCAATTGATGTTTTTTCTTGGACCTGTCGGATTTCTTAGAGTGTTTTCCGGACTTATGCTTACTAGGAGCCGATGCCACGGAAGCTGCTGGTCAAACCACGTCCCTTTGCAAAGTTAGGGAAGGTGGTGAAGGCTGAGAGCCAGAAGCATGGGACATTACAGGCCACAACGAGGACTCTAAAAGGTGGCTTTTAAGTCTGGCCGCATGATTTTTTCTGACCTGTTTCCTGAACTGGCTGCAATGAACACAGGTATTCGTTCTGTGGGTCTCCCCCAGACAAAATAGGCATAGTGTCCGTCGGTCGAGGAAATTTTGGTCCCACACCGGGTACACTTTTTAAAAGTTGTTTTGGAGTCCTTCTCTTCCATATGTTCGGGAAAGGGGGGGAGGAAAGGAAAATAGCAGAGAAGATAAGTCCTTTTCTTTTTAATAACGATACCAGTTGGTGAAATAGTAGAAGAGAAGTCGTGAAGGAAAACTGTGGTGAAATTGTAGGAGACGCAACGAGGTAGGTGTATCCCGAACGGTGGTTAGAAAGAAACTGGGTGGGTGGAGTGCCTTCCCCTCGCTCCAGGCATGCGCAGTGGATGCCTACTCCCCAGTCCGAGAAGGAACGCGCGCCAAAATAAACACCTAGGCTAGCTTTAAATTCTCCGAGGTCAGGTTGTTTCAGGCGGAAAACCCAAGTGTGGGACTGCAAAGAGACCACAATGAAGATCTAAAGTACATACTCCAGTAATCTGATTACATAAGGCTATATCATATGCAAGAATTAACGTCTGAACTATATGCAAACACGTCCATGGAATGTAAATACCACTAACTAGTGGCTAGCTAGCAAGCCATTTTTCAGTTACCTCATTCTCATCAATTGCTTTAGAAAACATCTAAGAGGGCTCTGAACATTATAACTACAAGAAAAGTCAATGTAAGTGTGACTTGAGATTTAGAAGGGTGACACAGGATCATGAGCCAGCTCCATAGACAGAAAATATACTAATTGGTTTCTGCATCAATTTAGCCTAATTGGAATGACTTTTAAAAGGATATTAGTTCTGTCAAAATTAAGCTTAATAAATTTTACCTGCTTCTAAACCAAACTAAGCATCAGCAGAAACTTCCAATAGTTAGCAAAAATCTCAGCTGAAATTTATTGATTTAAATCAATAAAGCTCACTACATAGAAACATGCACAAAAAAGAAGTAAAACTGAGCCGCCTCGGTGGGGAGGGCGGGATATAAATCGAATAAAATGAAATGAAACTGTTAGCAAAAGATATAGCAAGAAACATATGCAGAGAATAAACCAAATAAACGAGGAATAACAGAGCAGATATTCCTGGCAGCAAAATAATGAAGGCCTTGGCTACACAAGGAAACTGTAATTAACATTAATTAGAGGCATTCTGCTAATGGGCAAGATCCTCTGAGTTGTATCTCTTTATGACATTGGGTTCAACACAACAACTACTGTATTGTTCAAAAACCATGTTTGATAAATAAAACATAAATGTCTTTATTGACCTAGCCTGGCAAGAAAATGCTAAACTAAATATTGTTAGATATTGTGTTATCACAATGATTCATCTCTTGGATTTATTTTTCTGCATAAGAAACTGCAGGTGAGTAAAAGATTGTTACTGTGATATCCAGTAACATGTAGATCCCATCTATAACAGTCTCTCAGTACCTAGTGATAGCTACATGTTGTGTCACTATGTTTTTCATTTTGCATCATTTGTGTTGTTCTTTTCAAAATTTTAAATGCTTTAGATAAATATAGATTCCCAAAAATTAGTTTGTCAGAATTAGCTATCTTACCATAGAAGCACTGGTGAAAAGATGGGACAGTAATCCAAATGACTAAAAAAGAAGGCTGATCCAATAGTTTTCTTATTCCAGGCAACTTCTACATCAGAGCTGAAGTTTGCAATATAATAATAATAATAATAATAATAATAATAATAATAATAATAATAATAATAATAATAATAATAATATAATAATAATTTGTATCCTGCCCTCCCCGCCGAAGCAGGCTCCAGGCGACTCACAACACAGGCACTTCAACAATTAAAACAAACACATATTATATGTACATAAATATAAATCAAACATTTATAAAATTAATCATCACTGAAATTAAAAAGCATTCTAAGATAAGATTAATATTAAAATCTTGATGTTATACATCATACATTGCACTCATCAGCAAAATTAACTGCACATCAATATCACTTGAAACAAAAGCTAATGTAGTAACACCAACAGTCACTCCTGATAAGAGTCCCTGACAATTCCGGCATTATAATGTTCCACATCAACAACATTACCATTGTACAGAAGGCATAAATTAATATATGGCAAGAGCAGGAATAGCCATGATGTACTTTCTGTTTCAAATCTCTTCTGCTTCATTATGACTGATGGTTCCAAGTGTTATCATTGCCCACTTCGTCCTTCTTCCTCTTCTTGTCGTCATAAGTATCCTACTTCCCTCCTCAAATCATCTTACCATTACTGGCCTCCTCCTGCTACTGGTTTCTTTCCTTAGTTGTTGTTTTTTTAAAATCTTCCTTGGAATGCCAGTTATGAGTCTGACCTCATGAGATATTGGTTGGCATTCTTTCACCAGAGTCATTTTGTGGGATTTATATATACTGTAATTGGATTTTTCTGTAAACCTAGTGACACACCCCACCTGGTCTGGGGACCCCGCCCTTTGGACAGCCGTCGCCTCACAGGCCCCTGAACCCCACCCCAGGGTGGCCAGGAGGTCTCAAAAGCAGATGGAGGACTGGATTGCGTCACCCTGTCACCCCTCTGGCTGGCTTGTCTTGGCTGGGCCCTTGCTCCTCTCTCTCTTTTCTGCTCAAGGACTTCCAGCTCCAGCTCCACCATACGATCCTTATTGACCCCCATCCTGGCCACCCTTCCTTCCTTTTATTCCCATCCCTGCTCCCTTGCTTTCCTCCCAGTGGCTGCTCTCCCAAGCCCCTCCCCCCTTTTTAAACAAAGACACCCAGCAGTCCCCAGTTCTGGGCTTGCTGGGTTTGCTGCTGCCTGCTGCTGTCCCGGGGGGCTGTGCCTTGCCCCCAGCCCTGCAGCTCAAGCCACACTCCTCCTCTGGCCCTGCTGCCCCACCAGCTCATGGAACCTCGGAGGGGGCCAGGTGACACTCCGCCCATGTTTGGGGCTGGGCTCACCTTCCTGTTGGGTGGCTCCCGGCATCAGCTTCTTTGCGAGGGCTCAACTCCCCCCTATTCCTCCAGATGCCGCCTCCACGTCCAAAGCAGCAGGCGCTGGCTCCACCTTCTCTGGGGTAAGTGCGGGTGACAGGGGCTCATTGCCTCCCTGATCAAGGGGGCTATGCTGGCTCTAAAGAAGCGTTGGTGGGTCGGGGCATGCTGGTCTGGAGGGGACATTGGCAGCACTGGTGGCAGTCCCTGCCGGGAGTGGACGACACACCTAGGGATATTAAAATCAGCTTTCTAGAGCCATATTCATATTAATCTATAGATGGTGCTGAAATATAAAATAGAATAAAAGTAACTAGAAATACTAGAGAGTGTGATGCTTTAGCTAATGAAGCAGAATCATATTTGCAAAGGATGATCTCAATTGTTTTGTCTATTATTGAGATATGAACAGCTATAAGCCTAATATAGTTTTTACGATGTGATTTTATTATATATGTTTTCACTTGTTAGCTGTTGTGTTGGCCCCTGTGAATGTACTAAGAGCCCTCTAAGTTCTTGGAGAATTTGCTACATCAGGGGGTGTGGCCTAATATGCAGAGGAGCTCCTGCTAGAGCCCTGCCTCCCACCATCAGAAAGTTACTCATGGAAATTATTAAACCATTTCATAGAAGAAAAATTAGTAAAAGAGTTAAATTGGCTATCTTGCATCTGTGAAGGAATAACCCTTTCTACTTATAGTACCAAATTCATTGAACAAAAAAAGGTGAGTGTTGTATACAATGCTTCTTCATCAGAGCTGTACCAACAATGAATTTGGTGAAGGGTGCTACAGAAGGTATTTGGTACTGTTGGATGAGGTACAAAAATATTCTTAACTTAACAAGACAGGTCAAAGCTGGGGGAGAGGGTTTTAAGTCAAAAAAGAAAAACCCTGAACTCTCCAAAACGTACTGCAACAGTCTGATAAAGAATGCAGGGGGGGGGGGACCCAAAACATCACCAATGGAATTCAAGAAAATGGGAAATGATCTGGAACTCCCCTTCCATCAAAGCTAAAAGCATTGGTATCCAACTCCAATTTTAAAAAATGTATTCACTTTGGTATTTAAACCCTGTCACAGTAAAATCTCTAGGGTCTCAAATCCAGATTGTTAGAGGAATTGTAAAACTAAAGGCTCCCTGTATCATACGTGGTGGAAATGTCCAACAATGTAATTTTTTTGGAATAAAGTAGTAGAGCAAATAAAATTTATATCAATCAATCAACCTTTAATGGCATGTAAAAACAGGTTAAAAGAACAATGGGTTGAAAAACAGAAAATAGGTTAAAATACTGGACATCAGGATTAAAGTACATTTACATAAGATCACAGTTAAATGGGACAACAAAACTGTTCCTTGTCTTGACGAAGCATTTTGGCCCAGTACAGAAATAAGGCAGTGTTTACAGTTATGTCAGGAGTAACATCCTTCAAAAGAAACTGGACCTTATCTGGATCAGCCAGACCCATCTTGTTTAAAGGAATAGGATCCAAAAATCGACCACAAATACTTAGATAAAAGGGACAATACAGGAGAATATGTGAAATGGTTTCAATAGATCCAGACTTACATGGACATAGTCTGGCCGGGTAGGGTATGTTGTGATATCTACCATATAAAACTGCTGATGGCATAACATCAAATCTTGCCAATGAAAAGGCCCTACGCTGTTGAGGACTTTGCAAAGAATAGAGATAGGAAGCCATATGGCTAACATCAAACGAAAACCCTAGACTCACGGGAGAACAAGTTTTATTAGCGGTGCTGTGGAGATTTTGTAATTCAATATCCAGAATTCTGACTTTAATCATACGAAATGCCTCTGTTTGTGAGAGCATGGATAATGACTCTAAAGATAAACCAACAGTGCTAATCTTTTTCTCGATGGAGTCTAGCCAATTAGAGTAACTAGATTCTGAGAGCATTTGAAAGATAAGACTGGAAGGATCAAAGTTATAGTGTATTCGCAACCAATATTTAACAGTTAAGAGCCATGCCCTAGTTTCAAGTGGGACCTGCCCTGATTCTAGGCATAGGGCTGCATAAGGCACACAACATGGCATTCCCAAAATTTTACGAAGAAATTTGGCTTGGATGCGTTCCAAGGAATAATCAAACGCACCAATCCATAATGGCATACCATATAGTAGTTGCGCACATGTTTTGGCCTTAAAAACTTTCAGAGCAGCCAGCACAAATTGATTTCCCTTATTGTAGAAGAAACGACAGAGAGCCTGGGCACTGGCCTTAGCCATATTAGTTGCAGACCTTCGCTGAACAGTCCAAGATGCATTGTATTGGAAATGAATACCTAGATACTTAAAGTGTCTATCCTGCTCTATTCTATTTCCATTAAAGTCCCATTTGAATAATTTCCAAGTTCTTGAGAAGACAAGAATTTTGGTTTTTTCAAAGTTAAGTTGGAGCTTATTAGATTCAAAATACTCAAGACAGCTCACTTCACAAAGTACTTGTCACCTGCTAAGAACAAGGCAAATTACCACAGGACTTTCGCGATGCAATCATAATCACCCTATACAAGAACAAAGGGGAAAAGTCAGACTGCTCCAACTACCGGGGTATAACCCTGCTCTCCATCGCAGGCAAAATCCTTGCCAGAATACTCCTGAACAGACTGGTGCCCGCCATTGCAGAAGAACTCCTCCCAGAGAGCCAGTGCGGCTTCAGAGCTAACAGGAGCACCACCGACATGGTATTTGTTCTCAGGCAGCTCCAAGAGAAATGCAGGGAACAGAACAAGGCTCTGTATGTGACTTTTGTCGACCTTACCAAAGCTTTCGATACCGTTAGCAGGAAAGGCCTGTGGCAAATCTTGGAACGTTTAGGATGTCCCCCAAGATTCCTCAGCATGATCATCCAGCTACACGAAGACCAGCGAGGCCAAGTCAGACACTGCAACGACCTCTCGGAGACCTTCCCAATAGGCACAGGTGTAAAGCAAGGCTGCGTTCTCGCGCCAACTCTCTTTACGATCTTCTTTAGCATGATGCTTCAAGGAGCCGCAGTAGATCTAGATGATGGCGATGGTGTCTACATCCGCTATCGCACCGATGGCAGCCTGTTCAACCTGAGGCGACTAAAGGCCCACTCCAAGACAATGGAAAAACTCATCCGAGAGCTACTGTTTGCTGATGATGCTGCACTCGTCTCCCACTCGGTATCAGCTCTGCAGCATATGACGTCCTGCTTTGCAGAGGCTGCCAAGCTATTCGGTCTAGAAGTTAGTCTGAAGAAGACAGAAGTTCTCCACCAGCCTGCACCCCAGGAAGATTATCACCCTCCCTGCATCACTGTGGGTGAATCAGTTCTGAAGACAGTCCAGCAGTTCAGCTACCTGGGGTGCATCATCTCCTCAGATGCTAAGATTGACAAGGAGATTGACAACAGGCTGGCAAAGGCAAACCGTGCATTTGGCCGACTGCACAAAAGAGTGTGGAGCAACAAGCATCTGAAAAAAAGCACAAAGATCAATGTTTACAAAGCGGTTGTGATGACAACCCTCATCTACGGCTCCGAATCGTGGGTTTTATACCGTCATCACCTGAGACTCCTTGAGCGCTTTCATCAGCGCTGCCTTCGCACCATCCTCAACATCCACTGGAGTGACTTTGTGACCAACACTGAAGTTCTCAAGCGGGCGGAGGTTACCAGCATCGAGGCACTGCTGTTGAAGACGCAGCTGCGCTGGGCAGGGCATATTTCGAGGATGGAAAACCACTGCCTTCCCAAGATTGCCCTGTATGGCGAACTCTCCACCGGCCATCGAAATAGAGGGGCACCAAAGAAGAGGTACAAGGACTCCTTGAAGAAATCCCTTGGCACCTGTCGCATCAACCATCACCAGTGGTCTGACCTAGCCTCAGATCGCAAAGCATGGAGGCACACCATCCATCAGGCTGTCTCTTCTTTTGAGAACGCACGCATAGCTGGTCTTGAGGACAAAAGGAGATTGAGGAAGAATTGCACTGCTACAGCACCAACCCTAAATCAGACTTTTCCCTGCAGCCACTGTGGCCGGACCTGCCTGTCCCGCATTGGTCTTGTCAGCCACCAGCGAGCCTGCAGCAGACGTGGACTATTGCACCCTTCTTAAATCTTCGTTCGCGAAGCCAAGCCGAGAGATGAGACTCAAGACAGCGGCTAAAAAGACGCTTCAAACCCACTCACGTGCAGGACATTAGTAAAGCGTCATCTGCATACAGTAACAGTGGCACGTGAGTGGAACCAAGTTTAGGGCTATGACTGTCGGTGCCAGACAATGTCAGTGCTAGATCATTAAGGAAAAGGTTAAATAAGGAGGGGGCTAGAATGCAGCCCTGCTTAACACCCTTATTAGATGGAATTTTTGCTGTTAACTTTCCGGCTAGAGAGCATTTAACCTGGCAGTAGTTGAGGTATGCAATTTTCTGATAAGAAAAAGTAATCGCTTGTCAATATTCATTTTATTCAATTTGTCCCAAAGTAAGTCTCTATCTATGGAGTCAAACGCTCCTTTAAGATCGAGGAAGGCAGTATATAACTTAAGCTTGGCCTTCCTGGTATATTTATTTACTAGATGGGACAAGATAATACAGTGATCCAGTGTGGATTTCCCATGGCGAAAACCCGCTTGTTCTGGCCCTAGGATTTGTTGTTGTGACATCCATGCAGTAAGTTTGGCTAACAGGTGCTTGGCGTACAACTTGCCAATTATAGAGAGGAGGCTAATAGGTCTAAAATTTGAGGGGGATGAACAGTCACCCTTCTTGTAGATTGGCACTATTACTGCATTTGTCCAGGCCTCGGGCATTAAACCAGTTTTATCAACCATTGTAAAAAGGGCAGCAAGTAAGGGAGCCCACTAATCCGGGTCTGATTTTAGGATTTCAGGGGTTATCACATCTGGACCAGGGGCTTTCCCAGCCTTTAGTTGGACAATTAATTCCCTTATCTCATCAGAATCTACAGGGGGCCAATCAGGTAAATCACTCAAACAAAAATCAGATGGTTCTAAAACACTTCTACCCTCCTCATAGAACACTGTTAGGAAATGTTGAAACCAAACATGAGGGGGAATAAGGGACGTGAGGGGAGCTTCCCTATGGAATGCACCAGAAACTATGGTCCAAAATTGTTTTGAATTATTCAAAGTTGCTGCTTGTATCAGTTGCTCCCACTGGCCATTAATATAATCATTTCTCTTTTTTTTATGAATTGAAGAAGCTGAAGTTTAAGATCGAAAAAACTAGTAGGAAGGGCAACAGCCTTAGATTCTCTATAATGGCTGTAGGTGACACGTAATAGTTTTTTCAGGTTCCTACAATCCCTATCAAACCAGGGATTTGAGAGGCTTTTCCCTAATTTATTCTGTGAATTCCTCCAAGGTTCTGAATTTTGGTTCAATGAATCAATCATATGTGATATTAATGAACTGTAGGATTTAAGAGTTTGTAGTGGATCATCAGCACAAAGTATTAGGGACCTGTACTCTAGAGATGGACTAGAGTTAAACAGTAGTTGGATTTTTTCATTTAATGCAAAACCCCTATGAATTCTTAGTAAAAAGGCTGACTCCTCACTCTGGACTGGCACAGAAGGCAAAAGGTTTAGTGGGGAGTCGACTTTAATAGTCAAGATTAAAGGAAAATGATCACTACTAATATAATCCCCTACAGAGAAGTCTGCCACAAAGTCTCGAAAGGAGGAAGGCACTAAAACATAATCGATTACACTGCATCCTCTAACCGATGCAAATGTAAACTCTCCTGAATTGCAGAATTCTTTTAGGCCATTTAGCCAGATCCTGTTAAATTGAATACAAAATTTGGCAAGGCAAATTCCTGCAGAATTCAAATAATTATCATTGGAGTATCTCAAGGAAGAAAAAAGAGGACGGAGTGAGTCATTTGGATCGAAATCTAGTGCTTTGTAAAAAACTGAATCATCACTGCCCACCCTTGCATTAAAACCTACTAAAATTATTTCAGCAAGTGGGAATTTCTTTTCCATGTCTTCCATAAGTGGTTCTAGTGGTAGGATAGGGCTAAGCCACTTAAACCAGAAGGTACATATACATTGATTATAACTAAAGTAAATTTATCCAATACTAGCTTAACAGCTTGCAACATAGGGCTGCAAGCCAGTGAGGTAATCAGCTTTGATTTTAGATGGGCAGCAACAAGAGTGGATAGGCCACCTTGGGAACGGCCCCTAAGGTTGGCTTTACAAGCTGGGAGGGAATAAGATTTAAATCCCTCCACATGTATTTGTGTTTGGGACCATGTCTCCTGGAAAAGTACAATGTCAAAACCTTTGATGTATTCTATAAAATCATCGTCCCTAGACCTACTCCTCCACCCTGCAATATTCCAAGACATGATTTTGATTATAGCTGGGGTGGGTGAGTCTAGGAGTCAATCAACTACAGTAAGTTGTTCTAGAGAGTTATTGACATCATAATGGACACAGCAGTTGTCCGCACCCCTCATGTCATTCTTAAGTTCTTGTGATGGAATTGACCAATCTTGGTTTTCACCCCAAGCAGAGGTAAACTCATCCGTCAGTAGAAGGGACTGATGAATAACAGCTTGTGTTGTCCTCATCTCCTTTGGCAATCCAGGTTCTGGTAGAGTATCTTGAAGTTCTTGGTTTTCACCGTGAGCTGTAATAGACTCATCCATTAATAGAAGGGGCTGATGGACAACAGCTTGTATTGACCTCATTTCCGTTGGTGATCCCGGTTCTTCTGAAGTATCAAATGTAGGAGTAAGTTCCTCCACATGCACAGAGGGATTTGACTGAGGAGGGTGTGCGATGTTTTTGAGTAAGTTTACTCTGACAGCTTCCAGATTATCTGTAATCCTCATTTGTTCAACATATGTTAAATCCCTAAATAAGTCCAGCACCTCTTTTTCTAGTATATCATCCTCCAAAAAATGGTCTGAATTTGACCGTATCAGCTTATGGGCCAAGGCCATCGTCGATGGTTGTTCAGTTGTGCTCCCACTTTTAAAGACACTTTTAAAAACATCAGCAGGTTCAGTCCTGGACCATTGAGGATTCTTGCCACAGGAAACTTTGGGGAGTAACAGTTCCACAATTGTATTGATAAAAGCATGGGCTGAGAAAAGGCCTTTGCTTCTTAAGAAAGCTTTCTTAGATAGCAGCAGTTTGGGAAACATTGGACTTCCAAAGGTCAGTAAAACCTTTTGAGCTTGGAAAACATTATTCAGCAGCTCCACTGATTTTAAGTCTATGTATCCAATTGGACTCCCAAAAAGGTCTTTTATATGTTTCTTAGCAAGATGTTTCGTTCTCCAAGAGGGCGTGATGCCATTGAATTTACAGATAGTAAGACAGACCTTGTGAGGCTGCCAGACCAGCTGGCAGGTATCTTTTGACGCTTGTCTGTGTTGCTGTGCGGAGGCACCTCTAAAATGCTGTTTTCTACCCTCTGGTCGTGAGTTAACCAATGAATTGGAATCAGTTTCACAAGGGTCAGATATCATCCTTGAGAGATCCTCCACTTTAGAGAGCAACACTTTGAGATCTCTACAAATAAAGTTCACTGTTTTTGCTGTTAGAAGGAATAAATCCACTGGCACATCACTTACGACAGTAATATTCCCATCCTGCTTTTTGGGAGTCAAGACATCTGCTTCGTTAGGTATAGTTCCAGGATTAACCTCAGGCAGACTATCTCTTGGACTATCATCAATAAAATCTGCTAAAGGAGAGAAACGATTAAATACTGGTATTGGGGTAGTCTCCTGAGGTAAAATGTTAGGAGCCAGGAAGAAATCATCGATTTTCAGTTGTTTAGAGGGAGACGGAGACTCTTCTAATTCTCTCACACGTTTGGCCTCATTGTCTCATGACACAGTGAGTTTCTTGAAGTTAACTCGATAAAAACTACAGGTGTCCCAGTAACTATGAAGGAGGAACTTTTAAAAGTCAGTTCATACCGTAGAATTACTCAAGGTAAACTCCCTTTCTTTTCCTAGACACGGCTTGGGAGTTAGCTCGTTAAATAGCCCTGGGCATCTGCTTGCCTCCTTTATGAAACTCCCTTGCTTCTTCCAGCCTGAACTGGGAGGTAACTCAAGCAGGCTAATGGTCGTGATAAGAGATAATAGGTTGCCCGGCAGCACAGCTGTGAGATATACTGAAAAGGTTCTCCAGTCAAAACTAAATAGAAATTAAAAATTATTATAAAAGCTTAGGAAGTTAAAAGAGTGATAAAAAATGTTTTTGTTTTAAAAAAAGCTGAAACGCCAAGTTCAGTAGGCTATATCGGCTGCGCAGCCAGAAGTCAGAGGAGTGCCAAATCGTTCCGCTCCCCCTAAAACCTCTCAAAATAGAGGAAAAATGATTACAAAAGCCAAGGCCAGAAGAAAAACAGTAAAAGCTATCTTTAAAAAAAGCTTAAAAATACTCAGCTCCACGAGCTGCAGCCGCAGCCAGCCACCTCCTCGACCTCGGCCACCGGAAGTCCATCCACCTACCTTCTTTGCCACTGGCACTTAATGCCAGGTCCTTGTATTATTATGATTATTGTTTAAGGTTTTCTATTTTGAAAATTACCAACTTGAAAAGCAGAATACAGATGAAGAAGATAAGAAGATATTGGATTTATATCCTGCCCTCCACTCTGAAGAGTCCAAATAAAATTTATATTCGACCTATCCATTTCAGTAAACTTCAGACTTCTTTTGGAGTTGGTCACCAATGCTTGGCAATAGCTCACATGACTACCAAAAACTGGAAACCCTTGCACACCCTCACGACTGAAATGTGGTATAAGTTATGGGACCAGTATGTAACAGGAAAGACAATGGATAACCCTTTTTATATAATGACACTGATTTGGCTATAGATTAGGATCTACTTTGGGCCCTGGTTTTGGAATTCTTTGGAAGTCCACTGATTCAATGTTGACTGAAACAATGCATGCAAAGTTCAACAGGCCAAAGTTGCTTTTAAGATTTCTGTGGACTACCTCTAACATCACACTGGGAGAACTGAGAATTGCTATGAGATAAATATATGGAAATGATGGGATTCAAGCAGGCATTTTCTGGCACAGGAGATTCACTTTCATGAAGCCTGATCTCCTGTGCCAGACATCTTTATGGGGAGGGAAAAAAACCCACACATAGGTATGTAAAATAAAAATATATATTCTACTCCCAGAACACTAGAGATGGTTTTAAACTCCAAACTAGGGATGGGCACGAATTGAACCATGAACTGTGATTCAGACATGAATTGGGCTGATTCGTGGTTCAGATCTGAACCACGCCTCCCCAAAAATAGCCCCCAAATTTCCCAAGCCTCCATGGGAATTTTGGAAGGTTTGGGGACAGTTCCTGCCCACTTGGCTTCCCCAGGCACCAAACAGCTGCAGGAGGGCCTAAGGAAGACAAGGGGAGGCAATTTAAATTGCCTTCCCTTGAAGCCCCAGCGGATCCTGCAAGGAGAGGTCTCCCCACAGGATTGGCTGCTTTGCTGGCACTGCCACACTGAACGGTTTCAACTGGACACCACAGCAGAGCCAAAAGAACAGTCAATCTTGTGAGGAGAACTCTTCCCGCAGGATTGGCTTTTTTGTGGGCTCTGCTGAGTGTGCCTGGTTGAAACAGGGCAGCACAGCAGAACCAACAAAGCAGCCAATCCTGCAGGAGGACCTCTCCCCACAGGATCAGCTGCCTGAGTTGGGGAGAGGTCTCCCCAATCTTTATTTGCTTCCCCAGTCAGCCCTGGGAAAAAGATGGGGGAGATCTCTCCATTGTATCCTATGGGCCCATAGGATACAATGGAGAGATCGGGCTGCAGCTGTGACATGATGATAGAAAAGAGATTTAAACTTTAAACCCCTTCTCTAATGTTGTGCCACAGACGCAGCCTGAGGTCTCCATTGTATCCTATGGGCCCATAGGATACAATGGATAGTTCTTCAGCTGGAGAAGGGAGGGGTGGCATTTAAATGCCTCCCCTTCCATCCCCCAGCTATAACAAACCACAAATCCCCGAGCCATGAATGGTTCATGAAAATCTTGGTTTTGTTCATTTGGGGTTCATTTGGTTCATAAAATCAATGAACTACAAACTGAACCAAACCACTCTTTTCCCATCCCTACTCCAACCATGGCTAGGAATAATTGTTTATTGTTTTTAAAATAAAAAGAGCACTAACAGACCACTGTTTGAAATCAGTAAAATATAAATGTTTTTACATTTTATTTTTAAAAACAATCCTCTGAAAATGAGGGATTAAAACTATCGTTTATTTTGATTGCATGCTCTCTCAGTAAATAATCAAGCTTCTAGATAGACTTGAATAAATTTGCTTATTCTTGCCATGTGCCAAATCACTGAAAAAACTTAAGAAAGCAGCTTATTATTTTTCACTATGGTGCCAGGTGGTAGCACTTAAAGCCACTTGCTTTGAGAGTGAGAAACGGTTTATTTTTTTATTATTAATTACTGCACTATTTCCCTTTTAAAGAAACAGTTACTTTGTTGTTCAGTTGCACAGTCAAGTCCGACTCTTTGCGACCCCATGGACAAAGTCACGCCAGGCTCTCCTGTTTTCCACCATCCTCCGAAGTCTGCTCAAATTTGTGTTTGTTACATCAGTAACACTGTCCAGTCATCTCATCTTTTGCCGTCCCCGTCTTCTTTTGCCTTCTGTCTTTCCCAGCATCAGGATCTTCTCCAGGGAGTGCTCCCTTCTCATTTGGTGGCCAAAGTATTTGAGCTTCAGCTTCAGCATCTGACCTTCCAGGGAACAGTCCAGGTTGATTTCCCTTAGGACTGACTGATTTGATCTTCTTGTAGTCCAAGGGACTCTCAAGAGTCTTTTCCAGCACCACATCTCAAAAGCATCTATTCTTCTGCACTTGGCTTTCCTTATGGTCCATGATCTTAGTTTTTTGATGCTGAGTTTCAAGCCTACTTTTGTGCTCTCCTCTTTCACCCTCAACAACAGGTTCTTTAGATCCTCCTCACTTTCTGCCATTAGAGTAGTGTCATCTGCATATCTGAAGTTGTTGATGTTTTTCCCAGCAATCTTAATTCCAGCTTGTGCTTCATCCAGGCCAGCATTCCAAATGACGTGCTCTGCATATAAATTAAATAAGCAGGGTGACAATATACATCCTTGTCGAACTCCTTTTCCTATTCTAAACCAATCAGTTGTTCCATATTGCGTTCTGACAGTTGCTTCTTGACCCTTATACAGCTTTCTCAGGAGACATGTGAGGTGGTCTGGTACTCCCATCTCTTTTTTTTATTTTATAATTTTTATTGGTTTTAACTACAAAAGAAAGACGCATAAGCATAGATACAAAAAAGGGGGGGGAGGGCATATACAGAATGGGAAAAGCAGGGGAAAAAAGAAAAATACAAATATCAGTTTTAAATCTACCTCCAAATAAAATATCCAATTCATTCTACCTGCAAGTATAGAGTTCTCCATATATTTTACCATCTTTATCTTTCATTATAAAACATTTTTACTGAACTATTATTTGCAATATAAGCCTAAACAGTTCTTCTTCAACACATGTAAGTATAAACAAGTGAGAGCAATCTCAACACGGAACTAGTTGCTTTGGCTTAACCATGTTAAAATTTGTTAGTTTTTTGTTAGTTTAACACTATCCTCATTAATATAGACACAAAAAAATGCATATCTTTATCCTTAAGAAGCTAAAAGAAATACAACATAGTATTTTGTCTATCTCAATATAAACAGTTTCTCCTGGGAGACATATTAAAGACAAATCTTCCAGTTTACATAACAACTGTGCTGTCTGCCTTTTTAACAATTAATCCAACTCTTATATCCCTATTGGGCTAGAAAAAACAACTTATTATAACCCAAAAATAAAAATCACATGTCTGTTCTTATTGAGAGTTCCATACCCAACTACCCACCAAGATAAAAACATTTCAAGAAACCCTTCTTACTAAAAAGAAATCTATATCCTGATTTGTAACTAATATACACATTCTCTCTCCTTAACACGGTCTGTGACCAATATCTTTATCCTTGACAGATTAGAAATAGAGCACAAAAAATTATTTATCTATATTATAGACAATTTCTTCAAACAAACATATTAGAAGGAGATCTACTAATTAACAAAATAATTACAATATCTACCTTCTTAACAGTTATAGATTAACTTGTAGGATTACCCATATCAATAACAAACATAAAAAGCTAATATCATTATCTGTTAAAGACAAATTCACCAATTTATCAAGTAATTACGCTATCTGCCTTCTTAAAAGTTAATCTGTTAACTATTTTTACATAAAATTCTTTTTCAAAGACTTTTTAGTCCTTTAACTTTTATATCCATATTGTTTTAAACAAGACAACTTATTGTAGCCCCCCCCAAAAAAAAACAAAAAAAGGAAAAAGAAATCTCACTTAGCCTTCTAATATCACATATCAGATTTTTTTACAAAGTCCATGTCCAACTATCCACTGAGAAAAATCTAATTCAGGAGGCTCTTCTTTCTGAAAGATTTCCACATAATGATTTTCTGGTTAAAATGCATCTTCCTACTTCTTAATGCAGTCATCCTTCTCGAAGAAAGTTGGAAACATTCCACAGCCTTTGTTCCTCTCGACCTAACTTGAATCAGTCTCCATTTCTGGTCTTCATTTTTAACTACGCCATACGGTTCCATTTTAATTTTGTTTTGTTCGTTTCCCAACGGGTCGCTCTCCCATTTCAATTCCACAGACGTCACCGGGTTCTCTTTAGCACTCTGCTCATGCAGATTTGAGATTTCGCTAGCTTTCAGCACAAAAGCTCCCATTTGTTTCTTAAGCAATTCTGTCAATAAACCAAGATCTTGCCTCAGAGACTTCAAACTGCTTAAAATATCTTTTTTGTGAAAAATTTCCCTTAGCAAAGCCATTTTTCTCTGTCAGCATAATCCAGGTTGAAAAGTAGCTCAGAGTCCCAGATAGCCCGTCCTTCCCAGTCTTCTCCTACTGGAGTTTTAGATGTTAGCGTATGAATTTCAAATCAGACAACAAGGAAAAGTCCCTCTAACAAGTATCTCATTTTGTTCAGATCGTGTTGCAGCCAAATAATAGTCTCTTTAACAAATATCTAATTATGATCTGCGTCAATTTAGGTATCCATATTCAGATTAATTCAAATTCTTTCCAGTACTTAGAGATGTTCTTTAACTTTTCACGTCCTCATTCACAGGGAAATTAGAGGTATCGACCGCTTTCCTTTCCTTTGAACTGCCAGTTTATTGAAATGTAAAAATGACCCATTAGCCATTGGCAATTGAAAGCCGACTTACTTGCATTGTAGAGTTGTCATGCTTGAGATAGAGGGGTGATAGATCAAAAGCTTATTGAAGAGAAGAAAAGCAAGCAATCGGGCGTTCACCTCTTGCTGCTGTAATGGCGATCACGACGGAGAGAGCTTCAGGGCATACAGAAAGAACAGGAGCAACTGCTGTTGCGCCCTTATATTGCTGTAAAAGCCCCATGCCAAAAAGAGACCCCCCCAGGGCCTCTTAGGGGGTGTCACATCCGTGGCACCCCTCCACCTGCCTGATTCAGGGGGGCCACAAGCAGGAGAGCTTGCAGATCCGACTGAGAGCAAGATGACGTAGCCCGGAAAAAACTGGTACTCCCATCTCTTTAAGGACTTGCCACAGTTTGTGACCCACACAATCAAAGGCTTTAGCATAGTCAATGAAGCAGAAATAGACGTTTTTCTGAAGCTTAGATTACTACAACTCTCAGAACCAAGCCAAACATTACACCTAAAATACAGCAGCATTGAAAACTTCCCTTCCTTCATAATTTCAAACATATTTTACCTCATGTTGTGACATCACTATTTTCTTTTCCCTTGTTTCTTGTGGTGGCTACTGGTGAATGTTAAGAAAAAGAGAACATTTTGTCTTTACAGCATAACAAAGCTCTAGAACTTATGCAATGGGTAACAACATTACCATTTCCAGCGGCAGACAGTGGTTTAGCTTAATTTCTATTTTTATCCTAAATAAGATTGTTAAAGATTCATGAACATCAGGAACTTTGAAAATCATATACAGAAACATGAAAGCATTTCAGAATAATCAATCATGTGACAAAACAAAGTAAAAAACAAAATAACAACAAAGCAGAATTCAGGCTAAGCAACGCAATTTGGGTAATCCATAATCCTGTTCTAGAAATTCTGGTAGCCATTTTGAAATTCACCAAGCTTCAGAAAATTGATTATTGTTCTCTTGATGTAGAAGAAGAAGATAGAAGATATTGGATTTATATCCCGCCCTCCACTCCGAAGAGTCTCAGAGCGGCTCACAATCTCCTTTACCTTCCTCCCCCACAACAGACACCCTGTGAGGTGGATTGGGGCTGGAGAGGGCTCTCACAGCAGCTGCCCTTTCAAGGACAACCTCTGCCAGAGCTATGGCTGACCCAAGGCCATGCTAGCAGGTGCAAGTGGACAAGTGGGGAATCAAACCCGGTTCTCCCAGATAAGAGTCCGCACACTTAACCACTACACCAAACTGGCTCTCCATTAAACATTATCTATTATGTGCTGATATCAGCAAGCATCATTATGACATATGTCATATCTTCCTCTCATTCCAAATCAAACCAATTGCAATCTTGCAATACTTTAAAACATTTTTTTTAAAAAATAATTTCCCGATGCCCTTAAAACTTGTGTTGTAACATTAATTTCACTGCTCAATTTCTACTCTTATATAAATTGCATGATGCACTGATATGAGTGCTTACCTACCACAGCAGTGGCAGTCTCACCTGGAGAATGACATAGATCCCATAGATGTAGAACCTAACAATAATACATGCATGTATTATAGTGAATGCATGTTTATCACTTTGTTCATTTCTGTGGCAAATGGTGTAGAAGTTTCAGAAGCGCATATATACAAAAATAAATTCTAGCAGAAACTGAAAAGTTAAAATAAAATTCTACTTGGATCAGCAGAAATAGTGAGACCCTTCACACACACTCACAGAGTCGGAAATGTGAGAACTGCTTTCTTATAGTGAGATCTGATATGGCTGAGATACATTTTTGAATATCACATTCACAATCATATGCTTGTGGTTGATTATATGGGCATCTCCTACCCAACTTTAATCCTTTGACCTAGAGTACAAAATTAAACTCATTTTCTTATGGTGTCTGTCTGCTGTAACCCCAGAGCTAACGTTTTGCCTTCAGGAGACTTTGAATTCACTCGGGTTAAAGTGTACTGAATATAACCACACTATTGAACACTATACATTTAACACTGGCAGCAATTATTAATACCTGGTGTGGTAAGTATCTTTTCACAGGGAACTGTCTGGATGATGGATTAAGTTACATTGTTAAATTCAGCTTCAAACATTATCTCATACAATTAGCTAGACATAATTAGGCACTAAAGTGAGAGGGTATTAGTAGTCAATCATGATGTTGTTAATCTTGTGGCCTATGCCAATTTTCATAAGGTGAAGGCCAAAATGGACTACAGCGTTTTTATTTGACTAGTATTTATGAATTCATGTATCATTATCTAAATATTACCTTTGATTGAGATCTCATTAAAGGTCTCTCTGTCTCATATCAAAATGTCAATAACCCTCCTAAGATGGGAAATGTCATTGACTAAGACTGTACTTATTAATCTAATAACTTCAAAAATGATCACAGTTGCCTTTCAGAAAACGACGACTTCTCATTAGACCCCCATTGTCAAGTTTATTTTTCTCTCTTCAAAAATTAGCATACATTCTTCAAAGATAGATAATGAAAAAAAATGTGAAAAGTACTTCCAGAAAAGATGCCATGATCATCTTGAAGGGCAAACTGTAAATGGAAATCATTCTTGTTCTCTATAGTTTTTTTCTAAACATTTTATTGCCAGTCTCTACTTTCTTATTTCTCTCTTATAATAATTATTACAAACCACTTTGTAATACAAGTAATAACAATAATATTGGGGGTTAATACCTTAGGGTATTATCATTAGCTTTCCCTTGAAGCAACAACAGATAGAACTTCCTGGAATATATGCAAATGCATTTAATTGGGCTGAGGTAACATGCTCTCTGAAGAAATGGGCTCTAGTCCATCGAAGTTTATGCTGAAATAGAGTACCGATTGTTTCTGCTGCAGTAGACAGCTACCACTTGAATTATTTCTGTAGCTCAGAAACTGATCTTCTAAACATTCGTCCAGGTGTGCTCAGATGCACATCTATAGCCCTTGCACAAACTGATATTGACACTAACTTCAGTGGAAAAGTTCCACCCAAACTGTACCTACCATACCTACAAAATTGTGGAAAATATTGATCATAAATTAACTAAAATATCAGAAATAATCTCCACACCCCTCTTTCTTCTTTCCTCCACTGACTGTGTTGTTAGATTCACATCTGTGTTTTCAGATGGTGATTACTATTATTATATGGAAAATCTGATTATTTGAAACTTATGTCAAATATTGGCAAAAGCAGCCTTCCCAATATGTGTGGACAGAGGCTGAACACACACGCCAGGTGATCTTAGTTTAGTTTATGAGAACAAGTCAAAGCCTTGAGGCTTGCTTGCTCATAACCTAGTATTTTAGAATCCTGGCTTGTAAGCAAGAAACACTGTGATTGCAAATTGTGGCTTACTGAAAATGTTTTCAAAATTTTATTAGTGGTAGAGGGAGAGTTTAAATCTGAAGACTCTCTCTAGTATGAGCCAAACAGAAGTTTATTTGTTATATCTGAATGCAGCCATAAACAGAAATAAATCTCCATATCACAACTTTTCATTATTGAAGTACCATGAAAAAAAATATTTGAACAGCTATACCCTTGTTGTTCAATGGCAGTGATTGGTTTTCAAAGAGCAATGACATTTGTGGCATGTACAATAATAATCTTTTGATTAACTAAAGGAAGAATTTCTGCCCACAATGCACAACTTCCCTGTCATCACCATCTCACTGCAACTTAAAATGCTGGTGAGACAGGGAATCATCAGGAACACAATGAAAGACAGGTTGCTTACCTGTAACTGTAGATCTTCGAGTGGTCATCTGTGCATTCACACTCATGGGATAGTGCGCCTGCGCCGATCCCCGAATCGGTATCTGAAAAGCCCGGGATTTTTTCGCGCTCGGCGCCAATGGGCATGCGCAGGCGTCCCAATGCGCATGCCCACCGGCGCCCGCGCGGAGGATCCCGCCAGTTCCTTCCTGACCGCTGAAAGCCTCTTACTGGAGGGAGACCGTCAGCAGTGGGGAAGGAGGGCGGGTAGTGTGAATGCACAGATGACCACTCGAAGATCTACAGTTACAGGTAAGCAACCTGTCTATCTTCTTCGTGGTCTCTGTGCTTCACACTCATGGGAGACTAGCAAGCAAAGCATACCTGGAGGCGGGAAGACGGTCAACCTGAAGACACAGCTTGCAGCACCGCAGCTCCCAACCGAGTCCTCTGCTGAGCATGCACGTCCAGCGCGTAGTGCTTCATGAAGGCATGCGGAGAAGACCAGGTAGCCACCTTGCAGACATCAGAAAGGGACACACCTTTCAGGAATTCCACCGACGTGGCCATCGCCCTTGTGGAGTGTCCACGAACAGGTCCAGGTAAAGGAGTCTTAGCCAGCAAATAACAAAGTTTAATTGTATCAGTAAGCCACTTGGAAAGTCTCTGAGACGAAATCTTGGACCCTAACTTGGGGGCAGAGTAGGAAACAAAAAGCTGGTTATCCTTACGAAAACCCCGTGAACGATCCAAATAAAACAGAAGGGCACGCTTGACGTTTAGCGCATGCAACCTACGTTCCTCATCCGAGGAAGGGCTAGGGTAAAACGTGGGTAACCAAACTTCTAAGTTCAGGTGAAATTGGGAAACCACCTTGGGGAGAAAAGTGATGTCTGGAGCTAAGGAGACCCCCGCTTCCCTGAAGGCAAGGTAGGGGTAGACACAGCGCATCGCCGTGAGCTCCCCCGCACGACGTGCCGAGGTAATGGCAACTAAAAATGCAGTCTTCCAAGACAAAAGTTGTAAGGAACATGTTGCCATGGGCTCAAAGGGATGACGAGTCAACTTGTCCAGAACCAGAGTCAAGTCCCACAACTGTGGAGGGGATCTAGAAGGGGGGTGAAGGCGAAACAGCCCCTTCATAAACCTCTTGGAATGAGGGTGAGCAAAAACAGAGTAACCCTCTACTGAAACATGGAAAGCAGAGATAGCTGCCAAATAAACCTTGATGGAAGAGAATACCAGCCCCTCATCCACCAAGGCTAAAAGAAAGTCAAAAATTGCCGACAGCCCGAGAGAGTCAGGAGGCGTAGGGGAGTCAGCCACAAAGTTACTAAACTTCTTCCACTTCCTCTCGTAAGAGGCACGAGTGGAAGGCTTTCTGCTGCTTTGGAGGACTTGCTGGACCCTGGTGGAAAACCCTACTGGTCGATGAACCACGCCGTCAGCTTCAGGTGAGGCACGTTGTGATGGAGTACGTGCCCGCCCTGGGCCGACAACAGGTCCGGATCTTTCGGGAACTGGTAAAAGACCCCCCCCCGACTGCTGGAGCAGGATCGGGAACCAGCTCTGACGGGGCCACCACGGAGTCACCAGGATGCAACGTGGCTTCTCCTGCACTAGCTTGTGGACTACCCTCGTCAGCAGAGGCAAGGGTGGGAACATATAAAGGAACCAGCCCCCCCACGGAAGTAGGAGTCCGTCTCCCAGCGAGGCTGGATCCGCACCTCCCCTGGCACAGAACAAGGGGCACTTCTTGTTCTCCGCTGTGGCGAAGACGTCTAGCTGTGGGTACCCCCAACGCTGGAACACCGGCTCCAGGAACCGCCATTGCAGCTCCCATTCATGTGGGAGAGCAGCACCCCTGCTGAGAGAGTCCGCCTGAATGTTGAGGACCCCCGGCAGATGTGTTGCCTTCAGAAAAATGTCCCACTGGAGGCACTCCGTCCAGAGATCCATCGCTAGCGAGCACAGCCTGTGGGACACCATCCCCCCCTGTCTGTTTATATAACACAGGGCAGTGGTGTTGTCCGTAAGCAGTGCCACAGTCTTCCCTGCTAGCAGAGGGCGGAAGGAGCGAAGGGCGAAGTGAACTGCCAGCAGTTCCAAGTAATTTATATGGCACCGACTCAGTTCCGGAGGCCACTGGCCCCCCACACACAGATCTTCCAGGTGAGCTCCCCACCCCCACATGGAAGCATCGGTAGCGATAGTCACGGTAGGGGTTGGTAGATGAAAGGGAGCCCCTTGACAGATGTTGCTCTCCGATCCCCACCATTGCAGAGATTGGATAGTCCCAAGAGGGATGGAAAACCTCTTTCGAGGCGAGTCTCTGAGAGGACGAAAAAGGCGTAAGAACCATAGTTGCAGTCCTCTCATTCGCAGTCTTGCGAAACGTAGCACGCTTGTCGTCGCAGCCATCAGCCCCAGCATCCGCTGGAGCTGCTGAGCCGTGCCCCACTGCCGCCTTCGAAGAAGCTGTACCAGATTGATGATGTCCTTTGCTCTCTGTGGAGGAAGGAATGCTCGGTGTCGATCTGTATCCAATAGGGCCCCTATGAATTGAACTGTCCTGGATGGAGTAAGATGGGACTTCTCCAGGTTGACCTGCAAACCCAGGGTGTCGAGCAGACGCAGAGTGATGGCAATGTGCATTGTTAAACTCTCCTTCGACTTCGCTACAAGAAGCCAGTCGTCGATGTATGGGAAGACAACAACTCCCTGAAGACGAAGGTGGGCAGCCACCACACTCATCAGCTTCGTGAACACCCGAGGAGCGGTAGACAGTCCAAACGGCAGGGCCCTGAACTGGAAATGCCGAGCACCCACTGCAAACCTTAGGAAACGCCTGAACGCAGGGTGGATGCTGACATGGAAGTAGGCATCCTTGAGGTCCAGGGTCGCCATCCAGTCTCCCTGATTGATGAGAGGCAGGATAGTTTGCAGGGTGGCCATTCTGAACTTCTGGTACAGAATGAATTTGTTCAGACTCCGAAGGTCCATGATAGGCCTCAAGCCCCCGTCCCGTTTGGGGACCAGGAAGTAGCGGGAGTAGAAGCCTCCTGTCCTGGCCTCCGGCGGAACTACCTCAATGGCTTGTTTCTGTAGGAGGTTGTTCACCTCCGCCAGCAGAGGTGGGGAAGGGGGAGTGGTAACTACCACGGACTGGTCTGGGGTCTGAACAAACTCTATTTTGTAGCCCTCTTTCACGATGGACAGCGCCCACCTGTCTGTGGAGATCAACTCCCAGGCAGGCAGGAAAGGGCGTAGGCGGATGGAAGAGCCAACAGTGGGAGCGATGACGCGTGCTTGTAGGAAGTCAAACCCCCTGCTTCTGGGGACGGGCCCCCTTAGACTTGCTGGAGGGCTGGGTCCCATAACGGTTCCTGCCGTTACCAGAGTAGGAGGGTCGTTCAGGCTGTGCAGGCCGGGGACGCCATTGTTCAGGGGAGAACCTTTAGTAGGGTTTCTTGGTCCAGGGCTTAGGCCACTGCTTGGACCTAGAAGTTTTGGGAGTGGATTGGACGCCCAAGTTCTTAGAGGTCTTGACGCTCTTATCGAACTCTTGCAGCGCCGAGTCGGTTGTGGTGCTGAAGAGTCCATCACCCTCAAAAGGCAGGTCCTCAATGAAGGTTTTTGTGTCTTGGTGGAGTGCCGTGGACCGAAGCCAGGAGTGACGCCTAATGCAGACTGCAGAGGTGATCTGTTTGGCTGAGGCTTCCACCATGTGTTTCGCTGCAGCCAGTTGTTGTCTGGCCACAGCGAGACCCTCTTTCTGCAGCTTGGTTGCAGCGGCCTTTTTGTCCTCGCTTAGAGAAGAGAGGAACGGGGCAAGTTGTTCCAACACGGCATACTGATACCTAGCCATGCAGGCTGCATAATTAGATATTTTTATGCCGAGTGCCCCAGCTGAGTAGACCTTGCGGCCCATTCCGTCGATCTTCCTCCCTTATTTGTCCGGTGGGGAGGAGTGAACCTTCCTTGCCTTCGAGGAGGAGGAGACCACCACTGAGTTCAGACGTGGGTGGGTAAACAAAAATTCAGCACCTGCCTCCTGGACCCTGTACATGTGGTCCAGGCGTTTAGAAGAGACCGGTATCGAAAAAGGCTTCTTCCAGGGTTCTTTGACAGCCTGAAGAATCACCTTAGTAACCGGGAGGGCCACCGCAGTGGACGTGTTCCTCTGCATTATATCGAACACGTTGTCGTCCACTACGGGTTCCGGCTGGGTCACAGGCAGTCTGAGGGTGGCAGCAATACGTCTCACGAGGTCCCCATAGGACTTCAGATCCTCCGACGGCGAAATCGGGAGGTCCTCCGCCGTCTGGGAACCTGGTGAGGGCTCCAAGTCCTGAGCTTCACTATCCGACTCCGATGACGAAGAGTCACGTTGGGTGGAGTGTTCTGAGAGCCTCGGGGTCGACTCTCGCGGTGGCAGTTGAAGCGGTTGTAGTCTCCGAGGGGCTTCGACCGGAACTAGCTATCGATCCGGAGGAACCGACGCCGACGCCTTCCGGGAACGATGCGAGACATTCGACACCGAAGAGAACTCCGAAGCTTGCTCCCAGTCTTGGTAGTCCTCCAGGTACCAACGGTAGGATTCATACCGGGAGTAGGGAGGCTGCCACCGACGCTGCTCCCATGGTGGTATCGGGAAGCGTTGCGGGGTATAGGGTGGATCTCGCCTGAGTCGGGGCTTGAATGGCGGGTCTATGACCGGTGCCGAAGCATCCACTTCCGACGCCGAATCGCTGATCGACCGTCGACGTGAGCCCGAAGACGAAGACCGTTGGGTGAGGTCAATCTCCGGCTCCTGCTCCGACAGGCGTTGCTGGGTCGCTGGGCTTCGGCGCGGGGAAACCCGAATCGTTTTCGGTGGGTTTGCCGATGTCGATGCGTCCCCCGACGGGGAAGGAGTGCGGGGTCGCTTCCGCTTCTCCTTTGACTTCGCCTTTTTCGGAACTCGGGTCCCCGAGTCCTCACGGCGTTTCTTAGCGGGCGTATCCACCGAGCCCTCGCGGGAACGTTTTGTGGAGCCACGCTCTTCCGGCAGTTCTACAGTCGGGATCGGAGCGGCATCGGCCGATGCGAGCTCCTGTGCCGGGGTGTCAGTCGATTTCGGTGCCGATCCCTCCATCGGTCGATGAGGTCGAAGCGCCGATTCGGTCAACGCCGCCGATAATCGAGCCGCACGGTTCTTCCTGGTCTGTTTCGAGAACCGAAGACAGTGCGGGCACGACTCTACTCTGTGCGACTCTCCCAAACACAGCAGGCACAGAGAAAGGCCGTCCGGAGGGGCAATCTTCTTCCCGCAAGCACGGCAGCGCTTGAAAAACCCCCAGCGACTTTCCATAAGCAGTCGCGCGAACACAACTTCTTTCTACTCAGAAACGCCTGAGAGAAAGGCGGGGGAAAAGCGAACGCGGAATACCCCAAGGGGCAGTCCGCCGGACAACGAAGAACGCTTTTTTTTTTACTAACTATCACTAACTAATACTAAAGACTAACTAACTAACTATTTACAAAGATAAACGGGCTAAAACGAGAGAAAAGTGCTCTCACCGACCGGAGAAACAGAAAGGGAACCTCTCTAGCGCAGCGGTCAGAAAGGAACTGGCGGGATCCTCCGCGCAGGCGCCAGTGGGCATGCG
The DNA here is from genome assembly GCF_032191835.1 of Heteronotia binoei. Classification (NCBI taxonomy): domain Eukaryota; kingdom Metazoa; phylum Chordata; class Lepidosauria; order Squamata; family Gekkonidae; genus Heteronotia; species Heteronotia binoei. Next base: position 49,399,012 of record NC_083232.1, read on the forward strand.
CATTGGGATGCCTGCGCATGCCCATTGGCGCCGAGCGCGAAAAAATCCCGGGCTTTTCAGATACCGATTCGGGGATCGGCGCAGGCGCACTATCCCATGAGTGTGAAGCACAGAGACCACGAAGAAGATCCACAAGTTAGAGGTCTGCAGTGGGATGGAGGAGTTGGTGAAAACCCCCCCATCAACTATTGTCTCTCATCCTAGTCTACTGCACAGAATTGTTACAAATATCAAAAGGACCCCAATCTCTTCAGAAAATGTAAAGAAAAAAGATGCAATAAATAAACAAAATGAATAAACAGAAAAGCCTTAACAATACATCTCCACTAGGGGAAGAATTAACTTCAGATTACCTTCAAGTTGCAAGTGACTATTATAAAATAAAACTACCAATATGAAAATATATCACAATTATGGCGTGATATTAATACATGATGTTAACCATTACACAGTGAATTACAAATCTTATATATTGACAATAATACCATAACTAATTAACAAAATTATGCATGGACCAATATAAATGGTACATTAAGTATATACCACATAGCTGACAGTTACAATTATGTAAGTTTTCAGGTCAATATGTAGTTCTGCATCTATAGTTATGTATACTTTCTGTCTCTCATACATTTTGATATCAAAGTTTAGATCATCTCCAAAGCTGTATAAATAGAATTGTTTTAATGAAAGGTCGAACAGCTTAGATCTTGAGTTTATTTTATTTATTTATTTATTTATTTTATTTATTTAAGATTTATACCCCGCCCTTCCCACAAGTGGCTCAGGGCGGCTTCCAATAGTAGATCCATCAAAATTACACATATAAAGGGATCCATATTTAAAACAGATAAAACAGATAAAACAGATAAAACCCTAGTTATTAATACACATAAATATTTCAGCTATATATAAAAGGAATCCAGCAAGTTACAGTAAAATTCTCAAGCTAAGTATAGGCTAGCCGGAAGAGGGTCGTCTTACAGGCCCTGCGGAACTGAACAAGGTCCCGCAGGGCCCTCACCTCTTCCGGCAGCTGATTCCACCATGTAGGGGCCATAACAGAGAAAGCCCTTTCTCTGGTGGACTTCAACCGGGCTTCCTTCGGCCCAGGGATAGTAAGGAGATTTTGTGTTCCCGACCTCAGTACTCTCTGGGGAACGTGCGAGGAAAGACGGTCCTTCAGGTAGACAGGTCCCAAGCCATATAGGGCTTTAAAGGTGATAACCAGCACCTTGTACCGGACTCGGTATATTACTGGAAGCCAGTGCAGGGTCCGAAGACCCGGCTGAATGTGTTCCCGCTTTGGGAGACCTAATAACAGCCGGGCCGCGGCATTCTGCAACAGCTGCAATTTCCGAGTTCGGGACAGGGGCAGCCCCATGTAGAGGGCATTACAGTAGTCTAACCTCGAGGTGACCGTAGCGTGGATCACTGTTGCTAGGTCGTCGCGCTCCAAAAAGGGGGCCAGCTGCCTTGCCCGCCTAAGATGAAAAAACGCGGACTTGGCAGCGGCTGCTATCTGAGCCTCCATCTTTAGGGAAGGCTCCAACAGCACCCCCAAGCTCCCGACCCTGTCCGCCGCTATCAGCGGCGCACCGTCAAAGGCTGGTAGGGGGATTCCCCCTTCCGGACCACGGCGACCCAAGCAAAGGACCTCTGTCTTCGCAGGATTAAGCTTCAGCCCGCTCAGTCTGAGCCATTCAGCCACGGCATATAGTGCCCGGTCTAGATTTTCCGGGACGCAGGTCGGCTGGCCATCCATCAATAGATAGAGCTGGGTGTCATCAGCATACTGATGACACCCTAGCCCGTACCCTCGGGCAATCTGGGCAAGAGGTCGCATATAGATGTTAAATAGCATCGGGGAGAGAACCGCCCCTTGAGGCACACCACAGTCAAGTGTGCACCTCCGGGACAGCTCCCCCCCAACTGCGACCCTTTGTCCCCGACCTTCAAGGAAAGAGGAAAGCCACTGTAAAGCCAACCCCTGAATCCCTGCGTCGGCGAGGCGACCCTTCAGTAGCCGATGGTCGACCGTGTCGAACGCCGCCGACAGGTCCAACAACATCAGCACCGCCGAGCCGCCCCGATCCAGATGATCTATGCAGGATGCAAACAAGAGCACAGGATGCCCAAGGAAGAATATGCCAGTGAAAGAATAAAGTTAAAGTCTAGTAGCACTTTTAAGACCAACAACGTTTTATTTAAGGTATAAGCTTTTGTGTGTACACACACTCTTCTTCAGATACAATGAAATGGGAGAAAATCATTCAAACTTATAGACAGGGTTAAGAAAAAAAATCACATTAGCATATAACATAATGTAAACATTTTGAGGCAAAGCAAGGACAACAAGCAAAGTGTACAATGTCAGCAGCTGTATGGATCCAATTAAGGGTTATGACATTTGAAGCAATTAATATGTCAAAATAAGAGATAAGTGTGTAAGAGAATCTTTTCTAATTGTAAAAAAGTTAACTTTATGATTATCTAAATACTACACCAATGTGTTGTCCATTCTTAGAGGTGTTGTGTCTGAAAAACAACAAGGACAAGTCCTCTTGTGGATCAAAAACTGGCTGAGTAATAGGAAGCAGAGAGTGAGTATAAATGGGCAGTCTTCGCAGTGGAGGACGGTAAGCAGTGGGGTGCCACAGGGCTCGGTACTGGGTCCCATGCTCTTTAACTTGTTCATAAATGATTTAGAGTTGGGAGTGAGCAGTGAAGTGGCCAAGTTTCCGGATGACACTAAATTGTTCAGGGTGGTGAGAACCAGAGAGGATTGTGAGGAACTCCAAAGGGATCTGTTGAGGCTGGGTGAGTGGGCGTCAACGTGGCAGATGCGGTTCAATGTGGCCAAGTGCAAAGTAATGCACATTGGGGCTAAGAATCCCAGCTACAAAAACAAGTTGATGGGGTGTGAACTGGCAGAGACTGATCAAGAGAGAGATCTTGGGGTCATGATAGATAACTCACTGAAAGTGTCAAGACAGTGTGCGTTTGCAATAAAAAAGGCCAATGCCATGCTGGGAATTATTAGGAAGGGAATTGAAAACAAATCAGCCAGTATCATAATGCCCCTGTATAAATCGATGGTGCGGTCTCATTTGGAGTACTGTGTGCAGTTCTGGTCGCCGCACCTCAGAAAGGATATTATAGCTTTAGAGAAGGTGCAGAGAAGGGCAACTAGAATGATTAAAGGGCTGGAGCACTTTCCCTATGAAGAAAGGTTGAAACGCTTGGGACTCTTTAGCTTGGAGAAACGTCGACTGCGGGATGACATGATAGAGGTTTACAAGATAATGCATGGAATGGAGAAAGTAGAGAAAGAAGTACTTTTCTCCCTTTCTCACAATACAAGAACTCGTGGGCATTCGATGAAATTGCTGAGCAGACAGGTTAAAACGGATAAAAGGAAGTACTTCTTCACCCAAAGGGTGATTAACATGTGGAATTCACTGCCACAGGAGGTGGTGGCGGCCACAAGTATAGCCACCTTCAAGAGGGGTTTAGATAAAAATATGGAGCACAGGTCCATCAGTGGCTATTAGCCACAGTGTATGTGTGTATATAACATTTTTTGCCACTGTGTGACACAGAGTGTTGGACTTGATGGGCCGTTGGCCTGATCCGGCATGGCTTCTCTTATGTTCTTATGAAAAAAAATCTACACCCATATATTGCATTCTATGTTTGGTGTAGTGGTTTGTAGTGATGTAGGTAGTTTGGTGCAGTGGTTAAGTGTGCGGACTCTTATCTGGGAGAACCGGGTTTGATTCCCCACTCCTCCACTTGCAGCTGCTGAAGTGGCTTTGGGTCAGCCATAGCTCTCATAGAGTTGTCCTTGAAAGGACAGCTTCTGGGAGAGCCCTCTCACCCCACCCACCTCCCAGGGTGTCTGTTGTGGGGGGAAGAAGATAAAGGAGACTGTAAGCCACTCTGAGACTCTGATTCAAAGAGAAAGGCTGGGTATAAATCTGCAGTCTTCTTCTATTACAAACAGTATTCCATTATATTATTCAAAAGAGGAGAGAGAGAGAAGATTGCATAAAAATGCAAAGAATGTATTCCCTTCATTGGATCCATGCAGATGTTGACCCTGTGCACTTAGCTTGTTGTTCCTGCTTTGTCTCAAAATGTCTACATCATATTATATGCTAATTTGATTTTTTTTCTTCAACCTTGTCTATAGATTTGAATGGTTTTCTCCCATTTCATTGTGCCTGAAGAAGTGTGTGTGTACACACGAAAGCTTATACATTAAAGAATACTTTGTTAGTCTTAAAGGTGCTACTGGACTCTAACTTTATTCTGTTGCTTCAGACCAACATGGCTACCTACCTGGATCTATATAACAGTGAAAGGTCAACTGAGAGGAACACTTACTGAACACAGAAGCATTGTGAAAGGGGATGCATGGGGGGGGGGGGTCTGTCTGCACCCATTTAAGCACCCACATTATACAAAATAGGCCAAATCTACCTACATCATTACAATTTGATGCCAGCAGAAAACAGGAATATATTAAGAATATATAATGAAAGATGAGGTTAAGTACTTGTAGGACAGTGATGGGGAATAAGACCCATAACGATGCCAAATTTATTATTATGAGAACCAAACAGTCATTTTTTTCCCTACTGGCAGAATAAGAGGCTCTCAGTGACTGACTATAGTTGAAGGGTACTAAAACATGACCATGCAAATTTCTATTTGATAGTGTATATGGATGTTAATATACCAGGTGTTGTAAAAGTACACTTGTCTTTGTCATGCACACAGGCTACTTTAGGGTAATTACTTCAAAATGAATATATACTGATATTTGTTCATCAGCAATACCAATATGAATGAGATTGTTCTCAACAGGATAAATCACTAGTTAAAAAACAAAGCTAGGGAGCTAAGGCTTATTTTGCAAGCCATCCAGAGAACTTTTCTTGATACAGGCTATTTTTCCCTACTAGTGGTTTGTATTATGTGGAGTTATAAACTATTTACACCAAGGGTAAATAGGAAATGACAGATGCTTGCTTATGCATTACTGGAACTCCAGCAACTTTCCTGTAGTTCTTGGGGATTAAAAAAAATCAACAGTGAGCACAGGGCAACAGTGCAAGCACGCACACACACACATACAAAGTGGTCCAGCAATACCATCAGCAGAGAAATATGAACATGCCTCAAGCAAATGGACTTGCCAGGACCTTTGACAGCATGGATTTGACCTAAGGAGATGGATGTCTGGGAACAGATCAAAACTGATCTTAGTTGGAATCTCATAAAACAAATATAAAAATCCATTGATGCCTAGCTTCCCTCCCATTAGCTTCCTCCCCACCACACATCATCATTAGCCAAGGCAGTGTGGTTAGAGGTGGGCGTGGGTTCTGTCTCCATTGACACATTCATGTTGGGGCCCACAAGAACTGAAAGGGGTGGAAGACTGCTTTTACATGGTATCTCTTCCTCTCCATGAGCTCCCACATGCAGCCAGTGGGAACAGCTTGCTCAGCTTCTCCTCAGTCTGTGTTCTAGCCCCTTTAAAGGCCTAGGTAAGACGGTGCGCAGGTCAAGCAAAGGATCTGTTCTCCTGCATGAGCAGCAGGAACCAATGGGGGCCACAGTCACAGCCAAGGTCTGCCCTCAGTCCATCCCCATGAGAACTTGCACTTCTGACATTGGGGCTGCCTGGCTTGCTAAAAGCCTTAGAGATGCTGAGTGACCACTACCAGCTTCCACCATTGGTTGGTTGTTGCCTGGTGGGCAAGGATGGCATCCAGCCATTCCAAGGTGTTTCACAGGCTCTCCAAGGTGAGAAGGGCAACATTTCTTCCTGGGCATTAGCTCTAACTCATTCGCAGGTGGTAGTTTCAGCCACAGCAATAAAGACTGATGGTGGCCACGTGAATTCAGAATCAGTTGGGGGCCAGGCTTATAACTAGAACATACACTGTGATGATCAGAGGTTGCATAGTAAGGGTGATTATGCAAAAAGGAAAGAATTTAGTAACTGAGAAGCAACCCCACCAAGTGCTTTGATTTTACACTTAAAAATGACACATGGAAATAATTATGATGATGTCTTAGAGGACTTCAGAAATCATAATTTGACACATGGGAAGATATGATTACCATAGAGCTATATAAGGTTTAAAGGAAATGAAAACATAGAGGGGGATACAAATGTCAGAGAACTATTATAATATGCAACCCTGTTGGAAAGCGATTGCCACATTCTTAAACAGCTAAACCATCCCTACACTTTCCAAGGGGAGTCCCGCAACTGAATTGCATAACTGATTTGATGATAGCCATATATCTGAAAGATAACAGTTCTTATATTAATTTGCATTAGTAAACAGTACAGATCTCTGAGTAACTGGGAATTAGCTATAATAAATAGTTTTATGCTATTCTAAGCCATATATATATATTTTAAAAACTCTGACAAAGATTATATTCTCACACATACTCCATACATATACCATCACATCAGCACATTTTGGTTTCTATATTATCTAACAATAAGTATATACGTATATTTTTCTTTATGAAGATACATATGGGGTCATGCCTGTTGAAAAAGAGCATATAAAAGTCTTCATCATCTTGATTCTGCAAGATTGAATATTTACCAACATAACAGTTAAGAGGTGTTAATGAATGATTCATAATTTATATTTGTATAGGCACCACTAATTTAGTAATGCAGCTCTTCATAGAAAGCATTAGGAACAGTATGATTATATTGCCTATACATGAACAGGTGGAAGAGCTTGAGAAAATAATTCTGACTATGTAAGTAAATTTATGTAAATTATCACCAATCTATGTATTCCTTTTACTAGAAAAACTGTATGTAAGATAAATTCTGCATTTAGCCATCCTTCACTCTGAACATCAACTCCAACCACTTATTTAGAACAGCAAAAAATATCACTTAAAGAGTAAGAAAAAACCTTACCACTCCAATTGAGAAATAATTATTGATGATACTGTAAGGCACTGGGTCTCCTTTCTCGTCTTTATCATTGGGTATTACTTCAAATTTCCATCTGTCCAGTAAAATCTCAGCGCTGTTTTCAATATCTTTTAAGATCTTCAAAAGATTTTCACCTTCATACCCTATAAAATGGGGGAGGAGTAACTTTGAATACAAAAGACTTTGCTAGTATTTGATTTCCTCGATTAAATTCAGTGGTCATAATTTCATCACCAGCATTAAAAAAAAAGCTCATACATTTGACTCTCCAGGCTGAACAACTGCAAACAATATAACTTGGTGAAATGTCAACAAAGATAACAAAGAAACTGAAGGCAGAATCTAGTCTGCTCAGCTGATCACTGGTTTTTGTCTCCTGGCAAACAGAACATCCCTATGTCCTTTGGGACAACAGTCTGAATAGGTATAGTAAAGCAAAATTTAATGCAGTTATATTAACACCTACACTTCAGCAATTAACAAATGTATGTACATACATCTTAAAGTATTAACATAATTTTCAAACTGTACACATTTAGAAACAACAGGATTTGATCCAGAGATGTCTTTCAATGAGGAGGAAGTTTGGATCAACTTCATTGAACCGAAGTATAATAATAATCTAACAAATCAGAAGAGGAATTTTTGTTTACATTTCTATTGATATTTACGGTACAACAGAGGAGTGAATACATGCTTCATCTTTACCTTGTTTTAACATATAACTAGAGATATATGCATTCAGAAAATATTTGAAAAATACATTCTTGGTATTTTCTGGATACATTTTGGAGTTTGAAGATAGTAGGAAATGGGTCATGAAAAATCCCAGGAATATTTGGGAGCAACCAGGAATTTTGGGACCCAGTATTTTAAGGTTCCCAAGATCCCCCCCCCCCCCCATTTTACCATGTTTATGTATCTTCTTCAGGCTTGGTATTGGTTTGCCATGTTCTTTTCTTCTTTGAAAGTGTCCATTAAAGTCATTTTTGTTGGTTTTGCAACATTGTGTTCTTTGGCCAAGTTGGTTTATGTTGGGTTTGCCGTGGATTCTTGGATTTGACACTGCCTAAGATTATCAGTTGTACAAAGGCTAGATTCTCTGATTTTACATCTGTTGGACTTGCATCAGTTGGGCATGAAGGAAGCTCTGGTTTGGCACTTGTGTTAGGCTTGTCACATTGTACTGTGCTTCTGCTGGGATTTCCTGGTTCTGTATTAGTTCTTTGGGCTTGTTTATTCTGTTTGCATTGGGAAACTTTTGGCCAGTTGTTGCTTTGTTCCTTCTTGAGTGCTTAGGTATTTGCCCTGAAGAAAGCTTGGCAATTTTCCCCCATAGGAAATAGTGGAGGGCACCCTGGTCAGAGGCCCACAGAATTGGACCTCTTGGTCCAATTTACTTGAAACTTGGGGATTACTTAGCTGATGAGCAACAGCAACCTCCCTGCAATTTTGGTGCCATTAGCTTAACCTCCCCCCAGCTCCCAATAGCAATTCCCCACAGGGAACAATGGAGCCAAATAATATCGGAATTCCAGGGGGAAAAATCAGATTCCAATAAAAAACTGATATTTGGAATCCAGAAAACCAGGAATACCAGTATTTTTTCAGCTCCATGATATCCAGATCAGTAAAATACCATTTCCCCACATGTGTACTCATAACAACAATCTGATGCATGCTTATGATACTCCTCTTTTACACACAGCAAAAAAAAAGAAAGGGAAAATGAATTGGATGATATGATATAATCTAAAGAACAGCACAATTACTTCTGTAAACCCAAGACAGCTACAGGTATCAGTTTCAAAAACAGCCTTCCTGACCCACCCAGCCTTCCAATGACACCTGGCAAACCACTGCAGAAACTAACAAACATTCTGATCTGGCACAGGAAGACATCTGCTATTCAAAGAAAAACAGTCACATTTTAGGCTTGATATGTTCAAACCTTTGAAAGCACATAAAGAGTTGTGTATAAAGGTGAACAGATTCATAGAAGCGCTGTTCAACTTTCTTTCCACTGGATTACAGTTTTCGTGATAAGAAAGAAACAAACAAAAAACAATGACTCAAGCATATGTTGCTGCTTTTTAGATCATCCTTTCATAATTAAGCCTGGTCTGTGATTTTTATCCATTCTGATATTCCCAGACCAGCATGGATGATAAATGGCAGCAGAATCCCTTCACAGTTTTAAGAAAGTAGAAAGGCCATCACACTAGCATCAGAATTATCTGGATATTTCTCATCAGCCCAAAATGAAGGTAAGAACCAAGGATTTTTTTTTTAAAAAAAAAAAATTCAAAATGAGGCCCACATCACTTTTTGTTCATCAGAAAGAGAACAGAGCAGGAACTGGAAATGGAGCAAGCTGGCTCTCTTTGGTCCCTTTAGGATGTGGGATTCTAATTGCTTGAAGGCTAAAGCTGAAGTCCTAAGCAGAATTGCACCCTTCTACGTCCATTGACTCCAGTGGATTTAGGAGGATGTGACTGTCCTTAGAATGGCACAGTAATTTGCTAGAAACTTGACTCAAACAGATATAAAATAACCTACCAGATAAGGCCATGGTTAGGTATATATATATGGCTGTATATCTCCATTACACACCTCAAAACAAGTGCCAGACATCACCGTGGGTTGTCCTAGAGCAATTTGTCTAGACCCTGCAATATGGGAGCAGAGTAGTCCACAAAAACAACCCTCCTCTGGAAGCCCAATTGCATTTTATTCTTCTGCATCAACTTACTTTGTTGTTGGCTGGCTTTGAAAGAAATAATGGGAAAGCACCTCCAAAGTTTGTGACCATGGCAGAAATGAAATAATAATAGAAATGCATATTATTTTGCATTATTCAGTTCTCAATAGCAAATGATTATTAAGAAAGGCCACAGAAAAGTGTAAAGAATCATAGCTAAGGACAGTAAGTATTTTGTCTTTTCTGAGATTTTTATTTCTTCAACTGTTTGAAAGTCCTTGTGCACTTGTCATAACCCAGGACCTTGAAAACTCTATTTGTTCTGTCTAAACTAAACCAATTCAGCCCAAAGCATATTCCATTTTAAAACAATATTTTGTCACCATGATGTTTTCTTTCTTCTCTCTTATTTGGGGGGGGGGGGGGGAGAAGGGAGATGAACATCCAGCCTTATGAAAAATCCCAGACAATGTGAAAACTTGCATGCTATTTTGTGATATTTTGGGTGGTCCTAACAAAAGGCATTGCATGATTTTTATTTTTCTCTGTGTATCAACATGGGTACCTGCAACTTTCAGCAGTGTTGGGGGGGGGGGAGATGATTCTTCATACAAAGAAATTAAAATGTTATCTTTCTGCAATAACCTACACAATTAATATTGTCAAGTAGTGAGTTAGTGGTGTTGGAGCTAATTCTGCAAATTGATAAAGGTTATTTGTTTCATGATCCATAAATCAAGCCAGGAGTTTGCATCATGGAGTCGGAAAATTACTCACCAGCAACTACATTTGTTGGCATCCCTTGCGTTCTCCAATCCTATGGAAAAGTTTCAGAAAAAAAATCAGTGTTGTGGCACCAACTACCAGGGAAAAAGGAGGCAACGAATAGTGAAAGGAAGAGAATTTGAGCTGTTCTGTTTTCTTCAGGCTCCTGCTTTTGGCTTGCACATTGGTGCCATTCCACCACAGACAGTACATAAAAGAAAGGAAAAATGAGGGTTGCAGGGTGGGAGAATAGGGACTCTGACCAAATGAATTACCACTGAGTAATTTTCCATTGTTAAGTACTCCCAGTTTCTTCCATTCTGCAGAATATTCCAGACAATCAGAGGGAAGCAGCAACCATGTCCATAGGGAAGAAGTATACTAGTCAGAAACCTTATGAAGTATACTAAGCAATATCTGGTTCTTTTGATAACAAATCCATGTAGCAGAAGAGCTCACTTTAATAAGAAAGATTCTAGTATACAATCTTAGCAAATGGTCATGAATGGATCTCATTCTCAAGCATCGGTTTCAATGACGAGTCGGGTTTGATACAAGACTACGTTTATTGATAGACCGATACTTTCAGTGTAACAGATTCTTGAGAATTATGCTAAAGATTCATTGATATAATACTTTTTAGGCTAACTTCAAAAGGATTCCAAAAGGTGGGGGCAAGGGATGCGCTCTCACACATAAACTAGCATAAATGTCTACATTCTCATGGCGTTATCAGGACTCCGTCCTTGCTTTCCCTAGATGTGTCGCACTCCCTTACAGGAATGTATGGGAAGGTGCTGATTACTTTTTCTCAAGTTAGTTTCGTTTCTCTCTACTTCTACTTTGCAAGCAATAAAGAAAAAAAGGGGGACAGGAAAGAATAACAGGGATAACAGACCTTGGTCCTCCATGATACTTCACAGACCAGTTTTATGAAGGACCCTAAAACAATCAATTACCAATGGAATTTTACCATGCTTGACATACTGCCCTGCTTAACATCAGTGTCGGGGGTTTTGAGGGAATGCCTTATAAAATTTGTTTATCAAATCAGGGGCTAAGACATTTTGTTTTGCTATCCATTCATTTGGCTGGCCGGGAAATGTTTCCACTTAATGAGATAGTACAACATTCCACGCTTCACTTTAGCATCTAAAATTTCTTGTACTTCATGATGACTCTGATTCCCAATCTGGATAGGTTGTGGAGCTGGCGGTCGAGGGTGCCAAGGAGTACCACCCGGGTCTCTTCACAAAAGACTGCAATGAAAGACAGGGTGTATTTTACTAAACATCTTGGGTAATTCCAATTCTACTGTCACTTTATTGATTACCCTTTTGATTTTGAATGGACCCAGAAATCTATATGCCAGCTTCTTTGAAGGCTGATTCAGTGGAAGGTTTTTTGTTGAGACAAACACAGAATCCCCCACTTGGAAATCCCACACGGGCACATGTAATTTATCATATTGTTTTTTATAAGCTTCCTTGGCCAGTTCGAGGTTCTCTTGGATCCCCTTCCAGCTGCCCTCCAATTTGCCCCACCATTGCTCGAAAGAGGTGGGGTCCCGGGCTCACTCTCCCCCCAGCAACAATGGGACAGGCTTACCTTCGTACCCATTTACAATCTGAAATGGGGAAGCTTTGGTTGAACTATGCACACTGTTGTTGTAACCATATTTGGCAAACGGAAAGAGGTCCACCCAATTAGACTGTTGGTGATTCACATAACACCGTAAATACTGTTGTAAAAGCGCGTTCATCCATTCCGTCTGTCCGTCCATCTGTGGATGGTAAGCTAAGCTCAACTCCTGTTCTATACCCATCAGTTTGCAAAACTCCCGCCAGAAGTTGGCAACAAACTGTGGGCCTCTGTCACTAATGATCTTATCGGGGAAGGAGTGGAGTTTCACAATATGGTGGAAAAACAAATAAGCTAGTTTCTTAGCGGATGGCAATTGCGCACAAGGAAGGAAGTGCGCCTGTTTGGAAAAGGTGTCTACTACTATCAGAAATATGGTTTTCCCTTGCGAGGCTGGTAGTTCGACTATGAAATCCATTGACACTACAGATCAAGGACGTGTGGCTGTTTCTAGAGGCTTCAATAACCCAGGGGGCTTCCCCCCTATTCTCTTAGCCGTTAAGCAAATGGAGCAAGAAGCCATGAACTCAGAAACGTCCTTTTTCAAAGATGGCCACCAGAACTGCCTGTTAATTAGATGTAGTGTCTTCACATACCCAAAGTGCCCGGCTAGCTTGTTGGAATGGCAAAATTGCAGGACCTCTGAGTGGAGGCTCTTAGGGATGTAAAGTTTGCCATCTTTATACCAGAACCCATCCTCTCCCTTTTGTACTTCACCCAGGCGGTCTTCCCCTTCTTTTTTGGTCTCTGTGGCCAGTCGTTTCCTCCCCCCCCCCACTTCTCCGTTTGCAGATTCTGCCTTGCTTTGGACCGTGTGGTTACCATGGCAGCTACTTGAGAGGGGGAGATCAAGGAGTCCACTACCTCCTCTTTTTGGCTATTGTGCTGAGGGAGGTGCGAACGGGTGTCTGCCAAAAAATTTTTTGTCCCCGGGATGTGTTTCAGTATGAAATAGAATTTAGAGAAAACCCCCGCCCACCTAATTTGCTTTTCAGTAGGTTTGTGATGGCCGGTGAGCGCCTCCAAATTTTTGTGATCGGTCCAAATTTCAAATGGCAGTTTGGCGCCCTCCAGCCATGACCTCCATGTTTTTAAAGCATAGGTCACAGCAAAAGCCTCTTTATCCCACATCGACCAATTTCTCTGCTCCTGGGAAAATTTCTTAGAAATATAGGCACAGGGCTTTAGCCTTTCCTCCTCGTCCCTTTTCATGAGGATGGCTCCGACCGCGACGTCGGAAGCATCACATTGCACAATGAAAGGCTTCAATTCATTGGGGTGGCTTAAGACTGGCTCGCTTGTGAAAAGCTTTTTGAGCTTATTGAATGCTTCCTGACATTTCGGCGTCCAATTTAGCTTCGCTTCCGGTTTTTTGGAGTCTGGACCCTTCCCCTTTGTTTTCAATAACTCAGTGAGGGGCAACATTATTTGAGCAAACCCCTGTATGAAGGTACGGTAAAAATTTGCGAACCTGAGGAACGATTGGAACTGTCTACATGTCCTCGGGGGAGCCCAATCTAGTACTGCTTGAACCTTACTTGGGTCCATCGCCAACCCCTGCCCAGATACTCTGAAACCCATATAGTCGAGTTCGGTTATCTAGAAACTTCCTCAGTTGCACCTTCCTCAGTTGTCCCCTCTGACACAGTACTGAGTAAGTCCTTGATGAGGAGTATTGGATAGGCATTGAAAGTGGAAATCCCATTGATCCCCCGAAAATCAGTACAAAGTCTAAACATTATTTGAGCAAACCCCTGTATGAAGGTACGGTAAAAATTTGCGAACCCGAGGAACGATTGGAACTGTCTACATGTCCTCGGGGGAGCCCAATCTAGTACCGCTTGAACCTTACTTGGGTCCATCGCCAACCCCTGCCCGGATACTCTGAAACCCAAATAGTCGAGTTCGGTCTTGTAGAACTCACATTTTGACAACTTAGCATACAACTTATGCTTCAGTAACGTACTGAGGACCTCCCTCACTAGTTTCACATGCGATTAGAGGTCCTGTGAACAGATAATTATGTCATCCAGGTACACCACCACCCCTTTAAACAAATATTCTCTCAACACTTCATTGATAAAGTTCATGAACACTCCCGGCGCTCCTTGTAACCCAAATGGCATCACTAGGTATTCAAATTGTCCCATTGGTGTACTGAACGCGGTTTTCCACTCGTCCCCCTCCTTGATGCGCACCCTGAAGTATGCATCCCTCAAGTCCAGTTTAGTAAAGACCTTCCCCTCCTACACAGTACTAAGTCCTTGATGAGGGGTATTGGATAGGCATTGGAAGTGGAAATCCCATTGATCCCCCGAAAATCAGTACAAAGTCTAAACGAGCCGTCCTTTTTCCTAAAGAGGACGGGGGCTGCATGGGGGCCCGTGGCAAGTTGTATAAAGCCTCTCTTCAGGTTCTTATCTTCCTCAGTTGCACCTTTTCAGCCCACCCCATTGAGTACATCTTGGCCTTAGGCAGGGTCTGCTCCAGGATCAATTCAATGGCACAGTCCGTGTCCCTATGGGGTGGGAGTTCGTCAGCTCCCTGTTCACTTAACACCCCCCTTAAGTCTCGATAAGCCTTAGGGATCGTCTGGACTTCCTCCATTGTCAAGCAAACCTCATTTCAGGGTGGCAGATTGGGGCCCCACTCCTTATTCCAGTGATGGGCCAGACACCTCGTATCGTTGAACTCTATTGTCTGGTCTCCCCATTGAATGTCTGGCTTGTGCTTGGCTAGCCATCCTATTCCCAACACTACATCATAAGAGGATGAGGGAGCTATTACAAAAGCCTCCTGGTCCCAGTGGTCTTTAATGCCCACCGGTACTAATTGAGTCTCTAACACGCATGGCTCCCCCCTCATCACTGACCCATCCATTTGCTCAAACTGCGGCAAAGACGTTGTGGGAAGCCCCAACGTGTCCACCAGCTTAGGGGTGATTATGTCTCTCATGCACCCCGAGTCAATCAACGCTTTCACCTGCACGAACCTCTTGAGTCTGCTGTTTAGCAAAATTACTGGCACAAAATATAGTGACCCCGTTACTCTCACCCTGAGTGGTGCCGATTCATCAGCGACCTGCTGACTAGCACCATTTAGAGCAGGTCGTCCTCGTCTCCGGCCAGCTCATCCTCCCAGGACATCTCACTCAGCTCATCGATGATGCTGGTCTCTCATCAGGCATCAAGCTCGCGGCCACACTGTTCTTCGCCATATCCTTAGGGCGGCTGGTTTGCTTCTTAGGAGTCAGAGCGCTTGTCTTGGTGGTGGTGGATGGTGGCCTAGGGGGGTTCGGGCAGCCACTGGCCAAGTGGTTCGGGTCCCTGCATCGATAACACTTGCAAGTTGCCAGAGACTTCCCGGCTCCTCCCCCCCACCTGGGTCTTCTTCCTCCCTTGGGCCCATTATTTTGTGGGTCCCAATCGCTTCCACCTCCGCCAGAGGTGGATCAACTTCCCCACCGGTCACCTCTGTGCTCCCCTCCTCTCCAGGCTCGGCCACCTTGCCCTCTCCGTTGGCCATCTTTACCTGGCGCATGTGCCTGGTTAGGATGGCATCTCTGCGTGCTGGGGCCTCATCCATCATGGTGGTAGAGGTACGCGGTTGCCATTGGCGTGGGGTGACCAAGAGTTGTTGAATATGGAGAGGGGAGCCCTTTCCAGAGACTCCCCGAGCATCCAGCACGTGCCACGGTGATGTTGGTGCTCTTGCTCCTTCCTCAGGTTCTGGAAGTTCACTGCTCACTGGAATCTTTTCAGCCATTCAGTTATAAAATTGCCAGGGTAGTTAAACTTCTTACAGGATCATTCTCAAACGTCAAGCATGCGGTTTCAATGATGAGTCGACGTTTCTCCAAGCTAAAGAGCCCCAAGCGTTTCAACCTTTCTTCATAGGGAAAGTGTTCCAACCCTTTAATCATTCAAGTTGCCCTATTCTAGACTTTGTCCAATGCTATAATGTCCTTTTTGATGTGTCCTTTTTAATATCCTTTAAAAATCGCATTTAAAAAAAAGTCATACAGTTTTAATGATGTCCTGATCATTAATCAGATCACAGTATCATGTTAAACAATTCCAACTGTCTTTGAATAAACTCTGCCACATAAGCTATCTTCAGAAAGAATTCTTCCTTTAGGTATCTATTTCACTATAGTGCTAGAGATCATGGCAACTAAGGGATATGGAAATTAGGTGTAGACTGGAGCATATCAAGAGAGATCATATATGCTTTATGAAGGTTTCAAAAGTTGGTAAGATGTCAAGGCTGACTAAAGAACCTGAGGACAAATATATTTTTCCACCAAACAAGCCAAATTTATGATCGACAGAATTAGAAGCAAATAGTTAAGACTTGTCAACATCCCAGAAGAGAAGGGTTTTATTCTTATGACCGCTGTTGAGGGCTTTCAGTGTATTATCTGGGGACAAGAATAACTAGATATGCTGAAGGTTAAAGTTCAAGCCATACGTATATTACAGTTCACACAAATTCAGGCCCCTCAGCAGACAGAAGTAAAATCTACAAAACAGAACCAAAGAGCTAGCAGCATCTAATTACACAGGGCTAACGGCAAGAATCTCAGAAGACATGCATTTGGGAAATAGGAGAAAGAAAAAAGGCCCCCAAATAGAAAGATAGTTATGAAGCTCAGTGAATGATACCAAAGCAAAACCTGAAGAATCATTGGGTTACAGCAGGCATTCAGAACACAATTAAAGGAAGAAAGAGATGCAATTGTTTTATTATTTATTTTATCCTGTTTTAGAAAATTCAGAGAGGCTCATATACATCTCCTACAGCCTCCTAGGTTAATATCAGCACAGGTTCAACAATGCACCTAGAGCTCCCTCAGTAATCAGAAGGATTATAAAATGAAATGGGAGGATAACATGCTAGGTCGCTGTCATTTACAGTCCTTCACAGACTGCTAATAAGACAACTATAGGTAGATCCATTTAAAGACAGCTCTGGAGCCTTAAATAATCATAACTTGCATAATCTGCAGAGATCCTTTTTCTTGGCTACGTTATTTCTTGGGATTTTGTGCAAGTTGCTACTATCTTCCCCTTTTAATCTCACAAAAGCAAGTATTGGATGTAAACACTAGAAGCAATATGTTCCTCATGCTTTTAAGACATAACACAAACAAAAATGGAATGGAAGCCTCTTATTTATTCTTTGCCTCCACAGATCCTGGTAGATAGCACCATAAGACTGATTGTCTGAAATCTACTGCTGGATAAGAGAAGAAGAAAAACTAAAAGAACCCCATCCAAGATACCAGCCAAGCAGGATTTGGGACTAGTTTTTAAACGTTCTCAAACATTAACATAATATTATTGAGGATAATCCTTTCAGTATAGTCAGCTCTAAAGACGACCAAACACCAACTTATGTTTCTTGTTATTAATGAACACTCCACTAAAATTACACTTAAAATAACTGTAATATCAATATTCTACTTGCATTAAACTTGTGGAACTTCTTACTGTCAGAAGGTTTTATGACCTGACCTCAGCATGAGAGGGTTGATGTATGTAGTACTCTGATTGTATGGACTGGCATCAGTGAAGCCAAAGCTGGGCCTCATATGTGGAAAAATAACTCCTATCCATATTCCAAGACAATACAAATGTACCCTTTCCTTTTCCCATCCTCGCCGGCAGAGCACTGTGATGTTCTACAGCTTGCTCAGCTGTTCTACGCAGGGCTAACAGGCAGAAGCACTGAAAACAATAAGGACTCCTAACTTAGAACTCCTGAACCAGGTCATATATGCAGCACCCTGAAGGGTCATATTGTAAAGGAATGTATTTCATACATTTTTATCCTCCCTCCAAGTAGCTCAGGGCAGCATACATGCTATTCTCTCCTCCATTTTCTTCTAAAAAAACCCCTCTGTGAAGTAAGTTATGCTAAGAGAGTAAGTGACCCAAGGTTATCCAGGCAGGACCGGCTTTAGGGCATATGGCACCCTATGCAGACTCACAGCCCACCCACCCCCCCTGCAGTGCCCTGCTACACCCCTCCGAGGCACCGCCCCCCCATTCCCTCCCTTCGCTACCAGCTCTATTTCAATGCCTGGGAACGGGTGGTCGAGCACTGCGCTCCTGGCTATTTCTAGGTGCCCCCCATCGATTAGCTGATCAGTGGGTAAAACCATGCCAGAGGCTCCCAGCTCCTATGCCGGCCCTCCGGTGTGCTCACTGTCAGTGCCAGGTTGAGGGGGCAGGCCAGCAGCAGCAGGAAGGACCAGCGAGCAGCTGAAAGAGTGGCGGCGGCTGCCTCCTCCTCTCCACTGCCTTCAGGAAGGACTCATAACTTAGATCTCCAGAACCAGTTTATATATGCAGCACCCTGAAGGGTCATGTTGTAGGAAGTGGGGAGGAGGCAGTGGCAGCAGCAAGTCTTTCAGTGGCTTGCTGGTCCTTCCTAATGCTGCTGGCCTGCCACCTCAACCTGGCACTGAAGTGAATGCACCAGAGGGCCGGCATAGGAGCCGGGAGCCTCCTGTGCAGTTTTACTTGCCAATCAGCTGATTGACAGGGAGGCATGCCTTTAAATAGCCCATGAGCATGGCGCTCGGCCACCCGTTCCCAGGCACTGAAATAGACCTGGTGGGGAAGGGAGGGAGGAGGCTGGGGAGCAGGCAAATCAGGCATTTGCCTAAGTGTGTGTGGGGGGGGAGGCCAAATTTGGCACACACGTCCTGCTGGCACCCTAGGTAAATGTCTAGTGGGTGAGCCAGCCCTGCATCCAGGATGTTTTGTGGCAGAGAGATTTGAACCTAGGTTCACAGGTCTTAGTCCAATGCTTTAATCACTTTGTGATTCTGAAATCTTATTCCATGCACCTAAAACATGCACAGTAGTAAATACATTACATCTGTAATTTTTTTGACAAAGAATTTTTTTTTGTTAACAAAATAGGCTTTTAAAATACAAACTATAATAACTTTCATTTACCTCCTCCCCATCTCAAACACCTGGCTAAGTCATTGCCGGTTCCAAGGGGCAGAATAGCAACTGGTGGATGCTTAATCATATTGGCTTTCTCTGTAAATGAAGAAAGTAGACAGCTAAAAGATAAAAGCAGATGAGACAATGTACGGATTTTAAAATGCATAGTTAATGTCTGTGTTCAGAGAATACCAAGCAATCAGTCCAGTCTGAAGGAAGCCTCCTAGCAATTAAACAAGTTACCAATTTTATTGCTACTCCTATATGTGCTTCCATGATTTGTTATTTTCAGTATTTTGGTACCTAACCTTGAAGTTACTGACTAGGAGTCAATGCTCAAGCCACTCTAAATCTCTGATGATTTCAGGACTACCAGAGAAGAATATAATCTTTTAGCTTTTTGATAACTGCTGTTCTCTTTGGAATGGAGTACACAACTGCTTACAATGGAACAATTTTCTCTTTCAGAAATCAATTTTTAATATTCAAGATATGATAAACCAGGAAGGCATCCGGAGATGAAATTGCTTGGTCAAATCACACACAGTTTGAATAAAGTCAATGGAAACATCCATGCCAAATTTCAGTGGTTCAATATTGCATTAAATGTTTGCACAATCTAGAACTGTATACCTTATAATCTACCAAGCAAAACATAACTCAATAAGAAGCTCACTATCCAAACATATCCTCTAGAGAACCAAATTAGAATTATTTTAACATGTTTTAATAAGACTGAGATCAACCATAAACCTTTGTGGACAGCCTGGGTTATAAATCTAGTGAATAAATATATGTAGAAACCTGAAGCAAGATGTTGCAAGTTGTTTTTAAATTGTCCAAAGATAATTACATAGGTGAGAACAGTCCCAACTTTGTACCTCTCCTCAGGTGAATAATAAACAATGTGCTTTCCCCTTTCTTGGCATCCTCACAGCTCTGAGAGTGAAGCTACTCACTGAGTAGCCTGAAAGACAAGCTTTCACAGCCATGAGACTGCTGAAAAGAAACAAACTGGTCTACCCCTTGGGGGGACCCAGAAACCACCCGCTGGAACTACATCGGTAGGTATGCTCACTGCTCCAATGACAGAGAAAAAAGAGAGACCCAAAAGGCCTCATAAAGGAGGGGAAATATCATTTCTCCATCCTGTTGGGTGTCACCTCTCTTTTTTCATCTCCACCTCCCCTTTTACAGATCCCTTGCTGCCACCAGGCATGGCGCTACCTTTGCAGCATCCTGAGATAGGTCTTGCAGCACAAGGATAGGTGTTTCTGGCACCACCCTCCCTGCTTCTAAGAAACTCATATTAGACTGGTGGCAGCAGTGCCACAGGAGGCTCCAGCTAATCAGGCATTTGACCTTGGAGCAGAAGCCATGACATACATGCTTTCTGTCCCCTCTCCCACCCCATTATCACCTAGCAAGAAGGGAGCTGCACAGGATGTTTTCTCCTCTAATCCTCTCATCATCATCAGCTGATGGAGCAATGGAGAGAAAGGCAAATCCAGCTCAGATACTCTCCAGTGACCAAGTCTATCATTTTTTTTTATTGAAGCATCCCTCCATTACTCAGTAGTGATAGATTTAATAAGGGACTTATTTTAGTCTTTCAAGGTTTTAAATACATCTTTCTTGGGCTGTTCTACTAACCTGAGGGTTCTCCCAGGTTTGCACAGAAATCTGCCCCAAACTGTAGTACAAGGCTCTACTGGACAACCACACAGAGAAACCCACATCTTATTGTCTTCTCTGCTAGCCATTAGTATCACAGGAACTGAGAAAGAGGATCACTGTACAGTAAAACCACATATTCTATTAGAGTAAAACAATCATACTGCTGTGAACGGGTTCTGTGGTCTATTCCTACTAATAGTAAAACAAAAAAGCCCTGTTTTATCTCTACTATGCTAGGATATGGTAGATAAAATTTTAATGAGGAGCATGTTGTAATGCTGAGTAAAGTCCAATGTAATGAAGGAGGATCAGCTCTAAAACAAGACATTCATTATCAACAATATATGAAAATGACTAAACGGCTTACAGACCTTTGTTCACTATACAGTTTTTTGCTATATAGAACTTCATCAACACCTTTCAAAAGTTGATCTTGCTTTCAGCAGCCTCCCTTCCTTTAAGGGCAATCCTATGCACATTTACTTAGAAATAAGTCCCTCTTATTCAGTGAGCCCTACTCTCATGCAAATCTGCAAAGAACTGCAGCTTTGACTACCAGGAGCACAAGCAGTTTTGCTTTCTCAAATGAATTCCAGTTTCAGTGGCATGAAAAAGTCAAACTGCAGACATTTAGTAAGTTTCCCCCACAAAAAAGTGAGATCAACAGAAACAATAAGAAATGTTACCTATGCAGTCCAAAATCCAACCTACAGTTCCATCTCCACCACATGCCAATACTCGAAAATCAGGAACATCTCGGAAAAAATTCAATCTGGAAAAAAAAGGAAGTATGTGCAATTATCACCAACCTTGTTTCTCCCTATGAATATAAAACTTCTACAATTGCTCAATTTGCTTAAAATGTTAAAACTCGCTGAAGACAGTTTGCAACAGGACAGCATTGTATTAGAACACTCAGGCAAAATGGCCTAAACTATACAGCAAATGCCATCAGATGCTAATTACTGTAAAGTGATCGAATAAAATTAGTTTCATTATAATGTGTAGTTTATTGTAAAGTATTCATCTCCTGGGCACTATATTTTAATGTACAAAGATTAACTATTATGTGGTTGCCAAGTAGCTGTAAGAACATCATTTTTCAGACCGGGAACTTGCACTCCAGGGCTGACTGTAAGCTTTTCAAACACAGTCTAGAAACAAATCAAAACTTAGTATTTCATATAGGAAAGATGTTTTATGATCATAGAATCCTTAATGAAATGAGGAAAAATAGTAAGATTTTATAATGAATTCATATGTTTCTTACTAATAAACGTTGAAAACACATAGCATATTGACAAACACTGAAATCACATACAAAATGCACATTTCAGATGAAAGAAAAATATATGGAAAGTAATTCATTTAGAAAATGGGGTTTCCATTTGGTTAAAATTAGTTGAACTTGTATACATGTTAAGTAAAATTCACTAGATGTGTTATATAAGACTTGAACGCTAAACCATATGTGTGTGTGTGTGTCATCAAGTAGCAGACAACTTATGGCAACCCCAGCAAGGGGCTCTGAAGGCAAGTGGGAAGCAGAGGTGGTTTCACTGGTTTGCCATTGCCCTCCTCTGCAGAGTTGTCTTTGGATGCTGCCCATCCAAGTGTTAACCAGGGCTGATTCTGCTTAGCTTCCAAGATCTGCCACCTTCCCATTTATTATCCCAGGTTAATGATTAAACATGATAAAAAGAAGAGAAAAATCGGTATCAATGGCAAAAGGAACAATGAGGTAACACTACTGTTTTTAAGAGAGGGACCAGCTATAAACATAAAGTAGGTAACCACTTGCATAGCCATTATTCACTGACCAGTTGTTTTTTTCTCCGGCAAAAGACCAGAAAAACATTTTAGGAGTAAATCTATTTATATTAGTCATAGGTTACTATTTGTACAGAAAGAAATGTGACACACAGAAGAAGACTGAACATCTTCACAACACACAAATAACCAGTAGGATAAGCACTGGAAAAGTTTCAGTCATGCCTTTTTAAAGGAAGCTCATGCAAGAAGCAACTAGGCAAAAACAAAAGGGAGGGGGAGGTAAAAACTAAAGACAGTTAATTTGGAAGAAATGGTTCAGCCCATTCTTATTCATTCATGCATGCACTCATTCATACCCTTATTTTCTTTCCAATGGCAACCCAATGCATCTTACATCATTCTCCCTTCATTCACAAGTTTGAGAGACAGACTGGCTTCCATAGCAGAGTGGGAATTTGAACTGGATCTCTCAGATCCTAGTATGAGACTAACCACTATACTGCATGGGCTCTCTTGACAAAGAGATCTTGTAGTATAGTAGCAAATATTCACTAGTCATTTCCTCTAAAATCTTACCATTTTTTTACCTTCTTGTTGAGTATGTACATGAAGGCAATGAATGAATTTATTAATTGCACTGTGAAGAAGCTGGCAGGCAGTCTTTGTGAAGACCAGGGTCTTAAAAATGATTTTTAAAGAGAGGTAGTGTGATGTAAAGCTTGAGCAGTGCGATCTCTATCCAACCCCTCCACCTGTTAACCTGTGGCTTCTAAATAAAATAAGCTCAGCATCCATGAGAGAAACAGAAAAATAACAGTAACATTTATTGACTCCCAGGGATAGGGGAATAAAGTGGTCCAGAAAAGAGGACAGACCTTCCGGGTTATGACTCCTTGAGCTCAGGGGGCTTCGCAGATTGTCCTCCTGCAGCCCCTCTGAATCAGGCGGTTGAAGAGTTGCCACAGATGCGGCACCCTCATAAGGAGACCCTGGAGGGGTTTCCTTTTGGCATGGGACTTTTGAGGGGATAGCGGCAGCTGTTCCTGTCCTTGCATGCCCTGAAGCTTCACCACCATGATAGCTAATACAGCAGAAAAAGGGGAACGCCTGAACCCTTGCTTTCTTTCCTTTCAATTATTTATTTATTTATTACTTTAAATTTCTATCCTGCCCTGTCTGCAAGCGGACTCAGGGCAGCTAACAACATTCATTTTTACAATAAGCTTCTGATGTATCGCTTCTCTACCCAAAGCACAGCAATTCTACTTGACAAGTAAATGTGCTTTCAATACCACTGGCTAATAAGTCGTTTTACATAATAACAAGCGGGTCCAAAGGAAGGGAAAGAGGTTGATTACACCCCTACTTTTCCAGTGAATGAGGCTTTGAAAAGTTAAAGAGCAACTTTAAGCATTGGCAACACTTTGAATTAGATGGAATACAGATACTCAAATCGACTTGGATTAAAATTGGACGTGTTAAAAAGGCTATTATTTGGCTGCAATAGGGTCTGAAAAAACCCGAGATATATTCTAGAGAGAGCTGTCTCTGTCGTCTGACTGCAACTGAAATGATAACATTTAAAATCACAGCTGGAGGAGATTTGGAAGGGCAGACTAATTGGGTCTTTGAGCTACTTTTCAACTTGGATTAATAGATTGAGTTTGCTGACAGAGAAAAATGGCATTGCTAAACAAAATGTTTTATAAAAAAGACATATTATGTAACATTAGTTCTTTGAAGCAGGATCTTAGTTCATTAACTATTAAAAAACAAATGGGAGCTTTGATGCTGAAAGCTAGCAAAATCTTAAATCTACATGAGCAGAGTGTTAAAGAGATCCTGGTGACATCTGTCGAATTGCAAGCGGAGAGTGATCCGCTGGGAAACGAACAAAACCAAAACAGAATCTTATGGCGCAGTTAAAAAGCAAGACTGGAAATTGAGACTGATTGAAGTTCTGCTGAGAGGAACAAATGGCATGGAATTCTTCCTACTGTTACTGAGCGGGAGAATTGCATTAAGGAGTGAGAAGGTGCGTTTCAGCCAAAGAATCAAGATGTGGAAATTCTTCAGGAATAAGGATTTTAAAACACTCTCTCTTTCTGTGGATAGTCGGATATGGAACTCTCAACAAGAACCGACATGCGATTTTAAAACCGACATGTGATCTTAAAAGGCAATTTTTGGGTTATATTAAGTTGTTTCTTCTAGTGTAATAGGGATATAAGAGCTAAAGGAATGAAAAATTTTGAAATGAATTTAAAGTAAATAAATAGTTAATTTGGATTAAATTTTAAGAAGGCAGACGATGTAATTAACTTGTAACTCGGCAGATCTTGTGGGCAGTTGGATATGGAATTCCCAATTAGAACTGATATATGATTTTAAAAGGTTAAGTGAGATTTTTGGGCTATATTTCTAAGAAGATAGACAACGTAATTATCTTGCAACTAGGTAGATCTGCACTTACTAGATAAAGATATTTGCCTCTTATGCTTATTTTAATGATGATATTGTTAAATTAATAAGCTAGTTTACATTTTCAATATGATTGAGTTAAGAGCAAAAATCAAGACGTGAAAATTTTTCATGAAGAAGGGTCTTTGAATTGTTGTTTCCTCTGTGGGTAACTAAATATGGAATTTTTAATAAGAATTGTTATGTAATTTAAAAGGTCAAGTGAGATTCTAAGGATGGAAAAGTTTTGCAAAAAATGTTAGATAAATAAAGTTAATTTTGGATCAATTGTTAAGAGGGCAGACAACACAACTATTTTTTAATCTGGTAGATCTGCTCTTAGTAGGTTTGTGTGGAGAAACTGTCAATATTGAAATAGTCAAGCTAGTATATTTTATTTTTAGCTTGTTAAGGATAAAGATATTGGTTGCATATGTTTATTTTAATGATGATATTGTTAAACTAACAAGTTAGCCTGTGCCTTCATGATATTTCATATGTTTATTCTAATGATGATATTGTTAAACTAACAAGTTAGTCTGTGTTTTCAATATGGTTAAGTGTAGCCAGCCAGCTCTGTGTTGAGACTGCTTGGCTTTTTTTTTTCTTTTTTACATCTATATGTGCTGAAGAAGAATTGTTTGGACTTGTATTTTAAGTCATAGTTTAGTTAAAAAGCTATAATGAAAGATAAAGTTGGTAAAATATGGGAGAATTTTATACTTGCGGGTAGAAAGAATGGGGTACTTCACTTGGAAGTAGAACTGTAACTGATATACTTGTCTTTCTCTTTGTTTCTGTTTTTCCCACTCTGTATCCACCCTTCCCCTTCTTTAATGCATCTTTGCTTGTGTTTCTTTTCTTTGTAGTTAAAATCAACAAAAAATTATAAAACAAAAAGAAAAGAAAAGAGGACAGAAAGTATTTACAGGTGTAACACAGTCTTGCTGTGCCCATTCATTTATAAAGTTACAACTGGTAACTTTGGACAGTAGAGAGTAGTTAATAGACAGGTTTGTATTCTTGACTTGAGGTGAATACTGGCCTTTCCTCAACCTCAGGATTCTCCTTTCAGAAACAACAAATTTTTCACTAGTTTCCTTTAGAAATCAGGGCTATGAGACAGCTCCAGGCTCTTCCTCAAGCTAGTCTGCTTTATCTAAAGACAGGTTCTGAGGCTTCCAAAGTCTCCCAACAAAGGTTCTTTCCCAACTAACACTCTAGAGACTCAAACCATATCTCCACACATTCAAGAGTTTAGCCTGCTTAAACCCAAGGCCAACTCTGAGACAGGTTTCTTCCGGTCTCTCTTTCTCTGAAGGTTCAGACCCTATCTGATTTGACAGTATAACAGCTTTTTCTCTTGTTTCCCCTTCCCATCTGGCTCCTCCAGCCCTTCCAGGGCTCCTGATTGGCTGCTAACTGCTCTGCTCACACACCAAAAGGGACTAAAGGAGATAGGTGCTTTTCAGAAAGGTCTCATTTCTAAAAGATATGGATATCAGGCACTATAAACTGTCAGAATCTGGGAGTGGTTATATCTTTGCCCACCCATTACAGTTCCAGATTTTGGTAGTTTATAGCATCTGATTGCCTTATTTTTAAATCTGAGACCTGAACGTATATGCCTCAAGATTCTTAACTGTACATTGAAGTGTTACTTTAGTTGTCATAGTTATGCAAATTATATCTACTTCTATAAAGAATGAAAATACTTGCTGCTCTTTAGTTGTATGACAGGTCAATACTACGAGGGTCTCAACTAATCAAACTTCATTTAGGAAGCTGGGGTAGAATAACAGGAAGCCCATCTATATTGGATGTCTCCAGTCAGGGTCACCTCCCCGCACCTCTGGACCACACTGCATAGTGGTTCTCTGAATACCACCCAATATATTTCCAACTCTGAATGCAACCCCAAAAGAACTGAATGCAAAAACATACATTAACCTGGGGGAACAATAATTGGTCTGGAACTTTTTTGAGAGAATATTTGCATAAATTCCCCACTTTATGATTAATCACAGATGAATACTTCCCACAGAACCATGGAATAAGGTCTAGCAGCAAGTGGGCTTTTGTCAGCTTTCTGCTATGGATCTTGGGATGCATAACTGGATTCTCAAAGGATGCAGGAAATTATTCCTTTCAATCTAGTTTTAGGCCTGAGTTTGGTACAGTGACGGCTTTAGTTGCAGTGGTAGATGACCTTTATTTGGACAGCGGGCAATCTTCCTTGTTGATACTGTGGAACCTCTCAGCAGCCTTTGATACAATTGACCTCTCCATCCCTATCCACCAGTTTAAATATGGCGTTGATATTAAGGTCAAAGACCTTTGGCAGCTTCACTCTTCTCCTTAAGAAGAATTGCAGATTCTTCTCTCTGAATCAGTGACTCAGGGTGGTTTACAATCTTTTTTATCTTCTCCCCCCCACAACAGACACCCTATGAGGTGGGTGGGGCTGAGAGGGCTCTCACAGCAGCTGCCTTTAACCAAATACTCTACACTGGAGATTTAGAATCAGCTGGGTGGCATTTATCTTGGGGACCACAGAGTTTTATTTTCTGACCCATGCTGAGAGAGAGAGAAGGAGGGAGGAAGAGAGAGAGAGATTTACCAGAGCTTTGAGGTTGAGTGTCACCAATATGCAGATGACACCCAGCTTTATATTTCATTATCCAAGCCTCCAAATGCATTCATCTTGGTTCTGAATTGGTGTTTTAAGGCTGTGGTCAGGACAGGCAGAACAGGGCAGAACAAACTGAAACTGAATCTAGACAAGGTAATCATATTGGTGGTTGGGAAGGCTGATATTCTAGACAGACAGAATCAACTTGTCCTGCACTTTAGCCTTCTTTGTCCCTCTACCCCCCCCCCCCCCAATGGCCAGCTGATCAGATCAGGCTACATCCAGAGCCGATCTGGGGCAGTCCAATTACAAAGAGGTAATCAGCCTCCCCAAGGCAGTGGTAGTCCCACTTGAAAGTAAAGGATTTATAAGTTTTTGTGGATCATGCATAAAGTCTCTACAAAAGCACACACACCACAGCAGATTTCACACATTTCCAAAACCTTTACATCTCATTTTGATGTGATACAGCTACAATATTGATACTTATCCAGCATCTGTTAATGATGAGAAATACGACGTGTACAAGTTGACTGAAGACCAGCATTCCCTCTAAGCTGAGTTAGTGTGAGCTAGCACACAGATTTTTAGCCTCAAGCTTACACATGTTTGTCTTAGCTCAAGAAAAAATGGCCCCAGAACAAACTAATTGATGCAGTAGCTCACAAGTTTAATACTGGTAGCTCATAAAGTAGAATTTTTGCTCACAAGACTCTGCAGCTTAGAGGGAACATTGCAGAAGAGATACACCCTGTCATCCTTAGTGGCCAGTTCCTCTGTCATTCTGGCTAGCATCCTTACAATGCTCCTCATTTGGCCACTGAATCTAAATTCAGTTGTGCTGATAACAAGGAACATTCTTAACCCGTAGTTCTTTTTTTCCAATCATGAACTTTTATTACTGAAGTGTGGTGAGTGCATTTCCACAATCTGCTCACTATTAGAGTTATGAATGCACTCTAAAATATTTAGAAAAATGTGTATCTTGTCTATGAAATTAAGATCAAGATGAATAACAAAATATTAATATTATTTTTTCTCTTTGTTTGCTGTTAAGTTGTAGCTGACTTGAAGCGATTCCATAAGGTTTTCTAGGCAAGAGACCTGCAGAGATGGTTTGCCACTGCTCGCCTCAGTGACCTGTTATTTCTTGGTGGTCTCTCATCCAAATAACTAAAACCAGGGCCAACCTTGCTTAGCTTCCAAGATCTGACAAGAGTGGGCAAGCCTGGGCTATCCAGATCAGGCATGAAAACACTATCACTCCCCCACCAAAGACCAACACAGCAGAAAATACCATAAAATATGAGAGGTAAAAAGGAGTCAACAAATAATAAAACTAGCCTCAAAAGAATGCCTATCAAACAGATAATACCTAGTTAGCAAATAAAACAACCAAGGGCCCTTTGGCACCACAAAGTTTCAATTACTGAAACAGTCAAAATCATGGCTCTGTCTTTAAAAGGATACTTACAGGCACATGAGCAGATTCTTATTTGGACTGGGATCATTTGTGGATGGTCAGTGCTTTGAAAACTCATCCCCTCCCCTTTTAAAACAGTACCAGCTACCTAGGAAGACCAGTTTCAACTAATGAAACTATATGGAATTAAAGAGTTAGCAGTACTAGAACAATACAGCCACCAGGGTAGAATTCCTGCAGACATATCTTGTAGTTTCTTAAGATAAAAATTTAAGATAAAAAAGATTTTAAAGATGAAAATCTAGGTTTCTTGAGGAAATTGGGGATAGACCTATCCTGCAATGGCATTAATCATTCAGAGAGCCATAAGTTAGCCTCTCCCGGACAGATTTAACTAGCCAAGATCAACAAGGGTGGAACATACAAGTGTTGGTCCTCACTTGTCCAGTGGTTCTATCAAATGCACAAACTGGAAAATATTCTTGACTCTGGCACATGGAAGCATCAGCAACTGAATTGTAAGTTATGTGGAATGCAGCTCAGGCTGGATGCATTCAATTTTATTTGAAAAGTCCCGGGCAAACTTGTTGTAGAGAGGTGCAGTATAAGGGTGTGCATTCGGTTCGGCCAAACCGAATCAACAACCGAATCACCCCTGATTCGGCTGCATACGGAATCGCATACAGCCGAATCCAATTGGGGCCCATTATGCAGGAGCCGAGTATGGAGCCCCGTATACTTCCGTATAGATATTCAGAAGTATACGGAATTCAATGCAAAAGATGGGAAAGGGGCTTCTGCAGCCTCAGGGGAGCTGCTTGCCTCCTTTCCCGCCTTTGGTAGCCTTTTCCCACCTCTCCCATAGCCTCCCTGGGATCAGGGAGGGGGGAAGGGGGAAGAGGAGCCCCAGCAGCCAATCCAAAGCATGCATTTGCAAAATGCATTGCAAATGCATGCTTTGCAGGGCTGTTGTGTAGCTAATCCTCCAGCCATAAGCAACATTGTTGTTCTTTTGATCTTTTGCTTACTTGGGTATCCAAGTAAGCACTGTTGTCTGGCCAATCACAGAGCAGTGCTATTTTTTGAAACTGCTCTGTGTAGGGCCAGAGAACCTTTTTAAGGAGTCTGCCTGGCTGGACTTGCTGCTGTGCTGGTGTGAGAGAGATTGTGCTGTGCTGGTCCTTGGCCTCAGCTGCTGCTGCTCTCTCTCAGCCTTACGAGACTTGCCTAGAGTAAAGAAGACGTCTAAGGTAAGACAGTCTTGGGGTTCTTGCTTTTAGTTGGTAAAAGGACTTTTAAGACCCAGATTTGGGTGGTGGGTAGCTTATTTGGGGTTAAGGGGTTCTGTTGGGGGAGGGGGCCTGGGGTGGGGTTTTTTTGCCAATTTGCCCATATCTTACTTTAGTGAGAGGACTTTTAAAAGTGCAGTATCCTTTTACTATTCCTGATTTGGGTGGCTTGGATTCCTTTGGGTTAGGGTGAAGGTTTTTTTGCGGGGGAGGGATTGATAAAGTTCCTGTATTGTTAAAAGTTAAGTTTTTTATTGTTTTAAAAGGATTTGGTGTTTGATTTGTTGCTGCTGTGTTGTGCTGCTGTTGTTCCTTTTCTCTTCTGGTTCTGGTTCTTGGGGGGGGGCTGTTTGGACTAATTTTATTGTTTAAAAGGCCACTTTTTAACAGTTTTGTTTCTTGGCCTTCTCCTGTTGTCCCTTTTCCTGGTTTTGTTTTTTTTTGGGGGGGGAGCTAACACCTGGGTGAGAGACCCAGAACCAGCAGGCTTGTTGTGCTTGGCCAGCCCTCCCCGTGTTGTTTGGGGCAGGGCTGGAGAGCTGGCATCTGTAGATTGTGTGTTCTGTGGCAGGGAAGCTGGCACCTGGGTGAGAGACCCAGAACCAGCAGGCTTGTTGTGCTTGGCCTGCTCTCCCCGTGTTTTTTGGGGCAGGGCTGGAGAGCTGGCATTTGTAGATTGTGTGTTCTGTGGCAGGGAAGCTGGCACCTGGGTGAGAGACCCAGAACCAGCATGCTTGTTGTGCTTGGCCAGCTCTCCCCGCGTTCTTTGGGGCAGGGCTGAAGAGCTGGCATCTGTAGATTGAGTGTTCTGTGGCAGGGAAGCTGGCACCTGGGTGAGAGACCCAGAGCCAGCATGCTTGTTGTGCTTCGCCAGCTCTCCCAGCGTCCTTTGGGGCAGGGCTGGAGAGCTGGCATCTGGGTTTGCTGCAGCCAGGTCTGCAGAGCAGACCTTGAGAAGATTGTGTTTTGTGTGGCAGGGTTCATAGAGTAGATAGATGTATATAGTGCATTTGGGTCCTATAGAGATTCTCTGGTGTGAAGTTAGGTTTGGCTTTGGGTGCCCTAGGAATTGGACCCCCTGGCCCAATCTTTTTGGGACTTGGGGGGTTTGTAGGGGAGAGTCCCCTGCAGGTCCCCTGAAAATTTGGGGGCTCTCCCCTCCAGGCAGCTTCAGATATACCCTATTTGCCATTAATTTCAATGGCCCATAGGGTATAATGGGGCCGTATATTCAGAAATAGCCACGCTATTCCGACTACGGAATTCAGAAATATACGGGATTCCGTATTTTTTCCCCCGTATACTTCCAAATCTGTGTACTACCCTAGTGCAGTACTCTAATTTCAAAGTTAAACTTCTGTATTACATTCTAAATATAATAAAACATCAGGAGTATTGATATTGTTCCAAAAATATTGGAACAATATTCCAGATATTTAATAAGAACAATAATTATGATCTTCCCAGGTTTTACATACAGTATTATAACCATAATTTTGCAATAGCAAAATCCAAAGGCAGTAAGAGCAGGAAGGCAGGCAGAGGAAGAACTCCATTGGGGCTGCTGGTCCTCAGTTTCGGGCCCTTAAAACCATTTCCCCCTATGTTTTGCAGGAGTGGGCTTTGCAGAGACCAGGTGTACTGAACATAGAAAATAATGACATTTTACCGTTTAAAGGACCATGCATCATAGACCAGTTGGTGACCGGGTGACGTTGCTTCTCTTGCCTACCTAATAAGATTTCCAATTCCAATATTATCAGAGTAGTACAGTGTCATAAGAACATAAGAGAAGCCATGTTGTATCAGGCCAATGGCTCATCCAGTCCAACACTCTGTGTCACACAGTGGCCAAAAAAACCAGGTGCCATCAGGAGGTCCATCAGTGGGGACAGGACACTAGAAGCCTTCCCACTGTGCCCCCCCCCAGCACAAGAATACAGAGTATCACTGCCCCAGACAGAGAGTTCCAACAATTCTTGTTGTTGTTCAGTTGCACAGTCGAGTCCGACTCTTTGTGACCCCATGGACAAAGTCACGCCAGGCCCTCCTGTTTTCTACCATCCTCTGAAGTTTGCTCAAATTCGTGTTTGTTACATCAGTAATGCTGTCCAGCCATCTCATCTTTTGCCGTCCCCTTCTTCTTTTGCCTTCTGTCTTTCCTAGCATCAGGATCTTCTCCAGGGAGTGTTCCCTTCTCATTTGGTGGCCAAAGTATTTGAGCTTCAGCTTCAGCATCTGACCTTCCAGGGAACAGTCTGGGTTGATTTCCCTTAGGACTGACTGAATTGATCTTCTTGTAGTCCAAGGGACTCTCAAAGAGTCTTTTCCAGCACCACATCTCAAAAGCATCTATTCTTCTGCACTTGGCCTTCCTTATGGTCCAGCTCTCACAGCCATACATTACTACTGGGAATACCATCGCTTTAACTGTACAGACTTTTGTTGGCAGGGTGATGTCTCTACTTTTTATTATACTGGCCAGGTTCACCATAGCTGTTCTCCCAAGGAGCAAACATCTTTTAATTTCATGGCTACAGTCAACATCTGCAGTGATCTTGGATCCCAGAAATGTGAAGTCTGTCACTACTTTCATGTCTTCCCCTTCTATTTGCCAAGGTTTGATGGGGCCAGATGCCATGATCTTAATTTTTTGATGTTGAGTTTCAAGTCTACTTTTGTGCACTCCTCTTTCACTCTCAACAAGAGGTTCTTTAGGTCCTCCTCATTTTCTGCCATTAGAGTAGTGTCATCTGCATATCTGAGGTTGTTGTTTTCCCCGGCAATCTTAATTCCGGCTTGTGCTTCTTCCAGGACAGCATTCCTCATGATGTACTCTGCATATAAATTAAATAAGCACGGTGACAATATACATCCTTGTCAAACTCCTTTTCCTATTTTAAACCAATTGGAAAAGGAGTTCAACAAGGATGTATCCAACAATACACTATGGCTAATAGCCACTGATAGACCTCTGCTCCATATGTTTATCCAATCCCCTCTTGAAGCAGTCTATGCTTGTAGTTGTCACCACCTCCTGTGACAGTGAATTCCATGTGTTAATCACCCTTTGGGTGAAGAAGTGCTTCCTTTTATCTGTTTTAACCCGACAGTTCAGCAATTTCATTGAGTGCCCATGAGTTCTTGTATTGTGAGAAAGGGAGAAAAGTACTTTTTTCTCTACCTTCTCTATCTCATGAATAATCCTGTAAACCTCTATCATGTCACCCCTCAGTCGACGTTTCTCCAAGCTAAAGAGCCCCAAGTGTTCTAACCTTTCTTCATAGGGAAAGTGTTCCAACCCAGTAATCATTCTAGTTGCCCTTTTCTGGACTTTTTCCAGTGCTATATCTTTTTTGAGGTGTGGTGACCAGAATTGTACACAATACTTCAAATGCAGCCACACCATTGATTTATCTATCGATAATGATACTGGCTGATTTGTTTTCAGTTCCCTTCCTAATAATTACCAGCATAGCATTGGCCTTTTTATTGTAATCACACACCATCTTGACATTTTCATTGAATTATTTATCATGACCCCAAGATCTCTCTCTTGGTCAGTCTCCACCAGTTCACACCCCATTAACTTGTATTTATAGTTAGGATTTTTGGCCCCAATTTGCATTACTTTGCACTTGGCCACATTGAACCTCATTTGCTATATTGACACCCGCTCACCCAGCCTCAACAGATCCCTTTGGAGTGCCTCACAATCATCTCTGGTTCTCACCACCCTGATAATTTAGTGTCATCCACAAACTTAGCCACTTCACTGTTTACTCCCAACTCCAAATAATTAATGAGCAAGTTAAAAAGCATCAGACCCAGTACTGAGCCCTATGGTACCCCACTGCTTACCATCCTCCACTGTTAAAATTGCCCATTTATACTCACTCTCTGTTTCATAATAATTACCAGTTTTTGATCCAAGAGGACCTGTCCTTTTACTCCATGACTCTCGAGCTTTCAAAGGAGCCTTTGATGATGAACTTTATCAAAAGCTTTCTGGAAGTCAAGGTAAACAACATCTATTGGGTCCCCTTTGTCCACATGTTTGTTCACCCCCTCAAAGAACTCTTAACAGATTAGTAGGAAAAGATCTTCTCAGCAATGTGCCTATTAATTCTCTCAAGGATTCAGAAGCAATATCAGATACTGACAATCCAATGCCGACTTTTGACGGTGCGCTGCTGACGGCGGCGGACAGGGTCAAGAGCCTGGGGGTGCTGTTGGAGCCGTCCCTAAAGATAGAGGCTCAGATAGCAACCACTGCCAAGTCCGCGTTCTTTCATCTTAGACGGGCAAGGCAGTTGGCCCCCTTCCTGGACCGCGACGACCTAGCAACAGTGATCCATGCTATGGTCACCTCGAGATTGGATTACTGCAATGCCCTCTACATGGGGCTGCCCCTGTGCCGGACCCGGAAATTGCAGCTGGTGCAGAATGCCGCGGCCCGGCTGTTATTGGGCCTCCCAAGGTGGGGGCACATCCGGCCGGGCCTTCGGGCTCTGCACTGGCTTCCAATAACATACCGAGTCCGGTACAAGGTGCTGGTCATTACCTTTAAAGCCCTATATGGCCTGGGACCTGCCTACCTGAAGGACCGTCTCTCCCCACACGTTCCCCAGAGAGTACTGAGGTCTGGGACTCAAAACCTTCTCACCATCCCCGGGCCCAAGGAAGTCCGTCTCAAGACAACCAGAGACAGGGCCTTTTCTACAATGGCCCCCACATGGTGGAACCAGCTGCCGGAAGAGGTGAGGGCCCTGCGGGATCTTACTCAGTTCCGCAGGGCCTGTAAGACAACCCTCTTCCGGTTAGCTTATGCCGACTAGATAAATGTAGCTTATCAGATTTTAGTGAAATATACTGGATAGTTTTAATGTTAAGATTTTAAGGTTTTTAGGTTTTTTAAATGTTTTGACTTTTAAATGTATTAACTTTGTACCTTGTTTATTGTTTTGTCGTTGTTGTGAGCCGCCCTGAGCCACTTTGTGGGAAGGGCGGGATATAAATTATAGAATAAATAAATAAATAAATAAATAAATAAATAAAATAAAATGCCTTAGGTATTGGATTGGCAACGTCTGATTGTACATCCCATTCTCTATTGCATGATATGTGAGACTGCCTTTCATGACAGTTGAGATTCTACTGGTACAGAATGCTGCTATATGTTTGTGTCTTTTACCAGAGGTAGGTCACTATCTGTTGCTATTACAGTGCTTTAGTGATTGCACGGACTTCCTTTTTCATTTCGATATCACAGCTTTCAGACTATAACATAATTTATAAAGTATAAAAACAATTAGAAGCAATGCTTTGGATGATAGATTACTCCCTTACAATTCTTTTCCTCACCAAACTTTCTTAAGAAAAAAGTTCTAATTATCATGTATAAAACCCATAGAATATAGACATTTCAAACATAGAACTGAATGGACTGTGGAATGCTTCGAGGACAAAGCCTTTGATAAAAGTTGACCTCCTTGCTGTTTCACATAGTGCTGCAACCCAACTGCTACTTGTACATTTATTTACCTATGAGGTGAATAATGGCTGAATTGCTGATTCTTCAGCATAATTAAATCCACAATAAAGCTGTTGACAGAACTGGATGGCTCCTATAGAGATATAACCACTGAACAGGGAAACTCTTTTAATGGTAAAAGCAGGTGCAAGTTACAAACTGCACAATGTATGAGAATAGCAATTTTCATGTCACTTATGTTAACTGTGATGCTTTTGACCTGTATTGTACCTTCTATACTGATACTCAGCTGTGGCAACTGCATGGTTTCTCACATTTATACTTTATTTTTTTCCATATCTAGTTTTTAATCTCATAATAGCAAGATTAATATTAAACTCATGATATCATCCATTTCAAATTTAAGTCCTGCACCATTTTTTAAAAAAACTTCAGTGCCACAAATAGGCTTCCCAAATCCCCCGCTTGGCCTGGAGACCCCCGATTTGGAGCCTCCTCCCCCCGCGCGGCAAAAAAGGGAGGGGGGAGAATGGCAGCCCTTCCCACCCAGCCCCGATCGCAGCAGCCAGAGCTCTTCCGTTTTCTCAGGCTGCTTCCTGCCCCCAGTCAGCTGGCCGGTGAAGGGAGGGGAGCCCCGCCCCGCCCCCAAAGGACCATGTGCCTTTGCACCTCCGGAGGTGAGTGAGTTCTGCCGGCTTCCTATTCCATGCCATAAAGTGCCCAGCTGGTGTGCCTGTGTTGCTGTGAGAAGCTGGCAGCAACTCGTGAGTAGAGAGGCCAGTCCCCTGCATCAGATTTGCCAGAAACGGGGGGGGGGGGCGGCACAGGGGGAAGGGGGGTGAAGAGGGAAACGTCTTCATTATTCCCTATGTGAAGATCGATTCTCATAGGGTATAATGGGGAATTGATTTGGAGGTTTCGGGGGCTCTGGGGGAGCTGTTTTTTGAGGTAGAGGCACCAAATTTTCAATATAGTATCTAGTGCCCCTCCCCAAAGTATCCCCCAAATTTCAAAACGATTGGACCAGGGTGTCCAATTCTATGAGCCCCAAAAGAAGGTGCCCTTATCCTTCATTATTTCCTATGGAAGGAAGACATTTAAAAAGGTATGCTGTCCCTTTAAATGTGATGGCCAGAACTCTCTTGGAGTTCAATTATGCTTGTCACACTCTTGTTCCTGGCTCCGCCCCAATGTCTCCTGGCTCCACCCCCAAAGTCTCCTGGCTCCACTCCCAAAGTCCCCAGATATTTCTTGAATTGGACTTGGCAACCCTAGCCACAAAGCTAATTACTCAGTATGAATATGTACAGGATAGCAGGCATTGTAAAGAGTGCCTGTTTTATGAACATGGATTTTTTTGCACAGAGTACTGAATAGCCTTACATTGATTGATATATTCACAGGAAGCAGCCACTCTGAAAACCACAAGCTACATCAGAGGGATCATATATATCACAGAACTACCTCAAACTGAGGTCCCAAATGAAGGAAATTTTTAGACATTCAGTCAGATGAATGTGAAAAATAAAATAAGACAAAGGAGGAGTGTAAGAAACAAACAGACCACAAACTAAAAAGCTGTTTAGATTCAGCCAGTGTCTTTTTTCCTCTTTGAATTGTTGAGCCTTATGATGAAACAGGCCTCCTTTGCCCTCTTCCACTCTGCCCTTGAAGGTTTATCCCTGAACATGGAGAGGCTTTTCTCCCTTTCTTGGATAGCCTATCACCACCACCTGATCTTTGCAGGAATTAACCAGTGGGAGGGTCAGGGCTCCCAGCTTCCCTTCCATGTTCTGAGGCCTTGCCTCTGTGTCTCCTGTTCCCCAGCATGTGGTCACCATGGGGACAGTTTACTGCCTCGTGCACCCCTGAGGGATGGACACTTGCCAACTGCCAGCCTTCCCCCTGGTGCTCCTCCTTTTACAATAGCATGTCCAAGTCAGTGGAGGTCTATGTGGTACAGAGAACCACTACCAGCATCAAGTTAAAAAGTACTTATTTATAACAAGCATACTTTTAGTACAGTGGCATATTGAATAAAGGATGCAGAAGAAATGGGTAAAACACAAATCCTCTGTCCTTCTCTCTATACATGTCCTATCAGTTGTTAGAATATTGGAAAGGCTCCTTAACTAATGAAGTTAGGAGTATGCACTTGATATAAACTGAGCCAAAAAATATCCAATAAATACTTTATCAGTATTTATCAGGTGTTAATTCAGCTGAATACAGATCAAAGGATTTGATTTGGCTATCCTTATAGCTGA
Organism: Heteronotia binoei; assembly: GCF_032191835.1. Classification (NCBI taxonomy): domain Eukaryota; kingdom Metazoa; phylum Chordata; class Lepidosauria; order Squamata; family Gekkonidae; genus Heteronotia; species Heteronotia binoei. The sequence goes on from NC_083232.1 coordinate 49,437,084, forward strand.
GCCCAAATAAAAGCCATTTTCCCAACTTTTAATTGGGTTAACTATAGGATCAGCTGGGGCAGTGGAAACAGAGCCCTGTGCTGCCCTGTTCTGCTTCAGCTGGTGGGCTCCTGAAGACAGGTCTGCATACAGTGGGGAGAGAGCTCCTTGCTAGACTCAGATCTTGGGGCCAGTTTCTCCTGCCACCAGGCAGGAGAAGCCTCCAAGTCAGGTCTGCATGTGATGGGCAGAGAACTCCTCACTGCATGCAGATCCTTGGGCCAATATTATTGCCTACCTTCTCCAAGCCACACAACTCTGCAGCAAGTGAACTCTAAATGCCTTAAGAGTGAGCCCCATTGAATAGACCTACTTGGGACTACAATAAATTTGTATTGCCATTCTATAAAAGGCACTACGCACGCACACAGAGAGAGAAAGAGAGAGAGTGATAACAAAAGAATGAAAAGTAACAATTTATATTTAGGGATATAATTAATTTGTATAACTAAATAAAAAGACTGTGGAAAAAATTGTTGGCTGGATAAATGCTTAGAAGTTGGTTGAACTCATCCTCCTATTCTTTTTATAGGAGGCATGATTAGAAAACTAAACTAAGTAAAGCCCACACTGAACATTGCCCTCCAGTGGATGTACACTACAGCTTACTATCACCACAAATCTCTTGTAACAGCACATTAAAATGGTAAAATTACTGTGCTGTGGTTCATGTTACTTTGGATAATCACAAATGGTAATTTGAAGATATTTTTGGAGAGGTATTTTGCTTAAATATAACAGTATAAAAACTGATAATCTTGAAATTCATGATAATAATTAAGACACCGTGTTTTCAATAAATCTAGCTATTACAGGTTTTCCAAAACAAGTGAAAACAGTTTAAAAAACTTAAATACTTTTCAATCATGCAAAAATGAATAAAAATACTAAGCTGTAATTGATTTTATATACAGTATGTCATAGAAGTGAGTACCCCCTCTCACATTTTGTAAATATTTAAGTATATCTTTTCATGTGACAACACTGAAGAAATGACACTTGGCTACAATGCAAAGTAGTGAGCCTACAGCTTGTATAACAGTGTAAATGTGCTGTCCCCTCAAAATTATGCAACACACAGCCATTAATGTCTAAACTGCTGGCAACAAAAGTGAGTACACCCCTAAGTGATAATATCCAAATGGGCCCAAGTAGCCGTCCTCTCCCTGGTGTCATGTGACTTGTTAGTGGTACAACGTATCAGGTGTGAAGGGGGAGCAGGTTATCACTCTCACTCCCTCATACTGGTCACTGGAAGTTCCACATAGCACCTCATGGCAATGAACTCTCTGAGGATCTGAAAAAACGAATTGTTGCTCTACATAAAGATGGCCTAGGCTATAAGAAGATTGCCAAGACCCTGAAACTGAGCTGCAGCATGGTGGCCAAGACCATATAGTGGTTTAACAGGACAGGGTCCACTCAGAACAGGCCTCGCCATGGTCGACCAAAGAAGCTGAGTGCCCATGCTCAGCGTCATATCCAGAGGTTGGCTTCGGGAAATAGACGTATGAGTGCTGCCAGCATTGCTATAGAGTTAAAGGGGTGGGGAGTCAGCCTGTCAGTGCTCAGACCATACACCGCACACCGTATCAAATTGGTCTGCAGGGCTGTTGTCCCAGAAGGAAACTTCTTCTAAAGATGATGCACAAGAAAGCCCGCAAACAGTTTGCTGCAGACAAGCAGACTAAGGACATGGACTTCTGGAAACATTATGTGACCTTGGGCCAGTCACGCACTCAGTCTCAGTTGTAAGGAAAAGAGGTGGGGGGAGCATTTCCTTTCACATACAAATGAAATATTTACTCAACTTTTCTCAGTGAAGAACTTCATGACACCTTTCCTCTCCTCTTATAGAGTCCTCTTTCTTTGACTAAGACTATTACAAGTGAAAAAAATATTTTTAAAGTTTTATGATTAATTGTTAATGGCATATGATTTTTGGAAATATAAATAATTCCATATGGAAATTATTTAATATAGATTGTTAAATATGGGCATAAACAAGGTTCACCCCTGTGCCAATCCCCATCCCTGGAAAACTGAGACATCTATGCCCTTGTTTGGTAGATTTCTATCCAAGTACTAACCAGGGCAGACCTTGCTTAGCCTCCAAAACCTTATGTGATCACGCTAGCCTAGCCATTCAGGTCATTTAACGAAAGAAGAAGCAGGTGTCCCAGAACATTCTAAGTAATGATAGCAAAATACTCTCATAGGCAAGAAGAGTTCTTGTGCAAACTTCAAACATGGGCAGTGCAGCCAAAACCTTTTATTTCACAGCCACATATTGTCTACATATGCTTAGAGGCATTATTTCCTCAGATCCAGAAGAGGAAAGGGGGAGCTAATATCACTACTTTGTACTGTTGTAAGTTGGTACTGTTGTAGTTGGTCTTACATATACTTGTATTCTAATTCTTAAGCTTCTGAATTTGCTATGTTATCTATTGCAGATTAGTCATACGTCATAACAAGAGGATCATAGTGACTAGGGAAGTTCATCACTAAGTAGTCTCTACCATGCCCTGAAACATTTTCTCCTGCCTTTTTGTAGTTAATACAGTACTAATACTATATTGAAATTATTTTGATGAATTATTTTCTATTTTAATTCTTTGATCTAAGAATGTTGTAACTCTCCCTGAGCCTGCCCAAGGTGGGGTATGGAGCTAAACATACAAAAAAATCAATCAATCAATCAAATAATATCCATCCAGATTAATTGAATGTCACAGCTAAAACACAAACTATACATACTTGAGGACACTGTTTTCTTAAGTCTTGCTAATTGTGTGATACAAAAAAAAAATACTGCCAGCAGATAAAACTGACAAATAGACATATTTGTTGCTTCACCAGGAGACTTTGACTCAAGGCCTCTTACATATACTTGTATTCTAATTTTCCCCTTCTTTGCTCTAGATCAGCAGTGGTGTAGGCACCTTTCTTTCTATCCTGCTAATTCTGTAGCCCATATGAGCTGTAGAAGATACAACTCTCCATCTATAGTTTGAAATGGCATATGCCTCAGATTTTTACTACAAAATGGCAGCCATAGGGAAGACTAAACTTGTTAAGTTTTCTCAGTGCTCTACAGCTATATTCCACTGAGCATGTCTGGAACTTGTTCGGTAATGTGGCTATACTGACTACTTTCTCATTATTGCTAAATTGCTAAACAATAAGTATAACTGAAATGTGTTTGGCAGCTGCCTTAATGAATAAAGTTCTAACCTGACTCTTTAAAAATATGTGTATGTTTTAAGCCATTATTTATTTGAAAATGTATATTTCACTTTTGAATTCAGAAGAATAAAGCAGAAAAGAATTTAAAACACACTGAATTTAAAACATGACAACTTTTCTTCACTCACAAGGACAATTAAAGCATGTATCAAATCATCTCCCAGCATATTAAAGACTGTACATTTGTTGTTTGGGCATGCATTTAAACAGCATTCCTAAATCAACCAAGCACTTGAATTTGGAAGATTTAAAAACAATAGTGAAGATAGGCTTCCCAAATCCCCCACCTGGGCGGGGGACCCCTGATTTGGAGCCTCCTCCCCCCGCTTGGCAAAAATCCAGAAAGCAGGGGGAATGGCGGCCCTTCCCATGCAGCCTAGAACCCAGCAGCTTCTCCTCTCCCCTTCCCACCAATCCCTGATGCTTCTTCTCCTCCCTTCCCTTCCCTTCTCACCTCCAATCGCAGCAGCTTCTCCTTGCTCCTCCCCTTCCCACCCAGCTCCATCGCAGCAGCTGGAGCTTTCCCAGGCTGCTTCCTGTCCCGCCCCAAAGGACCATGTGCCTTTGCACCTCCGGAGGTGGTGAAAGGCTTCAACTTTCTGTGTCTGTGTCTTTGTTACTGTGAAGAAGCTGGCTGGTGAGTAGAGAGCCAATCCCCTACATCAGATCTGCGAGAAGGGGGGGGGGTGTGGAGGAGAGGGAAACGTCGTCATTATTCCCTATGTGAAATATTTCTCATAGGGTATAATGGGGAATTGATCTGGAGGTTTCGGGGGCTCTGGGGGAGCTATTTTTTGAGGTAGAGGCACCAAATTTTCAATATAGTATCCAGTGCCTCTCCCCAAAATACCCTCCAAGATTGGACCGGGGGGTCCAGTTCTATGAGCCCCAAAAGAAGGTGCCCCTATCCTTCATTATTTCCTATGGAAGAAAGACATTTAAAAAGGTGTGCTGTCCCTTTAAATGTGATGACCAGAACTCCCTTGGAGTTCAATTATGCTTGTCACACCCTTGTTCCTGGCTCCGCCCCCAATGTCTCCTGGCTCCACCCCCAAAGTCCCCAGATATTTCTTGAATTGGACTTGGCAATCCTAAGTGAAGATGTAGAAGCTTCTGAATTTGCTATGTTATCTATTGCAGATTAGTCATAAGTCATAACAAGAGGATCATAGTGACTATGGAAGTTCATCACTAAGTAGATGCATCCAGGACTATCAAAGATACCAACTTTGAATTGAACAAACTGGTGATCAGAGGAGCTTCTGTAATATTGTTAGCTGTATTTTCCTAGAATTTAGAATCAACTACTAAATTGGTCACTATATTCCAGACAAAATTAAAGTTCAGGTATAAGGTATCTGTACTACAGGAAAAGGTGTCATTGGAGAGTTTTCCAGAGTCTTCCAGGGATGGTCAAAATGGTCAAATCTCTTCTCACTTATCACAATGAAAAAATGAAAAAATGTACAATTCAGAAACTGGACATGTGGACAGTGTGGTCGTTACACCATTCTGGCTTCTTAATTGTTGAGGATATTAAAAGTATTTAGAAATGAAAATCACATTTTAATTAAGATGTTTATTATTACAAAACCCTGATATAATTAAATAATAAGTGTTGGCTGAATAACTAATTCACTTTTCACACTGCATCTTACCCAGCTGGGATTGCACTATATAAAGAGATAAAACAGGAAAAGAGGTTGTGTATGGAAGAGAGAGAAGATGACATACATGAAAAATGTGACATACCACAAAGTTATGCAGCGCAGCAAATGGCTAACATATGAGTTGTGTGTGTTATATATCTTCATACCACACAATTTTCCTTTCTGCAACGTTAACTCAAATTTATGTTGCTGATGCACTGAAATCATATACTTCCTATGTGTCACCTTCAGTTTGCTCTACTTATGCTGTATTTTATTCGACAAATTCATGACAACAACATTTAGCCTTAGACTTACCCCGGCATTGGTCCATTTCCAGCAAGACTATAAACTTGACGAGGATTCAAAAGATACTGAAATTTTCTATAAATTCTGCAAAAGTTGAAACAAAGAATATTTAAAAGGTTATATTAGCTAGTCATTTATGCTTTTGACTAATCCAAACTTAATATTTTGGAACTGAACAAACTGAAGCTGATAATGGGCACTCAATTATTTATTGTGGACAAGATTTAATACTGAAGCCACAGTTTCATCTTTTTTACAAAAAGCAAGACCAATTATATGGAACTCATAAAAGTACATGGTTTAGCTAGTCATAATCTCTGGACACAGAGGGCTACCGATCTACATTTAAGTGAATAGCCAAGGAATCAAATGAGATCTCCAGCTATTTTTTTTCTTTGAAATACTTTTGAAATATGTATTAGTTTCAAGAATTATTGGCCATGCAACATGGCGGGCTGCTATTAAACATGCACATGTCTGCAGTCCCTGTGCTAAAATACAAGATCTTGAGATCCTGACCACAGTTTAATTTTTAAAAAAAAAAAAAAAAAACAGTTCATTAAACCAACAAGTGCCTAACTAGATAGATTCAGGTGGGTAGCCGTGCTGGTCTAAAGCAGCAGACTAAAATTTGAGTCCAGCAGCACTTTTAAGACCAACAAAGTTTTATTCAAGTTATAAGCTTTTGCGCACATAATCTCTGAATGATTTGGTGCTTCCTGACTTGCATGACTCAGCTAGGTCTGATTGCTTGCTACTATTCAAAAGTAGCTACCCAGTGAAAGCCAGTGTGGTTGTGATTAGAGCTTCAGAGTAGGGCCTGGGACACCTAGGTTCGAATTTCCATTTTGCTGTGGAAACTCACTGGGTGATTTTGGACCAGTCACATACTTTAAGCCTAACCTAAATCCCAGGGCTGTTGTGCAGATAAAAAGGGCAAGCGGAGAATAAAGCAAGCTGCTTTGATCCCCACTGTGGAGAAAGACCACAGTAATCCTAAATAGAGGCTGATCAGAGCTGACCATTCCTCTGTCTTGGGCTTTCCACATTCCATTGTTTCAAGCATTATTCTTGCAACACTGGAAAATTAAGGAGGCTAAGGAAAGGGAGTGGCTGAAGTGATACAGCACAGCAAGTTAAAACATTAAATATCTTGAGTGGATAAAACTGATCTACAGAGAGGCACAAACAAGGAATGCAAACCAAGCAGCAAACTGCTAGGGTCTGGTATGCCTTCCTGTTTTACATCTTAGCAATGGTGATCCACACATTAGTCGCCTTGAGAATCGATTGCTGTAATTGAAGCTGCAGCTGGTGCAGAATGCTGCAGCCCGGCTACTAATGAGGTTTCCTCAGTAGGAGCACCTCCAGCCTGTGCTGAGGGCACTGCACTGGCTGCCTATTGCATACTGGGTCCGTTTCAAGGTTTTAGTATTAACCTTCAAAGACTTATATGGGCTAGGACCTATCTATCTGCAGGACCGCCTTGCCCCACATGTTCCCCAGTGAGCACTTCGATCAAGTTCTCAAAAGCTTTTGGCTGTCCCTGGGCTAAAAGAGGCTAGGTTGAATTCCACCAGAGCAAGAGCCTTCTAGGTGGCAGCCCCAACAATCTGGAACTCCCTCTCAGAAGCCATTAGGGCCCTGCGGGACTTATCGCAGTTCCACAGGGCCTGCAAAACTGAACTGTTTTGGATGGCATATGACATTTAAACAGGAGAGGGCTGCCACCTCACGTGGATCTATCAGTACCACCTGCCTAGGATCTGACCGCTTTGGAGAAAGGAAAATATTATAAGACCTTGCCTGAATAGATGAAGTAGAACCTTTGTGATTTTTATCTGACTATTTTATTGTTTTACTCTTTTTCTGTTTTAATTATTATTATCTTCTGTTGTTAGCCACCTTGAGTCTTCATAGAATGGGAGGGATATAAATCTAACAAAATAAATAAACAGACAAACAAATAAATAAATCTACAATTGTCAGGGTTTTCCACTGGAATGGCTGGTTTATACCCCTTCATATTTTACACAGCATAAACCTACTTCCCACAAACAGATGAACCACTATCTGAACTGCACCACTTCAAACTAAAGATGGGGGAATCAGACAATTTAACGTTCCTTTCCTTACAGAGCACAAAAATTCCCCTGTACATAACAATAAGATGTCATAAGAAATGGAAATCCTTCCTTTCCTTTTTTTTTCTTTTTTTGTGAGGGAACATTCCATTATGGGAACTCTCATCAATGATCTCAAGTGGTATAGTCAAGAAACAGATTTCCCCCAACTCTTCTGCTTGCTTGTAATAACCTGGGTTTTATGTAATTTCACTAGGGCATTTGCTATTACTATAGGTGAAGGTGATTTTTAAAATGTCTCTTCCCTGCCCACTTCTGATTCCCCCCCCCCTTTTAATTATTATGCTTGAAAACAACAGATACGGAAACAGAAAAGGTATAGAAAAATTAGTGCCATCCTATGTAGTGTCCCACCCTTCTAAACCTATTGAAGTCAATAACTTTTTACAACAGCAGTAACTCTGCTTATGATTGCATTGTACATATCTTATTTAAGCTGTGCCCATCTGTAAATATGCCATATTGGAACAGTCTGATCATTTATCAAATGTTTATTGATGCCAGTCAAATCTTCAAGAAACACACACATGCATTTTTTCCTAAACTGGAGGTGATCCAAAGATAAAAACACAATGCAGGGTGACTGACTTTGTCTTGTGGATGAATGAACTACTAGCATGATGATTACTTAACCAGACATCTGACAGGTGGACATACTTGGAGTTTTATAACACTGATGTTTTCCAAAAATTACCAGCCATTATACAGTCTTTGTCCTATTTAAAGTGAAAAAAGTCATTAGTCCAATGATTAGCCACTGTGTAACACAGAGTGTTGGACTGGATGGGCCACTGGCCTGATCCAACGTGACTTCTCTTATGTTCTTATGATTTAGGTTGGTCTTCCTTTCTTTATTAAAAAATGTTGCCTTTCAAAAATTCCACTAATAAATTTAGAAAGTCAGCAGGACAACCGGCAAAAAAAGGTTTATCTTGATGAACCTGCTGTCTTGAAAATGTATTTCAGTGAAACAAGACTAATTATCATTATTACTGATTACACAATTTGAGGAAACTGAGGTGATTGTTTTATATTCATTGCTGCAGCAAAGACAGCAGCAGTGAAACATTTACTAGGTACTTTCCATCTCACTACCCTTATCATCCCCTCAGAGCCACTATTTTCCCCATCCCCATGTCACTGGACATTCCCTCTCCCCCCCACCCCCCCAAAAACCCTTATAGTTGTTATTACCTCATATTGCTAGGGCAATTTAAACACCATAGCAATATAGCAACTACTGGTTTATTTATAAGTCATCAAAATTACCTCCTGGGGTATCAGGGATGGGAAACAACAGCTGCAAACTGCTAGTGTTGGTGGGCAGTTTGAGAATCCATATCTTCCCATGCACATGATACACAACCTGCTTTGACTTCTATCTTTTCTGCCAGAATACAGAAAAACAGCAGGAAAGCCAGAAGGTGGATGACAACATGTCGATGTTCAAAAAAAGACTACTCCGGGATGGGAACAAAAGAGAAAAGGGATATCTACATGGAACATCTACATGTACTTTGAACAATGCTAATTGAACTATATTACTGTGAAAAGGCACACTATAGTCTCTTTTGAAAGTACAGTGGAAGTTTCTATCCAAAAGCATACAATTTTAAGGAAATAAAATAAGCCAATTTAAAGAAGAAGGATCAGAATGTCATACATACCTTTCTCCTTGTTTTCCACCACTTTTAGGATTTACAAAAACTAGAAGTGGATGAGTAGTTGGAACAGGAGTAATCTAAATAAAGAATATACAGAAGCACATTAATCCTGTTAATTCGATTAGGACTTCTGGAAACCTATGAGTTTTTGTTTTCTGTAGGGCATTTGTTATATCAAATGTAAAATAGTTTGTTAAAAACATAGCACTTAAATGGTAATCAATGAACTTACAATATTACTCATTTTTAAAAAAAAAACAAAAGGGAACTGAAACAGGAATCGTATGGGCTGGTGCTGATCAACAAATTTTCAAAAGTAGTAAATGCACTCAAGAAGTATAACTGCCAAAATTATTAAGAGGATACATTTTCTACAATACTTGTTTTATCATATTTTAAGACTGGGGGGAATGCTTGTTTTTAGCAATGCCTCACCTTCAAGCCCACAATACTGCTCACTGCCTGAGAACAAAGCAGTCAGCCATAGACTGTTTTTCAAATAGAGGGGCCTTTGCACAGAAGTGCCAGCCACTCTCAGGAAATACAAAATTATGTGTCCTTACTCATTGCTTTTGTATTTCAATTTTACAGTTTAAAATGTTTATTTTTTGAACCTGTAGCAAATTCTTGAGATTAAAACTGATTCAAATATGGCCCATCTCATTTCTAGGAGAAGCATGGTTTTAGAAATAATGGGGACCAGAAAAGATGCAGTGAACTTTATGGGATATCTGTATCAACCCAAGATTCTGATCAACTCATCTTTGGGAGCCATTTTAACTCAGGGCAAACAGCGATACAATTAGATCTGTTGCTTACTTATAGTGATACACCTTCAAAATCCAATGAAATCTATGAGTTTAGAAGAGTGCAACTCTGCCTAGTGTTAGTCTCTTTGATAAACTGTTACAAGATCAGACTGATAAACTAGAATATGTGTCTACTGACATTACATTTTGGCTGCAATTCAATTACATTATTTTTCTCTAGTGGTTTTCTCCTAGAGATCCAACGGCAGATTCTTGGACTTGTAGATCTACCATTTGTAGTTTCTCCTAAAACCGTTATAACCGTAAACCACATACATGTAGAGTTTTCACTTTCCTTTTATGGAGGAAAGGAAGCATAATCCACAACCCTGTTCTCCCCAGCTGCCAATCATCTGTTGAGTGGGGAAGCAGAACAACTACCTATGGATTGAAGTACATGCATTTCTGCATAGACAGTATCATATTGCAGCCTATATCAAATACTGTCACATCTCTAATGCTTAGCTAGATTTTTAATCAATTTTGCTTATTTAGTCCAATTCCAAGGGTGTTTGTCCCTGAGAATGAAGCATAAACCAATGGTTCTCATTGTGACAAAGATGGACTGCCTCTTGGATGTCCCTACAGATTCAAGTTAATTAATGAGGCTCATCCTAGGGTTATACATGATATATTACTTCCTCTAATTAGAAATAATAATCCTGATCATTATGCTGGTTAAGCTAGAAAGAAATAAGATGAATGTGCTTAAATATGATTAATAATAGTTATACCTAAGTAGCAATCTCCTTTGCTACTGAGTTGCCTGAATAGTACTACATGACAATGTTTTTGTTTAATACAGAGAAACAGAGAAATCTTCACAGAAGAGTATTTCAATACTTTAAAAAAAAATTAGTATGTACTATTCAACATTCTTCAAAAATAAAAATAGACTTAATAATCCATTATTGTCGTTCTGTATTTGAGAGTGGTGATGGTTCATTCATTTTTTAAAATAAAACATTTCCCAAATGGTAAAGTTTCTCCTAAAATGCCAGAAGTCAACATGAAAATTAAGACTCAGGTTTGTTTTTGAAATGCTAATGCTATCATAACTTACTTCAATACAGGTGTAAACTACAAACTTACAACGCATAAAGCACACTGTTCAAAATCCTGTCACTATCCTGCCATAGGAGTAATCAAGCCATATCTCACTAAAAATTTATTTATGTAATATTCTCTCTCCCCCAAGATTTACCTACTGACATACAAGCCATTATAAAGGATATTTGTAAGGTAAGCCCTCCTTTCATAGTCATTTCCATGTGTTGGATACCAGCACTAGCTGATACAATCTAGACATACCTTTTCATCTCATATAAACAAGTGCTGTACTTCGCAATTGGGAAAGGATTGTTTTATGGTATTGTTAGGAGTATTGTTAGGAGTTCACTTCCATATTCTGATTCTTCCAACGAATAGCATACTTCCTCTATACACATCCTAAACAATATAACCCACACAACTGTGGATATATGTATACATTACAACCCAACAGCCTTTGATAACTTGGGCTTTTGTTAAAATGTTCAAAATCTAAGAGCACAGCTGGAATTTCTGAAGAGTGCCAACAGAGCTCTGTAGAAATGCCAGCAAATGATTTGCCTTAGTACTTATTCTACTATTGGGCTTTTAAAAACAAATGTTCTACCAATTCCAAAAGCAGGCATGAAAATTCTACACAGATGGTATTCCTAGAAAAGGAACAGGAGAATGTGCCAGCTCTCCTTCATTCTGAAATGTTTATATCCTATAACAAAAAATCTTCGATGGTACTACTCAAATTGCCTTCCCCACATGTAACAGAACACATACAGAACAAAATTCCCTCCAGGTGCTACAGTGTAAGTGAAGTCAACACTAGGCGAGTTATTTATTGACCATTTATACTTTGGACAATAATTCTCAGCCAGTGGTTTCTGAAGCAGCTTATACAGAGTTTAAACATGACTCACAATAAATAATCAACAATAAGAAATAAATAATGGTAGCTAGTGGGAAAGTTCACTGTAAGTATTGCCAATAACTATAACAATACAAGTCGAAAAGAGGCAGAGAAGATATACACACTCATTGATAAAACATGAAATCTAGAGAAACAGCAAATCAACAACAACAGAATCAGCAAAATCAAAGGAACAGGACAATTTATACCCATTGCCCACAACTGGAAAGGCTAGGCACTGTGCTAGCAGGAGACCTGGCTGATATTTCTGGCTTTATTAAGCATTTGTTGTAAGCCAAAATGCCCTCAAAACGAGGCTAGGGAATTATCAGGTGGGCAGTCGCACCTGGCTTAGTCAGGATTTTTACCTGTGTATACAGGATTCCACGTCCAGAAAGTACCGTATTTTTCGGACCATAAGATGCACTCCCCCCCCCAAAAAAAGTGGGGGGGAAAGTGTGTGCATCTTATGGTCTGAAGGTACATACCTTCGGGGGGGGGGTGATCCGCTGCCTCTGCCTCCGATCCGGTGCTTCCCCCGCGCCTGCCTGCCTGGCTCCATCTTCTTCAGGCAAGCGCTGGGATCGTTCCACGTGGCCCCACCGCAAACCCAGCACTTCGCAAGCGCCGGCTGCAGAGGGGGCAGCGTGCTTCCTCCTTGTCTGTCTGCCTGGCTCCACTTCTGATGCTTAAAACAAGCGCTGGGATCGCTCCCTCCGCCCTCCGATCCCAGCACTTGCTTTAAGCATCACAGATGAAGCCAGGCACACAGGCAAAGAGGAAGCACCCGCCCCCTCCGCAAACCCAGCGCTTTGCGAGCACCGGCTGTGGAGAGGGCAGCGTGCTTCCTCCTTGTCTGTCTGCCTGGCTCCACCTCTGATGTAAAGCAAGCGCTGGGATCGGAGGGAGCGATCCCAGCGCTTGCTTTAAACATCAGAGGTGGAGCCAGGCAGACAGACAAGGAGGAAGCACGCTGCCCCCTCCGCAGCCGGCGCTAGTGAAGCGCTGGGTTTGCGGTGGGGCCACGTGGAGCGATCCCAGCGCTATGGTCCGGAGCGCCTTATGGACCAAAAAATACGGTAATGCTTAAAAATATTAGGGACTCTAATTAAGTAAAACAATTAAAATTTATTAAGAAAAATATAGGCTTCCATACAAGATAAAATACTCATAAAATCATACACACAGTCCTAAGAAAAATAGAGAGATAGGGGAACACAAGGGTAGATGAACAGGGTGATATTTACCAATCGTAGTCTTCAAGGAAGGCTCCAATGGTGACGAGCGAGGAAGTGGAAGAGGGGACTCGAAACTTGGCCTTAGTATCGGGGATGGATCTAGGCAGCGGAAATTGGGATACGCTAGACGCACAGCTGTGGGTAGCTAGTCCACAGGTTATAAGGACTCTCTTGAGTCCTTAGGGTAGGGGAGGTACAAGGAAGAAGGAAGGTGGTCAGCTGGTGCATGACTTCACAAAAAGGGTAGGCTTCACAGTGACCATAAGGGCTGGACTACTACGATATCCAATAGGAAGTTCATTGGTGTCACCTAATTGGGTGTCCATGCGTGACCAATGGACTTTCTTGGATCCTGGATACCTGAGTGAACTTTCAGGTTGAAATGGACCAGGGTGAGGCTCCAAAATGACAGTTGGGGAGAAGAATAGGAATGATTACTGGGTGGGGAGATGATTAAGACTAATAAACTTATCTAAAAGGGTGACAATAGAGAGTCAAATCATTGCCTAGGTAACACAAAGGAACTTGGCTCTGGCTGAAGATGGTCTTCCTCTTCTTCTGTCTTCTCCTTGGCACCAGTCTTTGTCTTGAGTTCCGTTAGACAAAGGCAGTGGCAGTTGGACTATTAGCCACTCCTGGGGTGGGTAGATTGCTTGCAGGCACAGGTGACATCTGGCGAGTACGTTGGTTGTCCACTTCACTGGAATGGAGTCAGGCCTGGTAGGAAGATGGCTGCGTGTGGTGTTAGCCCTCCACAGTGGATTCTATGGTCGGTGCTTCAAAACCGTTTGCCTGGATAGCTCCTGGCGGCGCATTCTCCTCCACTCCATGGTCGGGATGGATGTCATACAAAACGATGGGAAGCCATCCGTTCTCCTGTTGGGCACTCTTGTACCGGTCTTGAGTGCCTTTGTAGCGTAATGGCTGCTTGTACTGCATCAGTCCCTTTCGTCCCTGGATAGGTTTACTCACACTCTCTGGCCAGACGTGTTTGAGTCACTTCTCCAGGTGCTCTGTCAACCAAGTTGGTGATTACGATGTTCTGTAAGGGGTTTTTCCTCACATTGTTCATAAGAATCCAGATAATAAAGCAGTGGACAATACAATTATATTATTAAAAAAATGCCACTTAGAACTATAAACATCTATATTTAGTATATAATCAAGGATAAGTTAAAGAATTATCCTGTCAATACTTGTCTGTTTCTTTCCTAGCCCTATAAACCCAGACAACCATCCTACTTTATTTCATTATTGCCCATCAGCAAAAATAGACAAGGAAATATTAATATTTGTTGAAACATGCATACAAGTACAGTGAAGACATATTTATCATTTATACAAAGTCTTGTTGATTTATACAAAGACCCTATTGTAAATAATTTCATATCACACCTCTGAGCATGTGGGCACACTGCAATGTCATTAGAAGATCTTAGTGATGGCCAGGAACACATAGGACATAAGCTATCCTTTATGCAGCCTGACCTCCAACTGTTTGAAGTTTTAAAGATAATAATAATGTCCAGAATTCTGACTGTACATGGAAGCAAACAGAAAACCAGTGTAGCTCTGTGTATACTGGAGATATTTGTTCCTTAAATTGTACCAAACAGCAATCTTACTTCCAAATTTTGAATTAAAATTTGCTTCTGAACAGTCTTCAAAGGCAGACTCACATAAGATAGAATGCTCAAGTTCAATCTAAATATTATCTGGACTATGGTTAACTGTAGTCAGATCATGCTACCAAGAAAAGGCTACAGCTAATGCACCAACCAAAACTGGGTAGAGGCACAGAGAATGACACCTGCATTTTTATGTCAAGTACTACCTGAAAACAGTGCTCCTTTGGAGACAATCAACTCTAAGTCACCCAAACCACATATCCCTGTAGTAAAATATATTGGTTCAAAATCTTTAGAGACTGAGTGCTGAGAATCCACTTTACTACAATGATGAGCTATGGTGGTGGTTCCCAATATTTACGTTGCATAGTGGCCCATCCAGGGCTGACTCAAGGTTTTTTGGTGCCACAGTCAAACTATGACCTTGGCACCAATCTATTCCAACATTCCATTTTCTATGGTGCTCAGCCAAATGTTTTAAGAAACCAGTAAATATCACACAAAGGGTGCAGCTGCCCCCACTATGAACCTCAAGCAACTGGGAATTCATACCTTCCTCCTCTATCAGCTGAGCCAGAGTTTGAGGAAGGGTGCTTGGGGGGCACTGAGTTGAGGAGATAGGCAAAGATGACAGATGGCAGTGAAGAGGTTGGTACCAAGGGACTCAGTACAGTTAATCTCAGTACAGTTAAAAGACAGTGAGGCACTGCAGGGGGCTGGATAAGAGCCTTTCACCCCTTCGTTATTGTCATAAAAAGGGAGGGGGAGATTAAAGATAAGGATTCAAAGGGCAAGAGTAGCCATTAAGGAGGGCTGGCCTGCAACCCACTTCCAAAGTCTTCATTGCCACTTTTGGATCCTGACCCTGACCCACAGGTTGGGAAACACTGATCTACCTAATTAAACAAGTTCTTGTATGTGTATATAGTTCAGCAAGTGGCCCTCCACTCACTGACACAGACCTAAAAAAAAAAAACACCTAAGATAGGGGGGAGAGTATTCCAGGATCATGGAATGATTGGTAATGGGTGAGCTCCTTGCCATTAGGGCATAACCCACTGTGGAAGAAGCATGGTTGGGCAGAACAGATACTCAGTTGGCAGCGTAGGAGGGGGCACACAAGTCTTTGTTCTCCAGCACACCCTAAATGACTTGATCACAGCAGGATATCTGCAGTGGCAGGATATCTACAGGAGCTAGTAGAGAATAAAGAACAGTTCTACAAACACACTGGCTCAGAAACAGAGCTACAGGTAACCCAAGCAATTAGGGAACTCATGGAAGAAGGCAACATAGTTAATGTATTTCTGTTTGGTAAAAACTCTGGGATTTCAGTGTCCTTCCATTCATTCACAAACTGGTGGGGGGAGTGCAAGTGCAGGTTCTTTATAGTGAGCAACAACATAGATAATACTTCTGGGAGGCAGCAACAAATGCTCAGGTGACTATGCTTTTCTTCTACAAGAGCTTGATTACTTATTAATTCCCTTTCAGAATTGCATTTTTAAACTTTACTCCGGAACTCGGGGTCTCCCCTCTGGGTAAGGAAAACTCTGTTAGATTCAGATGCTGGCACACATCCAGCAAAAAAGCTGGGCTACTCAACGTGTTCTTGTAACCCCCTCATGTCCAATAAATGCTAAAATGCTAGCCTGTATTGTAGGAAATCATCTCTTTCATTCTGCTCTGAATTTGTAATGCAAAGTTCATTGCTGAACAGCAAACAACTACCAACAGATTTTGGAACTCCACACAAAATTTAAGCCATCTGGTTACTCAAGTCCAAGAACAACAATCCACTGCTATGGTCTATAGTAGCACAACTTAAAACACGTAATTTATGTTCAAAACAATTTTACCTGAGGACTTTGTTGGACTAAACTCAAACTGAATATGTGACAAGGGAAAAACTTTATGGTTGAGTGTATGTTTACAATAATAAAACTAATCACACCTGAAGGCCTTGTCCATCTACAGTGACAGAGTTGGCTCGCTGCATCTTGTTCCGATCACTTAACTTGCTCATTTGCTGAGAGCTACTCTTTTCTTTTTTCATAGTTGCTTGCCGTTCCTAAAATGGAGGGTTGGGAGGGGGAGAACAGATCAATGTTATAAAACTCTGATATAGTTAAAATGGAAAACTCTTACTCTAGGATGACACATTCAAATACTGCTTCAATGATAATGAGTTTAGTGATTGCAATCAAATCACTAAACGAAGTCCAACTTCACATACATCTATTTATGTATCTAGGCATAATGGTAGTTAGATAATAGATAGATGATAATTATTTTGTCACAATAAGTACTAATGCAATGGTGTGAAGTTGATAATACAATGTGAGGCCATCTAACTGCATGATCAAGCTTCCTGAATAATAAGATTAATTAGAGGAGTTTTTGAAGCTCTTGAAAACAAAATCTATGTATTTCACAAATGTCTTCAAAAACTGGCTCACACAAATCTGGAATTTTTCAAATGCGTTTGGTACCTTACAACCTCATTTATTGGACAAGTTTAAAACATGAGAATATAGTTAATTCCAAGTATGACAAAAAGCCAGTAATGTTCAAAGTAGTATGTTTTTCATCCCCCCCCCCCCAAATCATTTCACAGCAGCACATCTCCATGTGCCAATGGAGGTGGATAAGGAATAATTGAATTCGTTGCCACCATACTGAAAGACTCTGGGATGAATCCAAAGTGCTGTTTGTTTGTTTTTTACAGAAAGTGGAAATTAATTTTTCTACCTCCCCTCAGAAGCAGCATGAAGGCAAACTGGGGATTTGAGGCAGAAACAGCAATAACAACAACAACAAAATTCAGGGAAAAAAATAAGCAAAAATGACCCTTGGAATCAGACTGTTGGTTTTGGATAACTTAATATTTTGCTTATAGCTATGTCTATCTCTTCTAGGTGCTATCATTATAGTAATAGTAAACTGGTTATCCCCCATGCCAAATGCAAAAACAGTTTCAACAGAGCTACAAATATGTAGGTTTCTGCATGTCCAGAGGAATCTCCAGGTGTTCAGAAAAATACTGTTTTGTTGTTGTACTTTATTTTAAAAAGGGAGAAAGCAACTCCTCCCCCCAATGAGACAGAATTAGGAGTGAACATGCATGTTACTCTTCCTCTGACCCTTGGCAGCTGGGTTACATGGAATCAAACTGCTTACTTCCATTTGCCTGTAGGAATCCAGTTGGGAGGTGAAGAGACAAGCCACAACTCTCTCCCTCCTTGCAATAGCAACACCTTAAGAAGAAGCCCTACCAAACAGCTAAGGTGAAGATCAGGATTCTCAACCCTTGTCTTCAGTTTATAGAAGAGTAATCCCCTTTTGTGCCCTGAGCCCCACAGGTCAGTTTCCTACACAGCTGCAGTTCACAACTTCAAGATGAAAAAGATTCAGAAACATCAGGACAATGTGAGCCAAAGCACCCTCTTAATTCATATATGGACATTGTGTTTTCTGGCCCAGCTGCCAGGATGCCTGGACTTCCAGTTCTCTCACACATCTACACTCAGGCATAGGCCAAGCTGCCAGCTTCCTTCCAGGCCTATGTGAACTGTTTGGGCCACAGTCCTCAAGGCAATACCCTCACAGACAGGCCCCAACCCAGCAAGAAGGACTCCCAGCCTACTATTGTGCACAAGTCCTCAGCTCTGCGGATCAAGGCGGCGTGGCGGTGCTGATGCTGTTAGATCTGTCGGCCGCGTTCAACACAGTCGACCATCGGCTACTGGCCTGCCGGCTTGCCGACACAGGGATTAGGGAGTCGGCCTTACAGTGGCTTTCCTCCTTCCTTGATGGACGGGGACAAAGGGTGGCAACTGGGGGAGAGCCGTCCCAGAGGCACCCACTAGTGTGTGGGGTGCCACAGGGTGCAGTTCTCTCCCCAATGTTATTTAACATCTACATGCGCCCCCTTGCCCAGATTGCCCGGAGGTTTGGGCTCAGGTGTTACCAATATGCAGACGACACCCAGCTCTATCTGCTAATGGACAGCCGGCCTGGCTGCGTCCCGGAGAACCTGGACTTAGCATTGCAGGCCGTGGCAGGTTGGCTCAGGCTGAGTGGGTTGTAGTTGAATCCAACGAAGACAGAGGTCCTTTGCTTGGGCCGTGGTGCCCTGGGGGGGGGGGAATCCCCCTTCCGGCTTTTGACGGTGTACCGCTGAAAGCGGCCCATAGAGTCAGGAGCTTGGGGGTTCTTCTGGAGCCTTCATTGTCAATGGAGGCACAGATAGCGGCCACTGCCAAGTCCGCGTTTTTTCATCTTCGACGGGCAAAGCAGTTGGCCCCCTTCCTTGGGCGCCAGGACCTAGCAACGGTGATCCATGCTACGGTCACCTCGAGATTGGACTACTGTAACGCCCTCTACATGGGGCTGCCCCTGTGCCAAACTTGGCGGCTGCAGCTGATGCAGAACGCAGTGGCTAGGCTGCTGTTGGGGCTCCCAAGATGGGAGCACATACAGCCGGGGCTGCGCGGACTGCACTGGCTGCCGGTGGCGTACCGAGTTCGTTACAAGGTGCTGGTTATTACCTTTAAAGCCCTATATGGCTGAGGACCTGTCTACTTGAAGGACCATCTTTACCCGTATGAACCCGAGAGAGCGCTGAGGTCAGCTGGAAAGAACCAGCTGAATATCACTGGGCCAAGGGAGGCCAGATTGAAGTCCACCCGGGATCGGGCCTTCTCTATAGCGACCCCCCTACTGTGGAACCAACTCCCGGAGGAGGTACGGGCCCTGCGATGTTTAGATCAATTCCGCAGGGCCTGTAAGACCCACCTCTTTAAAACAGCCTTCACCTAATACCGAGCCAAGAAAGTCCTGCTGGATATGTTCTATGTTTTATGTTTTAATCACTGGATTTTATGAAAGATCTTAATTATAGCACCATAATTTTAAGTCTAATGTAATTTTAATGATTTTAAGGATGATTTTATAACTGAAATTGTATATGAATCTAAAACTGGAATTTATAATTGATTATTGCACATGGTTTTATTGTATACTGTATTTACATGTTGTGAGCCGCCCTGAGCTTGCTTGCGGGGAGGGCGGGATACAAATAAAAAATTATTATTATAACAAGAGACCACGTGGCCACTATGAGCTGTCCAGCTATGTGGTTTTCAGCCTACCGAGGGCAGCCATTACAAGGGCTAACAGAATTTGCAATCATCTTCCCGCAATCATCTTTAGGACACCATGAGAGCGAAGCAGGAGCCCCATGTACGCAATGTGTAACTTGGACATTTCCATAAGGAAATAAATCTTATCTCTGTATGCATCCTGCCAGCCATTCTAAGCTGAACATCACACAGAACACTGTGCCAGCCAAGATGACACAAAGACCAAGCCAAACTCAGAGACCAACACCCTTGTGTAGGTTGGGTGTCACTTTAGATAACAATCTGGCACTATATTGCCACATTAAATAAGTTTGCTCAGTTATGCTAAGTCCATTAATCCCTGTTACTTTCCAAACATCACCATGGAGCCTCCCCTTTTCTGAGGTCACAGGCCACATGTCCCATCATCATAGCCCACCTGACTCCTGTATCCCAGGTCATCTAACCTCACCTCCTGAGGCTACATGGTAGTCCTTAAAAGATCTGACCCATGGTTTCTCAGGTGTGCATCTGACAGCATCCCTAACCTGCTGTATAGATCTACCCTCAAAACCTGATCAGTTTTGGGTCCCTAAGAATAAGATACGCTGGCTGTGTCTTGCTCCCCCTTTCCTTTTTTGTCACTATAGGAGCTTCAACTGAACACTACGATAGGTGAAGTATCACCTTGTCTGTTTTCCCCCTTCATGTTACCCCTATCAATTTCCTGCTAATTTTCTTAGGTCTGTATGAGTATTAAATAAATTTATTTCCTTGTCTGTTTGATTGATTTTTCTAATAAAAACCATCTATATTTTACCAAACATTCTCATCATTATTTGGAGGGAAGTTCTGGAGATCATCTCCTGTATACATAGGTTCTGAATCCCACATAGTTGCCCACCACTCTAATCCCCCTGTTATGTCTTGAAACATAAGCGGATGTGCCGCATGGCGATCGCTACAGAGGCAACCCCACGGGTCCCCAGATGTAGCTCGCCAGACGCCCCGCCCATCAAGATCTGTGGCGGGAAGTTTGACTTGCCAGGATTGGACTCGTCAGACTGGGGGGCAGTTCCAAGGAATGTATATAAGCGGGACCCGGCCCGCGTGTTCCCCCTCTTGTAAAGTACCACCAAATAAAGCATGTTGTCTTCAACCCGTCTCGCAACTCAGTACATTACAGTGGTGACGAGGATGGGATGCTAGCCAGGTAACTCCCGAAGAAGACCTTCGCAGAGCTGGCCGGAGACGAAGAAGGCACACCGTTCAGGGAGACGGAAGCACCCACCGCCGCAGCCACCGTGGGTAACCGGAGCGGAGCGACGGGTTGCCTCGAAGAGTTCAACCCCGCTAAACTGGAGAGGTGGGAGACCTACATGGAGCGGGTCGATTGCAACCTTCGAGCAAACATGGTAACGGACGACAGCTGGAAAAGAGACGTGCTCCTGAGCGTCTGTGGAGAGGCCACCTTTGAGATCACCAAGGGTCTCTCGGCCCCCGCGAGAATCACGGAGAAGACATATGAGGAGGTAGTCCAACTCCTTACGGGGCACTTCTTGCCCCAACCCTCCATCATCGTCCGCCAATTCCTCTTCCACAAGAGGAACCAAGAGGTGGGGGAGACGGCAGCCGAATACCTGGCCACTCTCCGCCAAATCGTGGGAAACTGTAGCTTCGACAAGCTAGAGAAGGCCCTGAGGGACCGTTTCGCCTGGGGCCTGAGGGACGAAAGACTACAGCAGAAGCTCTTCGCAAAGGAAGAGCTCACCCTCCAGGGCGCCTTCAACGAGGCCACCACATTTGAGAGAGCCACTAAAGCTTTCCACAGCCCAACGGCAGAAGCCGTCCACCAGGAGGAGATGGCGCAGAGCTACCCAGAGGAAGAGGAGACGCACCAGCTACACTGCCCACTAGGGATGGGACCGAGAACAACCCAGCGGCCATGAGCAACGGAGAAACCAACCATCACCAAGTGTGCAAGCTGCGGGGACCCGCACGAGTGTTGGGACTGTCCCTATCGCAACGTGGACTGCAGGAACTGCGGGAAAATGGGCCACATTGCGCGGGCTTGCTGGGCCAAGGCCACCCGCAGACGCCAGGCCACCAACCAAGATTCGACCGAGGACTACTCGACCGCCTCGACCAGCCTGCAGGTAATGAACTTGCCCAGCAATACCCCCAACAAAGTCAAGGTATCGATCAGGATCGAGGGCAGCCCCTGCCTGATGGAACTGGACTCGGGCTCCTCCATCTCCATAATTTCGAAGGAGTCCCTAAGGAAACTGTGCCCACGTGGCCGGCCCAGGCTGTGCTCGACTGGTTTCATACTACGGGACTTCCAAAAGAACCCCGTACAGATCCTGGGATGGGCCATGGTGAGGGTGGAGTTTAAGAGTTTTATGGGAAATTTGGATATACTTGTGGTCAAACGGCAGCTCACCACACTGCTGGGCCTGGCCTGGTTTCAACCATTGGGAATTCATATTGTGGGGGTGAAACAGCTGGGAACGCAGGGGTTCGAGCATGTGTGCAGGGAATTTCCGGAGGTGTTTGATGGGGCCCTAGGGTGCTACAAGGGTCCTTCCATATCCTTACCCCTTGACCCCCACGTGCGGCCGATACGGCTAAAGGCCAGGCGGGTTCCGTTCGCTCTGAAGCCCAAAATTGAAGCAGAGCTGGACCACCTCACAGCCCAGGGAGTGCTAGAACCGGTTTCCTACACCACGTGGGAAACCCCGATAGTACGTGCGCATATGCACCGATTACAAGTGTACCATAAACAAGGCATTACAAGATAACCCCTACCCTGTTCCAGTAGTCAATCACTTTTGGCTGCACTAGCGGGGTCAAAAATTTTTGGGAAGCTGGACTTGGCCCAGGCATACCAGCAGCTTCCAGTGGACGCCAAGACGGCGGAAGCCCAGACCATAGTGACCCACAGGGGAGGGTTTAGGGTGTGGCGGTTGCAATTTGGGGTGAGTGTGGCTCCGGGGGTCTTTCAGAGCCTGATGGATTCTCTCCTCAAAGAGATCCCCGGGGTGCAACCATTTTTCGACGACGTTCTGATCGCCGCACCAGACGTGGAGGAGTTCAGCAATCGGTTGCGAGAGGTTCTCCGCAGATTCCAGGTGGCCGGACTGAAAGTCAAGTGGGAAAAGTGTTTTCTCGGGGTGCCGAGGGTGGAGTTCTTGGGGTTTGCGGTGGACGCTGCAAGGATCCACCCGACGGCCGACAAAACCAAAGCCATTGTGGATGCCCCAGCCCCCAAGTGCAAGGTGGAGCTACAAAGTTTCTTGGGGTTATTAAACTTTTATCATTTGTTTTTGCCCCACAAAGCGGCCATAGCGGAACCCCTCCATAGGCTCTTAGATAAAAACACCCCATGGGTCTGGGGAAAGAAGCAGGCAGCCGCTTTTCAGGCGGTCAAGGAGCTCCTCGTATCCAATAACGTGCTCCACCATTTTGATGAAGCCCTGCCGGTGGTCTTAGCGTGTGGTGCGTCACCATACGGGGTGGGCGCCGTCCTGGGTCACCAACTCCCAGACGGGAGGGAGGTCCCGATAGCATATTACTCCAGGACCCTAACCCCCGCAGAGTGCAACTATGCCCAGATTGATAAGGAGGCCTTGGCAATCATGGCGGGGGTGCATAAATTTAATGACTACCTGTACGATCGCCACGGACCACAAGCCGCTCCTGGGTCTCCTCACCCCGGACCGCCAGACGCCATAGATTCTGTCGCAGCGCGTCCTGCGGTGGAATCAGTTCCTGAACTCTTACTCGTATGCTCTGGTCCACCACCCGGGCAAGGCGATGGGTCACGCGGATGCCCTCAGTCGCCTGCTGCTGCCCTCTATGGCCCCAGCCCACCATGTGATGCTCATTGAAACGCTACCGGAGAGACCCCTTCACACCGAGGTAGCGAAGGCCACAGGGCGGAACAAAATACTCGTGCGGGTTCTCGACTGGGTGGGGAGGGGATGGCCCGAGGGAAAACAAGCTGAAGAATTCAGGACATTCACCTGTCGCAGGGAAGAACTCTCCATGCACAAGGGGTGCCTTCTCTGGGGAAGCAGGGTGGTAGTCCCCCCCCCATTGCAGAAACAAGTGCTGGGGGCCCTACACGAAACTCATCCTGGGATTGTACGGATGAAGGTCCTAGCACGCAGTTATGTTTGGTAGCCGGGGATGGACGAAGAGATCGAGGAGTGGGTTCGTAGGTGCCAAGCCTGCCAGGAGTCCCGGCCCGAACTGCCCAGTGCACTGGTCCACCGCTGGGAAGCCAATAGGAGGCCGTGGTCAAGGTTACATATTGACTTTGTGGGGCCATTTCAGGGCCAAACATTCTTCATCCTGGTGGACGCTTACACCAAATGGTTGGAAGTGATGCCCGTAGCCTCCACCTCCACAGCGGTGGCGGTCCAAGCATTGCGCAGGGTCCTTTGCACACACGGGATTCCTGACACCATCGTCTCAGACAATGGGACCGCGCTCACCTCCCGGGAATTCCGGGAGTTCTTGCAGCAATACCTAATAAAGCATATACGGTCCGCCCTTTCCATCCGGCCACCAACGGCCAAATGGAGTGGATGGTACGCACCACAAAAGAGGCACTGGGACGCATAGTACAGGGGGACTGGGACTACCGCCTGGCTGCCTTCTTATTTGACAATAGAATCACCCCAATCCAGTCACCGGGGTGAGCCCCGCCGAGTTGTTAATGGGAAGGAAGCTGATCATAAGGTTAGACCGGTTGCATCCTTACCAGGCCACCGATCTCCGCAGCTCTCCCGAGATCAGGGAAGCGGCTAGGGGGTTCTTTCCGGGGGACCCAGTATATGCAAGGAACTACGCTAGCGGCCCCGAGTGGGTAGCGGGTCGGGTGCTGCATGTGACTGGGTCCTGCCACTACGACGTCTCAACGGAGGGGGGCCAAATCCTGTGGAGGCATATAGATCAGATGTGCCGCTACACCTTGCCGGAAGAGCCGGCTGTAGTACGGAACGGGGATGAACCAGCCGCTGCACCCACGCTGAGAGCTACCCCACCCCTGCCGACCGCTCCGACCAATCAGGCGGAAGAGCGGGGGCGACCCCCCAAGAGTAGGAACACCAGAAGAGCAACGGGGGGCGGACAACCATAGGCCAGCACTACTCCCGCCGGGGAAACCGCCGCCCCGTCTGCCGCGGCCCCGGCAGCTCCAGTGACCGCTCCTACTCCACAAGTAACTCCAAGGAGGTCGACCAGGCCCCCACTTACTTGCAAGACTATGTGTCCTGAACTAGGGGGGGAGGAGTGTTATGTCTTAAAACATAAGCGGATGTGCCGCATTGCGATCGCTACAGAGGCGACCCCACGGGTCCCCGGATGTAGCTTGCCAGACGCCCCGCCTATCAAGATCTGTGGCGGGAAGTTTGACTGGCCAAGATTGGACTGGTCAGACTGGGGGCAGTTCCGGGGAATGTATACAAGTGGGACCCGGCCCGCGTGTTCCCCCTCTTGTAATGTACCACCGAATAAAGCATGTTGTCTTCAACCCGTCTCACAACTCAGTACATTACACCCCCTCTCTCTCATTGAGGGCAATTTGGTTTACAGCAAGTTGCAGACACATAATAAAATCTAGCTGAGTGTTTTTATTTTGACATTTCTTAATTTATACTACAGGTTATGTAAAAGAGGAAGTGAATTTAAGGAGCAAAGTAAGGAGCAAGCATGTTGTCTTCAACCCGTCTTGCAACTCAGTACATTACACCCCCTATCTCTCATTGAGGGCAATTTGGCTTACAACAAGTTGCAGACACATAATAAAATCTAGTTGAGTGTTTTTATTTTGACATTTCTTAACCTATACTACAGGTTATGTAAAAGAGGAAGTGAATTTAAGGAGCAAGCTGTGGGTGGCTGCTTTACTTATGTAAGAGAACCCTCACACAAATTGGTTATTCAATTTGGACATAAAAGATGTAAACTGAATTTGAAGGAATGTTCCAAGAACATAAACAACTTTTAAAAATGAATTAAGTAAAGGAAAACCCTTATGACCTGTTAACTATAGTTTTCAATGAGTCAGAACGGACCTCCAGGGTCATCTAGTCCAACCCCCTCAATGAGTTAATCAGTTACTTTTCAAAAGTGCCCTGAGCCCCACACGCTTGCTTGCTGCAGCACCTATATGGGTGTGCATGCAACCAGTGCTCTGCCATCTGCACTGGTTACTAGTTGAGTACCAGATCCGGTTCAAGGTTTTGGTTCTGACCTTCAAAGCCCTGAACAGCCTGGGGCCAGAATATCTGTGAGAACACCTCTTCCCTTATACCCACCAGAGAGCCTTACGCTCCATGCATCAATATCTGCTAGTAATCCCGGGCCCAAAAGAAGTCCACTTAGCCTCAACCCGGGCCAGGGCATTCCCTGTCCTGGCCCCTACTTGGTGGAACAAGCTCCCATTCGGGATTAGGGCCCTGCAGGGACTGTTGCAGTTCCATAGGGCATGTAAGACAGAGCTGTTCCACCAGGCATTCAACTGAGGTGGTGGACATTCTGTGGCCTTCCTGCTGCAGGGACCCTGATGATATAACTCTGCTGACCCATTTATCTTACACTAGCTGGGGGGATGTATGGAAGAAGTGGAGGCAACTGATATTGCTAACTGCAGAATTGGAGTTTGTTTTTAGATTGTTATATTGCTTTTAGATTGTATATTGTTTTATTATATGTATTTGATTTTAATTTTGTATTATTGATTGTTGCTACCTGCCCAGAGCCCATTTGGGAAAGGGCGGGCTATAAATTGAAAATAATAAATAAATAAAATAGTAATAAGTGTGAAGAGCCACATGTGGCTCCCAAGATGTAGCTTGGCCACGCCTGTCATGGCAGATAAGTGTTAACAACAAGGAAGCTATTGGCTTGAAGTGGGAATTGCTTCTGGGTTTATATCTCAACCTGTATTTCTGCTTTAGTTCTCTCTTTAAGGAATACAAATTAATTACATATGCAGATGAAGTATAATTGCAATAACAATCTCAGGTATTTATTTTGAGGAAATATTAACAAATATAATCAAGTGATAGGTTTAGCTATGGTTCACAGCTATTAGTCTCAGGTACAGGTTGCCAAACCACAAGACCTTTTTAAAAAATTGTCTGTGTTTAGATAGAAAGTGTATGGTTGCAACTTCTCGGTCCAGGTCAACCTTTGAAGGTGCTTTCGGAGATAGTAGCTGGTATGATTCAGTCAGGGATGCCAGCTTCCAGGTGGGGCCTGGGGATCTCCAGAATACAGTTCCACTGGAGAAAATGGATGCTTTGAAGGGTGAACACTTTGAAGGGTGGTGGTGTATCCTACTGAAGTCCCTGCCCTCCCCAGGCTTCACCTCCAAGTTTTAAAGAATTTCCCAACTTGGAGCTGGCAATTCTATGCCCCATCCATGACTTCAGAGAAAGTTGTGAGTCTGATAGAAAGTGTATGGTTGCAACTTCTCGGTCCAGGTCAACCTTTGAAGGTGCTTTCGGAGATAGTAGCTGGTATGATTCAGTCAGGGATGCCAGCTTCCAGGTGGGGCCTGGGGATCTCCAGAATACAGTTCCACTGGAGAAAATGGATGCTTTGAAGGGTGAACACTTTGAAGGGTGGTGGTGTATCCTACTGAAGTCCCTGCCCTCCCCAGGCTTCACCTCCAAGTTTTAAAGAATTTTCCAACTTGGAGCTGGCAATTCTATGCCCCCATCCATGACTTCAGAGAAAGTTGTGAGTCTGGGGGAGTACCCTGAAAGTGACATCACAGGAAGAGGTGGGTTTTTGGTGCAGTGTGCTGGAAGTGACGTTATTGGAAGGGGTGGAGTTCGAGAAGTTACATCAGTTGATTGTTGAACTGGAAATGACATCACAAAAGTGATGCCACATCCTAGCTCCTCCCCAAAAGTCTGGCTCCACCCCCAAAGTCCCCAGATATCGTCTGAGTCACATTTGGCAACCCTAGCTTCCAAACATGGCCAGATTTTCATAGCTGATGTTGCAAAAAACACATCCCAAAGAACACTAAGAAGAATGCATGTCCCTCTTTTAATGCCTAGACCTCAATATTCAACAAGTACTACAGTCACTGTAAGCACTAAAATGAGTACCATGACAAGAAACAATGGATATACTTTTTAGAAAGGAGCTCTCCTGTTTTAAAAAATGTTAGAAAAGGACCAGTTTTAGTGCAAACTAATATAAAAAACTATCTCCAAATGATAAACAGAGACACAAACTACCATTTCTTTCCCTCCTGATGGGGGCTGTGGAAGAAATACAGTTGAGTACTCCCATAATAAGGAAGGCTCCGTACCTGTGGAATTTCCTTCCTGACTTAAAATTGCTATGACTCTCCTATGCTGCAGAGCCTACCTGGATACAGCCGTTTTAACAACTTTCTCTCCTTGCTATTGCATGACCACCAAGCCTTACCAGTTTTCAACAGTGTTTGTACAAATGGTGGATGAAATTTCCCTCAAACATGATGAATTATAGCAGCAGATCTGAAAACAAAGTTTCAGTCTTCCAGTTTTTGAAGGCTTGCGTCCAAAGCCTGGCTTCCCTGTTCCCACAAAGACTAAAGGAACTTGTCAAGCAGAACAAGGAAGCAGGAAAACTTGAGAAAGGGGCTCTGCAGAAGCAACAGAAAAGATAAAAAATGTTTCTACTTCTTTGTCTAGACAAGGATAGGCTTAAGAATTTAATTCAGCTTCTTAACATAAACTAATAAAATAACCAACATTTTTACACCTTCAATGGCAGTCTAAATTTCAGTTATGTTTGAAAGTTGTTACATTGTCTTCTGTTAAATACAACAATGAAGGAAGGAAGGCTGGTAGATAACACTGCCTGTAAAACAAATATGGGTGGGTGGGGAGTGAGATCCTCAGTTTTCTCCCTTTTGACACTACTTCGTAAAAGCTGCTGCGAAAAGCATTCCTAAAGGCACAATCATGAGGAAAAGCAGCTCCTGAGTTCTTGCTATTAACAACTTTAAAAGAAAGGGAAAGGGAAACAAGGATAATTAAGGAGGTATTGCGAAGATTCATAGTGACAGGAAACCACCTCCTTGAATATGTACACTGCAAGGAAAATCACTGACAATTATTGTGAACTATTTGCAGCTTTAAAATGGAGCCAGGAGTAGATAACACTGGTAGATAACACTGCCTGTAAAACAAATATGGGTGGGTGGGGAGTGAGATCCTCAGTTTTCTGATTTAGAGTTGGGAGTGAGCAGTGAAGTGGCCAAGTTTGCGGATGACACTAAATTGTTCAGGGTGGTGAGAACCAGAGAGGATTGTGAGGAACTCCAAAGGGATCTGTTGAGGCTGGGTGAGTGGGCGTCAACGTGGCAGATGCGGTTCAATGTGGCCAAGTGCAAAGTAATGCACATTGGGGCCAAGAATCCCAGCTACAAATACAAGTTGATGGTTCACACCCATCAACTTGTATTTGTAGCTGGGATTCTTGGCCCCAATGTGCATTACTTTGCACTTGGCCACATTGAACCGCATCTGCCACGTTGACGCCCACTCACCCAGCCTCAACAGATCTCTTTGGAGTTCCTCACAATCCTCTCTGGTTCTCACCACTCTGAGCAATTTAGTGTCATCCACAAATTTGGCCACTTCACTGCTCACTCCCAACTCTAAATCATTTATGAACAAGTTAAAGAGCATGGGACCCAGTACCGAGCCCTGCGGCACCCCACTGCTTACCGTCCTCCACTGCGAAGACTGCCCATTTATACTCACTCTCTGCTTCCTATTACTCAGCCAGTTTTTGATCCACAAGAGGACCTGTCCTTTTACTCCATGACTCTCAAGCTTTCTAAGGAGCCTTTGATGAGGAACTTTATCAAAAGAAGGAAACAGAAGACTATATATTCAAAGCACAGTCATATTATGGATAAAAGGTCTCATGGAATTTATGTCTGGAGCAATAAATGCCTCTATATCTGCTTGACTATTCTCAGGCTTAACTACTGTTACAGTCTTTTCATGGAATTTTTTCCCTGAATCCATCGGAACTCTTTTTTTTAGCTGCAATTTTTCACTTCTCTTTTTCCTCTCAGTTTTGAAAAATTTGTTGCCAAGAGAGGGGAAAAAAACTGATGAAAAAAGACTGACAGTGGCTCCAGCTTTATTTTAGTAGGATTTCAATTTCCTCCAGTTTTCTCTACCTACTGATATTATGCAAATTCACCACAGAGCTCTCATATCTGAGGATTCTATATAGCCAGGACCTCAAATCCATTTATTTGCTATGCTCACTGTAATCCTTACAACAGGAATATACAAATAAAAGTAGCACCAAGGCTTCCATTGGAACACGCTTGTACGTTCTTGCAATTGAATGAATTTTGCAAATGTACCTTCCCCAAACCTTTTCAAGTTATACATTAATTGAAGTTCTTATTACTGGAATTTCAGCAATTGATACCAAATTATTTCTACTTGAAATTGATATGTCAATATCAGTAGAGGTTTCAGTGGTAAAGTAATATCCAGTACATTCCTATTGATCTCAAGAATTTCCTTCCAAGCATTGGTAATCATGGGACATATCAAGGAAATTTCCCTTAATATTATCACACCATCAGTACTTCCATACATTTGCCCACACCCACACTTCTTAATAATTCTATAGGAGTGTTAAGCCATTGCATAATTATGTTATAATGATTTTCATTAATGCTTCCAGAAGATAACAGGTTTCCATAATAAATTGTTCCCTACTGGCCCTTCCTAAATCTTTGTTCCAAGTTTTCATGTAACTCATATCCTGCTGGCAGGCTAGACGCAATTCATATATTTTTGACAGCATGCCCTTTGGGCTATTTCCACTTAAGAATTTTTTTTCAGTGTAGTTGCTATTTCAAGAAAGCATATCTTTGTCAGTAAGCCCACCAATTTCCAAAAAATGCCTGCACCACCATTGCATGTGTGGCCTGCAATAGGTCAGAGCACCAGAATTAACATTTCAGACCAGAGAAAGGGAGAAACAAAATAATTAGGACAGATGCTGCTGACATAGCCTAAGTCAAAGTTCCTTTATAATAAAAATTATTTAATGTGATTTTAACAGAATTAATATAGTGTTGTGAAATAAGAATAATCAATTTTTTTTAAAAAAAGCGACAGCTAAGTAAAACCTCAGGGTGATTGAAGAATATTATCAAAATGCAGGTGAAGCTGACATTTACTGAAAATAAATAACATTGCAACATGCAGATATCTATTTTCTAGGTGACATACACGTTCTTGTTATGATAATTTTACTAGTTCATACAGAATGATTGATGCAACTGTAATCATTTTGACTTCATGGACACAGGCATGACACAGGTATACTGAGTGAAAGTTATTCAGTATAGCATGATTAAAAGCTAATATACATTTTGATAGCTTGTATTGTTAATTTGTTCTGTTCTTTAATCAACCTTAAAACTTTTTAAAATTCTTGATCATTCCCCACAGGGCTATGGATTCCTGATTAACACAAGCTGATTTTGCATGCAGTACTTGTTATAGCCATTAGCAATGACAAAAAATACATACATCTGAGTTTTGAGCACCAATCTAGTTTTCCCTGAACAGTGGCAGAATTCATCTAATTCTCTCTGCTACTCTTGTTTCCTGAATTAATTTTCATATAACCATTGCTCTTCAAATACAAACTTCAGGAATATTTGCAATACTGTTCAAGTCCCCGAACCAGGGGACAGAAAGGTTTTTGCGAGTCTATAACAGAAGCCCGAAAAAACTGCATCTTAATTATTCAATTAGACACCTATTGGCTATAGATGGGGAAGATTTCTACCACAGTCAGAATCCAGGTTGCTATCTATACTTCTAGATGCGTATTACTGGGGTAGATACAGAACTTGTTTCTTTCTCTCAATTCAGGGGCCATTCAAAAATACATGAGGGCTGCATGTGATTCAGTTTGAGATGTTTCTATGCCATGCCACACTATTTCCCATGGGCAAAGGCCTCCAATCTTCTAAAGGGATTAAAACAGATGAGGTAAGGCCTAGTATAACTAAGGGAAGTAATTTGCCCTGCTCTAGTAGTGTCTTAGTTTGCTACAATGTCTTTTGGTTACCAAGGCCAACAACATCACAGTGTAAATTATAGGAGATAACAGAACAACTCAGGGGCCTATGATAGGCTGCATCTCATTTACTTTAAGGCCCGTGCTGTTCTAAGGAAACAAAGTACCACATTGGATTATGGTATTTTGCGGGGGTCGTGTAATCTACTCTACTTCCTCCGCCATCAAAACTAGCAAAACAGAACAACCTGGTTCAATTTATTCCTATTATCACACAAGGCACTTGTGAAATGTCTACAATCATAGGACAAATCTTAATTACTGCTCACTGGGAGGAGAGATTTTCTTTTAATCAGGTGTGCTTTCATGCACTCTATACAGAGTAGATTGTCACCACTGAAATTATTCTGCTAACCATAAATGTGCATTATTGCAAAAAGAAACTTAATACAAAAATAATTTGTATTTGTGTCAGTGAACATTTTACATTACGCACCTCAGGAAGTGAGCCTCCTAAAGGGGGTAGAGTCTGTTGGAGAAAAACAGTTTCAGCTACAATATTAAAACTGTAAAAAGCAACAATCACAGACAATCCCTGCAAAGGAATTTTAATGCTGAATGTTATTATGTTGAATGTATAAGAAAGGAAGCAGTTTTATTCCTGCTTTTTCACTTGAAGTCATTACAAAAAAGTGATGGGTTATCAGTACAAGCTTTTATTTATTGTCACGTTCCTCTATATCTGCCCCCATTCTTCTTTCCCTTTTGCCAGTCACCATAGAGCCATTCTTTCCTGACACCTTCTCATTTCAAATATCATTTCACATATTTATCTAAGAGCATTTCTTTGCCAGTTCATCACATTATTCTAATGCTAACATTTTGAAAAATCCAGATGTGAGGATAATTGATTTCATGAACTGTGAACACCCACATTTATTATCTAAGTATCATGTTCATATAGAAACTCCTGCTAGAGTTATCTGCAAGATGCCACAGTTTCTGGCCAAGCTATATACAAGGAGACTCTGGAAGTGGAACAAACCACATCACTTATTCAACCCACGTGGTTGCTTCTTGCAAAAATTACAAGAACTGCAAAAACCATGGAGCAGCAGCTTCTATATTACTTCAGTAATATGAATTATTCCATAACTAGTTGAGTGTTCAGACTACTCACCACCTATATTTGCCCTGAGAATCATTTTGTCAAAATCCCCCCTCATAACTCTGATTTGTTTAAAATAAATAAGTAAAATACATTTAGTTGGCAACCTTAGATAAATATAAAGATGAGTGAATAATACCAGCTATAATTTATCATCTTCATTCCAACATTTAACAAAATACAAAACAATGATAGCTAATTGAAAGATACAGTTCTCTTCTGAAAAGAACAATTGTTACTTTCTGTTCAACATAAAAGAACAAAGGTAACTGTTTTAGGAGATAACAACACCATCATACTTTAACTCAGGTTTAGAACAGTAAGCAATTGTGCTTCAAGTACCTCCAGAACCAAGAATACTCTTTTTTAAAGTCTTTATAGTTATAAAGTTATAAAATACTGCATATTATACTTATATTTTATTGGATGTAAATCATTTAGTCCACAGAGAAAAGCTCATTTCCGTTTGTACCAGGTTTCTCACAGTGGATCTATAATCAAGAATTTTGTCTTCCTAGAATTTCCTATAATCAAAATTTTTGTCTTCCATAGAATTTCAAGTTCTGTTGAAAAACAAAACCACTAAAGCCAGTTTCATTCAACATATTATTTTATTCAAAATATTTATATATCTGGCATTCTCAGAACAGTAGTTATCAAGATGGCTCCCAAATGCTACAGTTTTTGTTATTGTTGTTGTTCACACGCACAGTCAAGTCTGACTCTTTGCAACCCCATGGACAAAGTCATGCCAGGCCCTCCTGTTTCCCACCATCCTCCGAAGTCTGCTCAAATTAATGTTAGTTACATCAGTAACGCTGTACAGCCACCTCATCTTTTACTGTCCCCTTCTTCTTTTGCCTTCTGTCTTTCCCAGCATCAAGATCTTCTCCAGTGAGTGCTCCCTTCTCATTTGGTGGCCAAAGTATTTGAACTTCAGCTTCAGCATCAAATGCTATAGTTACAAAATCTTAAAAACTAAGGTAAGCCAGACTGGTTTGGTTGAGTGAGTTTAGGAAATAATGAACACCTCTCTTGCAGTAGAACAATGTTGGAGTCCAGAGCCACCTTTAAGAACAACAAACTTTATTGGTCTTAAAGGTGGCACTGGATTCCAACCTTGTTCTGTTGCTTCAGACCAACACAGCTGCCCACCTGGATCTACCTCTCTTGCAGGGGTTTGTAGACCTAGCAGCCTTGAAACAGGTGATCATGGAACTTCCTTCTACAGCAGATGTCTGGACCCCAATGACCTAAATAATTACTGGCTGATGGACAACATTCTTTTGGGGGGCAAGGTACATGAATGGGTGGTGGTCTTCAGGTGGTCTTGCAGGAGACAGATTAGCTAGACCCATTTGAATCCAGATTCAAGCCTAGGTTTGGGACCTAAATGTCCTTTGTCTCCCTGACTGATGATCTCTGCCAGAAGAGTGATGGGGAAGTACATCCCTATTGATTCTGCTAGGCTTTTCAGTGGCTTCTGACACCATCAAACATGGAATCTTTCTGGTGAGGCTGGCTGGGTATGAGGGGATACCATGCTTTGGTGGTTCCACTCTTAATTGGCTGAGCAACTCCAGAAAGTAGTGCTGAGTACTGCCTCTAAATCCAGCTGTTATGGGGTCCCAACAGGAATCTTTCTTCTCTCCCACTTTATTTAACATCTACATGAAAACACTAAGACCGATTTCGCACTCACCTTACGCCACTCTCGCGTCCGTCTTCTCAGCGTGGCATCCTCCTGATTTCCCACTATTTGCATTGGGGCTGCAGCAAACATCGCGGTTTTTGTGCAGCAAACGGAAACTGGTTTTTAGCAGTTTCCGTTTGCTGTGCAAAAACTGCGATGTTTGCTGCAGCCCCGGTGCAAATAGTGGGAAATCGGGAGGACGCCACGCTGGGAAGATGGATGTGAGAGTGGTGTAAGGGTGAGTATGAAATCGGTCTAGGTGATATTTCCCAGGGATTTAGACTGAGGTGATATCGATATGCAGATGACACACAGCTCTGTTTCTCGTTAACAGCTGAGTTATATGGGTCTGCAGAATGGCCAGTGGCCAGTAAACTAAAACTCATTCCAAACAAGACTAAGGTGCTGTTAATCAATGACAAAGCTGCTTTACTTAAAGGAATGCACTAAAAGGTGTGGATATGGAACTTAGGGTACTGCTAGATCGTGGCCAACAGGTTGGAAGCCCAGGTCTCTTCTACGGCATACTGTAAGCTTTGGTTGATATGCCAGTTATGCTCTTTCATTGAAAAATGCAATCTGGTCACTCAGATCCATACTCTTATCAAATCCTACATAGATTACTGTAATGTGCTCTATTTATGGCTGACTTTGAAAAGTTGTCAGAAACTTCAGTTGGTCCAGAATGCAGCAGCTTGGTTATTGTCAGGGGCTGAATATAGGTACCATTTGTTGAGATCTTTGTATGTGGAGATACTTCACATTTCGAATGCCCATCCTTGAGGCCTGTCTGGCACCTACTGTACTTTCTTTTAGGAAAGAGGTCAATACATTTCTTTACTCAGACTTTTAACCCAGAGTTCCTAGCTGACGTATTCCTAGCCTGTTCTGCTCTGTTTCATGTGCTGTTATGCCCTGGATTGCATTTATTGGCTGTTTTTTTAGCATGGTTTTTATTTGTTTTTAATTGGAAATTGTTTTATGATACTGTGTTTTATTGTTTACATCATTGTTGTAAGCCACCTCAACAAGGTCTAGAAAACTTAATAAATAAATAAATGATCTTTTGTTTTGGACTTGACTATATGACTGGGGGTCAGAATCTGCTCCAAAGGACACCCTCCTGCTGACTTCATGTAGGTGTGTGGTTCCAGAACTTCCTGCCAACACAGGTCACAGGTCTGTGTTTCTCTTCTTCTTTTACTCAGTCATAATGCTCTCTGTCCTGTATGAGACTTTGACTGATTCCATATTACCCATGTGGGAGGGGAAACAGAGATAATAAAAACTCCTTCTGCAGGAAGATCTCTTTTTCCTTGTCCAGGAGAGCTCTGAGCTAAGGTCTGCAAGCAGGCAACCATTGACCATACGCTCACCTTGGAGCAGACTTTAAGGTAATGAGAACCTTACTGCAACGCCCTCTACATGGGGCTGCCCTTGTGCCGAACTCGGCGGTTGCAGCTGGTGCAGAACGCGGCGCTAGGTTGCTATTGGGGCTCCCAAGATGGGAGCACATGCAGCCAGGGCTGTGCCGACTGCACTGGCTGCCAGTGGTGTACCGAGTCCGTTACAAGGTGCTGGTCATGACCTTTAAAGCCCTATATGGCCGAGGGCCCGCCTACCTGAGGGACCGTCTCTCCCCATATGAGCCCCAGAGAGCGCTGAGGTCAGCTGGAAAGCACCAGCTGAATATCCCTGGGCCAAGGGAGGCCAGATTGAAGACCACCCGGGATCGGGCCTTCTCCATTGCGGCCCCACTGCTGTGGAACCAACTCCCGGAGGAGGTACGGGCCCTGCGATGTTTAGACCAATTCCGCAGGGCCTGTAAGACCTACCTCTTCAAAATAGCCTTCACCCATACCGAGCTAAGATAGTGTCGCTGTATATGTTTTTCCCACTGAACTTATGAAAGACCTATTATAGCACCTTAATGTTAATTTTAATGTAATTTGTAAATTGATTTATGATGATTTTATTGCTATGTATGATTTTATTGTATTGCATTTATACGTTGTGAGTCGCCCTGAGCCTGCCTGTGCGGGGAGGGCGGGATATAAATAAAAAGTATTATTATTATTATTATTATAACCCTGTAGAGAGCTGGAACATTTAAACTAAAGAGCCCGTCCAACATTTTAACAGCTAATAGGGCATGTACAGAGAAAGGAACAGAGGGTTTGCAATTTTTCCCATTTCTTTTATATCCCTTGATATTTTATTTTTCTGTTAAAGTAGTCCTTACTATGACCCTTATAAAGCATAAATAAGATGCTTGCTTTGGGTTCTTTATGGCCACTTCATTATAGGTTTTGTATACCATCTCTCAATCATGTTTTCTATTAAACCATTTTATGTCCCAATTTTGGAATGGTTTATTCCAGATAAATCTTTTCTGCTATTAGCTTTTTTAACAGTAAGTTTTTAAAGACTTTAAAATAAACATAATATTTTTTATAAAAGGAAGCAGTTAATTATTCATATAACTGAGATGATATCGCTAATTAAAATTATTTATTATATTCTTATTACTGTCCTTCCATGATTCTGAAATACAGAATGACTGTTTATTGTACATTTGGAGTTCTTTATATCATACATATCTTCTGTTGGAAGGCAGACATTTGTTGATTTAACATGTTGCATTCATTTTAACATCTTATATATTTTATTAATTTACTGTCTCCCTGAAGGAGAATGCTATTGAAACAAGTTGAGCAATTTATATGCCTTAATGTATTAATACTTCTGACAGCAGCCCTCTCTAACTTTATTTGCTGATGCTGTTCTACTAAACATTTCAGGTAAAATCATTATATAGTATCCTATCATAATGAAAAGGTGATTCCATTATGTCCCTGACAAAATTTGTAAGCCAAAATCTTCTGTTAACAGCAGTTCTTTGTTATTTACCATGACAGCAGTACATTCTTCTGCAGAAGACAACTTCAAAACTCCCATTAGACATAAGAAGCTGACTTATACCCAGTCAGGTCATTGGTCTACCGATGTCACTATTGTCTACTCTGACTGCTCTTCAGTGTCTCAAGCAGAGGTCTTTCATATCACCTACTGCCTGATCCTTTTAGCTATAAACACAGGAGATTGCAACCTTCTGGGACAAACACATGCCTATCAGAGATTAGGAGTTCCCTTCCCAGAGATCATCAGGAGGTGCCAAAAAGGCCTGGTTCTTTGCCAAGGCATTTGAATGAATCTGAATGCAGGAATATTTGAATTGGGGAGGGGGGAGTTTTAAAAAACTAGTATTGTAAACTGTATTGAACATCAAGGAAATGTTTTACTAAATACATACATAGAATCATAGAGTTGGAAGGGACCACAAAGGTCACATCTACTCCAACTCCCTGCACAATGCAATAAATTCACAAATACCTTCCCTCCACACATACATCCCCAGTGACCCCTGCTCCATGCCCAGAAGATAACAAAAACCTCCAGGATCCCTTGCCAATTTTGCCTGGAGAAAAATTGCTGACTGACCCCAAATGGCAGTCAGCATTTCCCTTGTCATGTAAGAAAGGGCCACAAGAACTAAGCAATGATGCGACACTTCCTGCCCTCCTTCTCATGATCTGCCTAATTCACAGAATCAGCATTGCTATCAGATGACCATCTACCCTCTGTTTAAAAACCTCCCAGGAAGGAGAGCTCACCGCCTCCCCAGGAAGCCTGTTCCACCAAGAAACTGCTTTAACTGTCAGGAAGTTCTTTCTAATGTTTAGCCAGAAACTCTTTTGATTTAATTTCAACCTGCTGGTTCTAGTCCGACCTTCTGGGGCAACAGAAAACAATTCTGCACCATCCTCTTTCATATCACCTCTCAGTTGTCTCCTGCTCTCCAGGCTATATATACCCAGCTCCTTCAACCTTTCCTCATAAGACTCGGTCTCTAGACCCCTCACCATCTTCATTGCCCTCCTCAGGACATGCTCCAGCTTGTCTATATCCTTTTTAAATTATGGTGCCCAGAACTGAACACAATACTCTAGGAGAGCAGAGTAAAGCGATACCATCACTTCACCTGAACTGGACTCTATACATCTGTTGATACAGCCCAAAATTGAATTTGCCTTTTTAGCTAGTCCAGTTTACAGTCCACTAAGACCCCCAGATCCTTTTCGCATGTACTACTGTCAAGACAAGTCTCCCATAACCATGCATTGGAGTTTTCCTACCTAAATGCAGAACTTTACATTATTCCTGTTAAAATTCATTTTATTTGTTTTAGCCCAGTTTTACATCCTGTAAAGATCATCCTGTATCCTGTCTCTGTCTTCAACCCAATTTAGTATCATCTGCAAATTTAAATCTATTCCTTCTTCCAATCATTTATAAAGATGTTGAACAAAACAGGTCCCAGCACAGATCCTTGTGGCACTCCACTTCACTCCTCTCCAAGACGATGAGGAACCATTCATAAGCACTTTTTGGATGCAATCTGTCAACCAGTTACCAATCCACCTAAAAGTAACAGGATCCAAACCACATTTTACCAATTTGTTAACAAGAATAGTATGTTGAACCTTATCAAAAGTCTTACTGAAATTAAGATAAACAGTCAACAGCATTCCCCTGATCCAGCAAGGTAGTAACTTTTCAAAAAAAAGGAGATCAGGTTAGTCTGACATGACTTGTTCTTAAGAAACCCATGCTGGCTCTTAGTAATCACAGCCATCTTTTCTAAATGTTCAAGGACTGACTGATGATTTGTTCTAAAACCTTTCCAGGTATAGACATCAAACTGACAGGTCAATTGTTAACTGACCTGAACTGTAGCCCCAACTGAATATTCCAGGACATGAAATGTATTGTTTCTGAATAATGGGAATAATTTTGTATAGTACAGTCTGCATAAATAACAGCTGAAAAGGAATATGCAATATCAAAAGAATGTTGCATTTAATTTATATTTTTAAAGGATAGATGTACAGTTTAATAGAGGGAGATTGGAGATGAACATTACTGCAAATCTTGTCATGAGTCTTTTCCACATGCCATTTTCAAGACAAAAAGGGAACTGTGACTGGTTTCTTTTTATCAGATTATGACAAAGAAAGACTATTTTACTATTATACTAGGATTGTGGAGGGGAAGTTGACTAGAAGGCTTATTTGTTTGTTCTTTCCTTAATTAGCACTACAGTTTACAATACATAGCAGGAAAATGGAATTATCCTGTTACTTATTACATACAGGACACTAGTATTATATACTATACATAGGATACACCTGAATATAGAAGCAGTATGCATAATACAAAACAGGGGATATGACTGGGGGAGGGGGGATCAGCCTTTTATTCTTTCTGAACACTCATCTATCTCATGCCAATACTCAGCGTCTAACCTTGTTAAAATCTAATTCTATTGTAACGTACAACTAGGATTAAATTGAGTTAAAGGTTCTCTTAAACTCACTGCCAGTCAACCTTATCATGAACTTTCATTATGCATCTGCAATTAATTGGATCCAATGAACAATTTGAGAAAAGAGTTATAGCCTCCCCCCAACATATAATTAGAATATAATTACCCACAGGATATCAGAAGGATGCAAAACCATTCTTCTAAATGCCCCCTCATTAGGAAACAAGTCTCAATGTACATTTATTTGATCAGTGTGAATTAATTAAAATGTTACTGAAATAAAAGAAGATGGCAATAAAGTGTATCTGACATCTATTAAAAGACTATCACTTGCGATCTGCATGCACAGTCTGTAACTAAAATAATTTCATTTCAGTCACAAGCTTTGTCACAAAGCCTATGTTCTGAGTCTCCTCTTGGATAACTTTTGTTACAGGTAAAACCTTGTTCCTCCAAATCTTTATACAAGACTGAAAAGCACCATGTCTCTGGAGAGACACAGCAAAGAAGGAAAGAAAGTATAAGGTAGAAGTTTGTTTTGAACTCTATTGCATGGAAGACCACACAAGTTTAGGCAACATCAAAAAAAGTGAAAACCATCAAAGTAGTAACCCTTCCAGACTGTATTCTACTGACATAAGCAGCATATTTTTATAAATCAACAAATAAATATAATATGCAGGCTCTTGAATGAATATGATAGAAATCAAATACTAAGAATCTGGAAATCTAGACTAACAATATGATTAAAATGCAGCAAGAATAAAATTATAAAAATTTCATGTAAGACATTTCAGTTACAAATTATAAACACAATAAATAATACTTTAAAAGTTAATCTATAGTTTGGTACCAAAATATGTTTG
This sequence comes from Heteronotia binoei, assembly GCF_032191835.1. Taxonomy (NCBI): domain Eukaryota; kingdom Metazoa; phylum Chordata; class Lepidosauria; order Squamata; family Gekkonidae; genus Heteronotia; species Heteronotia binoei. Next base: position 49,478,084 of record NC_083232.1, read on the forward strand.
TATATTGACTTTTTTCAAAGAGTCAGTTCCCACGAAGAAAATGGATTGGTCAGAATTATCTAGGCTAGATATTGGAAGTCAACAGCAGTTTTCAATTTTCAATCTCAAACTTTGGGATTTGATCAACAGTATTTATATGATACTTTGGTATGTATAGGTTAGAAGTATTATGCTGTCCATTTACATTGTTCTTTGTTCCCCCCTCTCATATAAGGTTGTTTTGGAGGTGGAGCCTGAGGACGGAGTGGTTTGGAGAGGAGAGGCATATACTTCCGTGGAATATACTGCTATAGAGTCCACCTTCCAAAGCAGCTATTTTCTCCAAGTGAACTGACCTCTGTTACCTGGAGATCAGTTGTAATCCCAGGAGATGTCCAGCCACTACTTGGAGATTGGTAATTCTAGTCATGCTTTTTAAAAATTAATACTAATGGTTTTAACAGGATGAACTGTAACTAACATTTACCATAATAATTATCATATTAAACCAAGTTTACATCCAGCCTTTATAATCTGATCATCAAATTCTGTACCTTCTGAATATAGTACTACATAAATATTTAAAAAGCTTTATTGTTAAAATATCTGTGTGTCTATCTGCGCCCCGGAAAACCTTGACCAGGCACTACGGGCCGTGGCTGAGTGGCTCAGACTGAGTGGGCTGAAGTTAAATCCTACGAAGACAGAGGTCCTTTGCTTGGGCCGCCGCGGCCCGGGGAGGGGGATCCCCCTGCCGGCTTTTGATGGTGCGCCGCTTATGGCGGCGGACAGGGTCGGGAGCTTGGGGGTGCTATTGGAGCCTTCTTTAAAGATGGAGGCTCAGATAGCAGCCGCTGCCAAGTCTGCATTTTTTCATCTTAGACGGGCAAGGCAGCTGGCCCCCTTTCTGGAGCGCGACGACCTAGCAACAGTGATCCATGCTACGGTCACCTCAAGGTTGGACTACTGCAATGCCCTCTACATGGGGCTGCCCTTGTCTCGGACCCGGAAACTGCAGCTGGTGCAGAATGCCGCGGCCCGGCTGTTATTGGGTCTCCCAAAGTGGGAACACATTCAGCCGGGTCTTCGGACTCTGCACTGGCTTCCAGTGATATACCGAGTCCGGTACAAGGTGCTGGTTATTACCTTTAAAGCCCTATATGGCCTGGGACCTGCCTACCTGAAGGACCGTCTCTCCCCACATGTTCCCCAGAGAGCACTGAGGTCAGGAACACAAAATCTCCTCACTATCCCTGGGCCAAAAGAAGCCCGCCTGAAAGCCACCAGGGAAAGGGCTTTCTCCGTTATGGCCCCCGTATGGTGGAATCAGCTGCCGGAAGAGGTGAGGGCCCTGCGGGACTTAGCGCAGTTCCGCAGGGCCTGTAAGACGACCCTCTTCCGGCTAGCCTATACCTAGCCTACATTTAGCTAGGATAACAACCTGAGGAAACTGGCCAGCCATCTGTTCACAGGAAACTGAATTACTCTGTTTTAATGTTTTAACTGCTTAAATTATTTAATTGTTTTACATTTGAAATTGTTTACTTTTAAGTTTGATTAATTGTTGGAAGCCGCCGTGAGCCATTCGTGGGAAGGGCGGAATATAAATCCCAAATAAATAAATAAATAAATAAATAAATATTTTAACGTTCTGGGATTTCTAAAATTTGGCAATTCTTTTTAGAATTTTTAACTTTAAAAGATCTTAATGATAACATTAATTGTTGTTCTCACTTGTTCGATAACCAGGTTTACTGGATAAGTATAGGCCCACTGCAGGCTCTGCTGGCATCAGTAGCATGCCCAATTCAACTCCTGGGCAGTGCCATTACACCACAAAACATATTCTGGTATACAGCTGGGGTAGGTCAAGATGGAATCTACTCCAGTATAGAATTACAGAGCTGTGATGCTGCTATAGAGAATGTTCTCTGACAATGCAGGCATATGGAGAAGTCCCTCCATTGAGAACTTGTGGCTAATCCAAGGTCACACCAGCAGCTATATGTGGAGGAGTGGGAAATCAAACCTCCTCACACATAGACCTGCCTGGTAACGAATATGTCAGCTGAGAGCTTTCTCCATATGCCTGCATTGTCATAAAACATTCTCTACAGCAGAATCACAGCTTTGTAATTCCATACTGAAGTATCTATTCCTGCTGTTATACTACAATACACTTTTTCAAGTGCCTCTGTTGGCCTAGTTACTGTTTTACATTTGGACTAGGTCTTCTGTCCTTATTGCTACAGATTTTAAACGATATGGGATTTCAGTGCTGCTGGATTGCTACTGAAGTTAAGAACAAAAACAAGAGGGCTGCTTCATCAGCCCTGTCATTTTGCCTTTATATAACTTTGTGATACATATGTTCTAGTAACCTTAAAAGCTTTCAGATGAAAGGAAAAGAATAAATGTTTTCCATAAAAATATAGTAATATCTGGCTAAGAAACATCATTGCTAAGGGGGACTTGGAATTCTAGAGCATAATAAACTGAATGTGAGAGAATAAGTAGTGCTGTAGCACAAAAAGTCATTAAAGCCCACATTAACAAGACCTCATACCTGTGACAGGAAATAACAGTAGCCTTCTAGTTAGCACATCATTTCAAGTCTTTGCACCACAATTCAAGGAAAATGTTAACAAATTGGAAACATAAAAAGAGACTGCAAAAACTCAGAAATAATTAAATTATCTTGCTACATGAGGGGAGGAGAATCCTCTTTTGTAGATGAACGCAGGCAAGAAGGCAACAGAAGGCAGGATTCACAGCACAGGGTTTGATTTTTTTTATGTTTTGTACAGGGCCTGCTCTATGCTCTCATCAGCCTGCCTTTCTTCTCCCTACTCTGCTTTCTTTTTCAGTCTATAGAGATCCAGTTTTCCCAGCAATAAACTACAGACTATATTGTTATTAGTTGTCATTCTAGGCGGAGGATAGATGGTTTACATATATGAACATATGAAGCTGCCTTATACTGAATCAGACCTTCAGTCCATCAAAGTCAGTATTGTCTACTCAGACTGGCAGCAGCTCTCCAAGGTCTCAAGCTGAGGTTTATCACCCCTATTTGCCTGGACCCTTTTTTAGTGGAGATGCCAGGGATTGAACCTGGGACCTTCTGCTTCCCAAGCAGATGCTCTGCCACTGAGCCACCATCCCTCCCCTGAACCTTTAACCTTTAAGACCTGTGCTGGAGATAGGGCTGCCATCCCTGGGCTCAGAGACATAGGCAACTGGGACGGACCATGGTTCAGTAGTAGAACATCTGCATGGCATGCTGATGGTTCCACATTCAATCCCCAGCATCCCCAGTTAAAGATCAGGTAGCAGGTGATGCAAAGAACCTCTGCCTGGGAACCTGGACAGCTGCTGCCAGTCTGAGGAAGACAATACTGACTGTGATGGACCAATGGTCTGATTGGTGGATGCCTCCAGAAGATGATCTGCTACAAGCCCTATTTGTTCTTTGATGCCACTTCTATGGCACTGCTGTATTCACGTCCTGTCTATAAGCTTCCTGAGGCATTCAGCTGTCCACTACCCCCCCTCAATTTTCCCTTCCAACGAAGTTCCAGAACAAAGCAAAATCAAACATAGGTTTGAATCCAGAACTTTTTCTCCAAGGTTGAAAAGGCAATTCCATCAGCGGGGTGGGGTGGGGTGGATTTTTCACTAATTCAGCCCACCTGTGGCAAACCTTCATATAATGTCCTACACTGTTCCTTGGGTCTCTTAAACCGCAGAGCAATATTTCAGGGAGTATGGTGAATTACGAATTCATAGAACATATTTCTATCAAAAGTTATTGCCCATGATAGTTAAATAGAATCTTCATATTCATTTTCCTCTGAGTATCAGCTACTAAGAGATACAACAAGGAAAAGGTCATTATCATACTCTTGTTTTTGTGCTTCGAAAACTCCCTTCTTGACCCAGTACCTTGCCAAGTAATTTTCCTGTCAAATATTCCTTCAAAATGAATCCTTCCAAGTTCCTCCTCTGCTTCCCTCTAAAGAAGAAAAATGCCCATTTCTCTCACTCACCACCATCCTTTTCTTTCTTCAGGCTTCTTTAACACAGATAACCAATTCTAAATGTTTGCTCACTCAGTTCACAAACATGCAATGATCCTGCCTTCCACCCGATCTCATGCAAACAAACTGAACCTAATTGCTCAATACTCCAAGTTTCAACTCCAGTTGGGTAAATGAAGGGATATCCTGTCAACCAAAAAAGCCACATAACTACCCTATGCCATACACACTAGTCTACAGCTACACAGAGAAAAAAAACAATACGTAAGTGAGGGGTACACAAGAACTTTCAGGGGGCATCTAATTTTCCTCTCTCCCCTGTTTCTTTTTTCCTGTTCCTTAAAACCCCATAAGCATCTTCCCTTCTCCTACTTCCTTCTCTCCTTCCCATATACCAATTAGTATACCTTTTAACTGTCTTTTACTGACAGAAACCAAGGCTTGAAGGCTGGCAATACTGCTGCAGTTGCCTAGCAATGGCAACAGAAGGCATTTGTTTCTTTAACCAAGAAACAATGCTTCAATCATTTGTGGGGCTGGGGCAAACCCCAATACATTTGTTTCAGGTATTTCTTCAAACCTGTGTCTTTTCTCAAATTTGCAGGAACATCTCTGTTTGTCCATAATTCCAATCCCTGGATTTAAGTATCCACAGATGAGGGTCTGTTGAGAACCAGATATACTGACAAGTGGGAAAACTGCAAGGCCTTGATGAGACATCTAATTTCCTCCTCCCCAGTCTTTCTTCTTTCTTATCCCTGAAAACTCCTATAGCCTCTCCCTTTTCCTCCTGTCTTTCTCTCCTTTCCACCCACCAGTCAACCTACCTTTATCTGCCCTATAGTCGGCTTTATCTACCTGCCCTATTTTCAGCTTTTCTCCCAGATCTAGTCTAAAACTCTAAGCAATACATTACACTGGCATTCATGAGTTTGCTACTGTTGAACAGTAGCAAGCAGCCAGTCCTGGGTGATCATGCAAATCAGGGGGCAGTATGTTGCCCAGTGGTTGCAGCTTGGCCTGGCCCCAATAAGTCCTCCCTCAAAGACCAAAATGACTCTAAAAAGGGCCCCTCTCCATCCCCCTGCATCTTCCTGACAACAACCAAGGCTTGAATACTGTTGTGCCTGTGAGCATGTAGAGTTGTTTATTCCAGTACTGTCAAACTTTTGCCAGTCCTTGTGAATCTGGAGTGAGTGAAAGGGCTTACAAATAATTGTTATGACACAAAATGGTATGCAAGCTTTCAAGATCTCCAGGAGATCTTTTGTAAACCATGTTATGTTAAAAGTTCTCTTGGGGGTTTACTCTGGCTCTGCAGGACAACAGGAAATTAAAACCTTTCTCCACACTATTTTTTTTTATTTCAAGGATTTTTGTTTTATGGGTTAGCATTCAGCAGTGGAATGCCCCATTCTACCACCTTATTCAGCTGCATATGTTCACCTAGATCTACATATCCACAATCTTGATATGATCACCATGGATGAGCTGCATTGTGTTTTTTTTTAAAAATATATATATATTAGTTTTTTCTTGGGCTCACATGTCTATAGATGAAATGTCTATAGAAAAAACTCCTTTTCTAAGCAGGTCCATAATTCTCATACTAAGAATAACCATATAAGCCACATTAAATAGCCACATGTTGCTTCCAATCCTAACACCAGAATGGCAATGAATGTGCGGCTATACCCATACAGCCTGTTCATCTGCTTCAGAAGTTCTGCTGTATGCATACATTGGAGGAAAAGTGAACACGTGCCAGAAAGAGTCTTTCCAAGTCATGGTACCATGATTGCAGAACACTCTCCCCATAGCAATTTGTTTGGCATAATCTTATTGTTCCAAACTCTTGGATGATGTGAATTATTGTCCAGTTGTTGTTTTAAGTTTGTTTCTGCTTATATAACTTTAAGTCTATTATAAAATAATGTTGAAATATTATTGCTGAATGGCTTCTGCTTTACTTTGGCATATGATTCTGATTGGCTATAAAAGAAACATTGTCATTGTGAACATCAGAGAACCTACTGATCTCATATTAGAGAACTAGAGAGAATGAATGAATTATTATGGTCAAAGACCAGCACAAAAATAGATAGAGAATCTTACTGAAGACCTGTTGTGATTTTCCAATGAATACTGAATGTCAAAAAGTGAGCTACAGACCTTTTAAAAAGAAATCATTTCCCTGATGCCTGTGTTTGGTGGAAATTGGGCAACCTTAGAAAACCTCAAGTGTAATTTTCTCATGATTGCTAAATTACCAGGTCATAGAAATGTGTGACTAGAGTGACCAGACAACAGAAGATGATCGTGGCAACACTCATCCCTAATTAGGTCGCACGTGTTTTTCATCCAAATAACAGTAGAATGTTTACATTTTCCCAAAATTTTGCAATTGACAATCTTTACAGAAAGAAAGAATTTCTGGAAAGGGGTACAGAGTAAACACAAATCTATTCATATGTTAGCTATGAAAATATTTCACCACAGCAGCTCTTGGTAGTGGCTGCTCAGAAAGTATGCATCTATATTGCTATTTTCATTGAGTAATTGTTTTTTGTGGAGAAGGAAATTTACTGCCGAGTACTGCAGCATAAAACACATAATGTTGATGCATTGCTTGCTGCACGGCCAATGTCATCATTCTAGGTAACCTCCGGCTGAGATCAGAGACCTCAGCATTGCAGATATATAATGTGCATCCCAAGCAAAAAGCGCTCATAAGAATAACTTGAGTATTCTGGGAAGCTAGATCCATAAAAGATGTAGGATACAGAAGTATTCTGTGCATACAATTTCTGGTAAGTTCTTTGTGACTGAGTGATAAAATCCGAGGCTCCTTCAGTTACATTATGTATCATAAAAAACATTCAGAATCAGACGAAGAAAAATGTAATATTCTGAGAAAACTGTGTTTCTACCAGTTTTAAGTGAGTGATTTTTGTTGTACAATGCTGTCAGTATAACAGATTCCTACAGCAGTTGTGTTCAGATATCTATAAAGAGTTTTTTAGGCTTTAGGACTTCTTTGGAATAGTGAACAGGATGCACTTACCAATACTACAGGGCAGATTGTTGTGGGTGGCAGAACATGATCCTTCAGAGCACCACAGTCACATTCGGGTTTTAGGTGTGAAGCACATTTGTTATGCATCTACAATGAAAGAGACAAATATCAATAACTATATCAGAACCAAAAAGTTTAAAAGAGCACATAAAGGTGAAAAGTGTTGAAACACAACCATTATTGGAGGGTTTTTTCTTTCTAAATAAGCATTTTTGAATGTGACCAATATTTAGATAAAAATATAAGATTGAAAAACAGAATTCTCAGGCATAATTTTTGATATGTTTTCAAAGAATGATGCATCAAATGGAGAGAGGCAAAAGTAACTTTACAAAAACTTGGGGTTCCAAAAAGAAGAGAAAGCAACATAGTATAGTCTCATCAGAGCTTGGAAACTAAACAGGGTTGGTACTTGACTCTTATACAGTTACTCCAGTCTAAGCTGCTTTCCACTTAGTCTTGAGTAACTGAGTGGGACTGCCTTAAAATACTTGTTTCTCACTGAATGCCTTGGAACTTTATTGAACTGTTAGTTCAAACCAGATTTAAGGTAATGAATGTTCTGGACTTTCTCTTAATAAGTTATTACGAGAGAGAGATGAAATGGCAAACAATGACTTTCCTGAAAAAGAGGAAGTCAGGGAGGAAATCAGACTACACAAGGACAGGAGAGAAAGTGGAAAAAGGGGGAAAGAACACAGGCCCAAAACTCACAAACATCAAACCATGGATTGCTAACTGGCCCTATATAAACCGGCTGATGATGTTTCTAACAAAAGAAAACATCACACTTGTGGTGGTCAGTTCCTAAAATAATTTTTTTATTGGAAATATTTGTTGACTATTCGACACGGTGAATAATTCAATTGGAACATTTATTTCCCCTATATTAGCAAAGCATCATATCAATATTTAAATATCGGATATGCATGCTGTAATTAATGAAAAGAATCCTAACATCTTAACATTACAAATTAGATGCTCCTAATTTATACAGCAATTTGCATGACTTAATAGGTAGCACACAACTAACTAGTTCCAAGGTAATCTCTTTCAGTGAGCACAGTAAAATATCTTGTCTAATAGCCACTACAATAAATCCCTGTTATCCAGGTGAGTGCATTATTTGTTTTTCTTTAAATGATTTATCAATGTTTGTGTGGGCAGCACCAAACATATGATATATCAATTTAAATCTGCAATGCACATGGTCTTTAGAGTTATCTCTAGGAAAAATTCTTTTAGCTACTATATTTCTGAATATTAAAAAAAAGATTGGCATCTAATAGCAGCCCTGTCATATTAATAATTATTGCCAATACACCTTTTTCTAGCAGTTTCTTAGCAACAGAAACTAAAAAGTGTAGCAAAATTTTATTTCCTCCAAGTACTGAAGCTTTACTGGGAAGGGTATTTTGGTCACCCAATAATCTAAAACACATGCCAAGCTAACTTCATGTCTTAGTGAAGCCACATACTCTAATTAATACACATCGAGTCATGTTTGGTCCAACAGAAGAACCTTCATATATCTAGTGACAATTGACAGTTTTGCTACTTAGTGGCATGTAATCCTATCTATGAACAAAATTGCTTGATTTTTTCTAATTAGGTTGAAATACTCTTTGGACAAGGCAAGTTAGATCTTAAAAGGAGGAATTATTTTTGATACTGGGTTTGGATCTTATGGCTCTCTTCCACTAACTGAGGCATCTTGCTCCAACAATTTAATATTTCATTGCCATCATCCAAATAAATCATGATTCCTGCCTCAGTGACCTGCATATTCTACTGGTCCACTGTAAAACTCAAAGCCCATACCCTTGCTACTTTTAAAATACCTGATAATTGAGGGGAAGGTTTATGGTTTAAAATAAACCTTGTTCCCCCAAAATCATTGGAAGGTTTGTGGTTCCTCTCAGTTGATGAAAACAAGCTGTCACAAGGAAGTTCCAAAGTTTTGGTGCCCTTACCAAGAAGACCATTTCTCAGGTCACCACCTGTCTCACCGCAGATGGCAAGGGCAACTAAAGCAGGGCCTCCAAGAATGTCCAGAATGAGTGCGTAGGTTTCTGTGAGAGAATCCTTACAGAACAGGTGTGGCCAAAGGTAGCTCTCCAGATGTTTTTGCCTACAACTCCCATCAGCCCCAGCCAGCATGGCCAGTGGCTGGGGCTGATGGGAGTTGTAGGCAAAAAACACCTGGAGAGCTACCGTTGGCCACCCCTGTTACAGAAGGTTTGGATGAAGGAATAGAGGGAATGCTTATTAAATTTGCAGATGATACTAAATTGGGAGGGGCCACAAAGACAGTAGGAGAAAGGGACAGGATACAGGATGATCTTGACAGGCTGGAAAACTGGGCTAAGAAAAATAAAATGAATTTTGACATGGATAAATGTAAAGTTCTGCATTTAGGTAGGAAAAATCCAATGTATCATTATAGGATGGGGGAAACTTGCCTTGGCAGTAGTACGTGCAAAAAGGATCTAGGGGTCTTAGTGAACTGCAGTGTCAGCAGTGTGATGCAGTGGCTAAAAAGGCAAATTCAATTTTGGGCTGTATCAACAGTAGTGTCCAGATCAGGTGAAGTGACGACCTCTGGTTAGACCTCACCTATAGTATTGTGTTCAGTTTTGGGCACCACAGTTTTTAAAAAGATGTAGACAAGCTGAAGAGGGCAATGAAGATCATGAGGGGTCGGGAGACCAAATCCTGTAAGGAAAAGTTGAAAGAGCTGGGTATATTTAGCCTGGAGAGGAAACGACTGAGGTGATATGATCACCATCTTCAAGTACTTGAAGGGCTGTCATATAGAGGATAGTGTGATATTGTTTTCTGTTGTCCCAGAACGTCGGACCAGAACCAAAGGGTTCAAATTAAATCAAAAGAGTTTCTGGTTAAACATTAGGAAGAACTTCCTGAAAGAGTGGTTTCTCAGTGGAACAGGCTTTCTCAAGAGGTCATAGAATCATAGAGTTGGAAGGGACCTCTAGGGTCATCTAGTCCAACCCCCTGCACAATGCAAGAAACTCACAAACACCTCCCTGCTAAATTCACAGGATCTTCATTGCTGTCAGATGGCCATCTAGCCTCTGTTTAAAAACCTCCAAGGAAGGAGAGCCCACCACCTCCTGAGGAAGCCTGTTCCATTGAGGAATCGCTCTAACGGTGGTGGGCTCTTTTTTCTTGGAGGTTTCTAAGCAGAGGCTAGATGGCCATCTGACAGCAATGTGGATTCTGTGAATTAGGCAGATCATGAGAGGGAAGGCAGGAAGGGTTGCATCACTGCTTAGTTCTTGTGGCCTTTTCTTACATGCCAAGGAAAATGCTGATTACCAGTCTGGGATTCAGTCAGCAATTTTTCTCTAGGCCAGACTGGCAAGGGATCCTGGAGTTTTTTGCCATCTTCTAACCATGGAGCAAGAACCATAAGGGATGTATGTGTGTGGGGGGGGGGAGGGGGAATGTATTTGTGAAGTTCCTGCATTGTGCAGGGGGTTGTATTAGATGACGCTGGTGGTCCATTCCAAATCTATGGTTCTATGATTCTAAGACAGTCCTTAAGGTATGTTGGTCCAAGGCCATACAGAGCTTTAAAAATCAATATCAGCATCCAGAAGAAAACTGGAAGCCAATGCGGTAGAACAAAACTGGAATGATATGGTCCCTATAACCTATTCTAGTCAACACTCTGGCTGCAGCAGTCTGTACCAACTTTAGCTTCTGGATCATCTTCCAGGACAGCTCCACATACAGCATATTGCAATAATCTAATATAGATGTTACCAGGGCATGTCCCACAGTGGCAAGATCTTTTCTGTCACTGGGATCACAGAAGGGGAATAGAGAATGCATTACGGTGAATAATACTACTGGGTTTGTGAGCTTTCTTTTTTTAAAAAACATATTTCTATTATGGGGCACTTTCAAAAAATCTCTCCACTTCAGTATACTGACATTTCATAATACATAATTCAACCAGCACCCCCATCTACCAGAATTTGTTTAAATAATATTTGTTGTTCATATTATTCAAATATTTAATTGTTCATACAACTGTATGTACAGAGTTAGCAAATCTATATATTATATTACATACTTATTATAGACAAAGAAAATGGAAACATGAGCATCATGTGAAAGTACTGGTAAAATTCAGTACTTACTTGAAATTTTGGAGGGGAAATCCTGAAAGCTTAGAAGACTCAAAACTACTAAACAGGTAATATAACAGTATAATAAAGAATCACAGGAAGAGTCAACATATGTTCAGCTCCAACAGAGTACAGTTTGTTCATTTGAGATGTGATAGTTTCATACTTTTTTCCTGAGACCATTCTGTTTATCCTCCTTTAATGCAGCAGAAGAGTACTCTGTGTATAAAGGGGTAATTTGTAGACTTCCATTTACAGTTGTGGCCACTCAATCTTCAATGTTCTAGAATCCAGATAGACTATTTAATAATTTTGGCCTGAAAAAAAAGTTTCCCGAAGGGATTCTCTAGAATTTGGCAGCAAGCAAAAGAACTTAAGAATGAGAGAAGAAGTGTGAGGCAGCATGTGATCCCCATAGCTCACTCCTTATCACTTAAAAATAATGCCGATGCTAGAAGTATTAAAATTGCACTAGGCATGCACTATACAATAAATAAATGAGACTGTGTATCTGTCTTCTGTAGAGAAATAGTGTGCATTTGCCCACACTAAATAACATACTTTCCAACTGGATTTTTACTGTGTAAAAATAGCAAAATCAACTTGCAAATTGTTGCTGTGTGAAAGCACCCATAGTGAGCTGTTTGTAATTTGAACTCCTAATTAGAAATCCTGAAGACTACACAGGTACAAAGAAAACACTCAAGCACTGAACTAGGAGATTAAGACTCTGTTCAGATAAACATCTGCATTTAAAAGCATTATGCTTAGCATATCATATTCTAATGCCCTGACCTAGAGAACCCAGGCTAACCAGATCTCTTCAGAGTTTGGAAATTAAGCAGGAAAGCAGGGTTGGCCATGTCAAGCATTTGGACAGGAGACCTCCAAGAACGTTCAGGGTTATGACCTGGAGGAAGGCAATGGCAAATCACCTCTGAGTGTCTCTTGCCTTGAAAACCCTATGGGGTCACTATAAGTCAGATGCGACTAGACAGCAAAAAGCAAAACAAAACAAAAGTTGGGGAATCATTTGGTACTTAAATCCCATGATTGGAGTTGTAAATGGGCATGACAGATCATTCTACAAATCTGAAAAGAGTCCCTGGTTTATAGAAAAATGTGAAATCTTTCTTTTAAAAAAGTACATTGTGGGCTTTAAAAAAATTAGAAAATGATTTTAAAAAGTAGCCACTGCCTCAACAGCTGATTGATGGAGTCTTGGAAGGGTTCATCAGGAGGAAGGAGCAAAATTTTGCCAGCAGCCAGAGTAAGTAATTAATTATCATATTGCATTGTATGTAATATAGCCAGTTCATCCTAGTTGTCTGGAAGTCAGAATTTCTATCTCTTTTAGCATTATGCACCACTAGATGGAAACCCAGACTTGTTTTAAAGGTAAGAGATGTTTCAGAGGTGGTTTGCCATTGCCTGCCTCTGCATCATGACCCTGTTATTTCTTGGAGGTTGCCCTCCTAAATACTAGCCAAGGCCAACTCTGCTTAGCTTCTGAGATCTGAGGGGATCAGACTAGCCTGGGCTGCCCAGGTCAGGGCAGCAGACAGAGTGACTCCTCTTGTCAGAGAAGGTTCCTTTGCAAGAGGCTGGAAGTAGAGGGTGGGGATGCATTGTGTGGTACACTGTCTTTAAAAGGGCCAAGGAGAGGACCATAAGAGAAGGCTCCTGGCTACCCTCTCCAAGATGCATAGGAGGGGGACCAAGGAAGAGAAAGAGAGTAGACTTGAGGCTACTGATAACATCAAGCTAAGTGGAGGGGGCAGGATCCCAACATCGCCCCCCCCCCCCAAACACACACACAATTACATACAAAATTAATGATACTGATTATAATTAATAGGGATAGGTATGAACCAGTTCACGAGACAAAATTTGGCACAAACTTGGTCCAGTTCAGAGTCCTGAACCTATGTTCAGGGAAGGCGCCTTCTCCAAACATTTACCAGACTTTTGTCTGGTTCAGTTTGGCTGTTCGGGCCATTTAAACAGTGGGGCAAGTCTCCCTATTAGCTGTTAGATTTAAATGGCTGTGAGCCATTAAACCTATCAGTTTTGCTCCCTCCACTGTTAAATGCCAGCCATTTAACCTTTCCCAAGCGATCCATACCTTCCTCCCAGCTGCAGCGAGGAGAAAGGGAGACCTGAACTGGCTGATTTGGTTTGGGGCATTTTTGGCTCAGTTCGGGATTTGGTTTGGAGACACTCCAAATAGGAATTTTTAGGTTCGTGCTCATCCCTAATAATTATTCACAGATAATAGTCTACAGCAGCATTTCCCAATTGGTGGTTTGTAACTGTGGAAGTGGGTTGTGGGTTCTTACAAGCTCATGACAGCTCTTTTCCCCTTGCCTAATGCCCAGCCAAAATCACACTGAATCTCTGAGATGCAGAATATGGGGTATCGTCATCCAGCCAGCCAATCAGAAGCCTGTAACAAGCAAGACTGCAGCTATGTGCTGCCTGGGATGTGACCTTTCTTGCCCAGTTTATCAGCAGCTGCCCCCTCCTCCTCCTTCGTTTCCTTGTTGATCAGTATTTGAGGTTAACAGTAAGCAGCAGCTTCTGCTGAAGCAAAACTGTTTTCTTCCTCTCTCCTTCATTTGACAACTAGATAGGAAGAAAAAGAGGGGATGCTGCAGTGAGAGAGAGATAAAATGGGTCATAATAAGCTGCTTGCTTAGATGTCCCCCACCCCCGGCCAGGGTAAGGTTAACTGCTACTTTGAAGCCTCTCCCCTAATTTTCTCCAGCGAGACCACTTTGCTGCAGCCTTCTGAACACCTCTGGGCTTTGGACATGATACTATCACTCCATTTCTTTTTTAAAGTTAACAAAATATGCTCTATTAATTCATGAGCTACTGACTGGAAACATTACATTTTAAAGATCTACTTAGCACCTTAATGTTAATTTTAAATGTAACTGTACACTGATTAAGATAATTTTATTGTTTTATATGATTTTATTATATTGTATTGCACTTACATGTTGTGAGCCGCCCTGAGCCTGCTTGTGCGAGGAGGGCGAGATACAAATAAAAAGTTGTTGTTGTTATTATTATTATTATTATTATTATTATTATTATTATTATTATTATATTGTTGTAACTTCACTAGGTGAAGTTTGCGATCAGAATGCACATACTGCACTGATGGAAGAATATAATGATCTTCTTGTACCTTCCTCTCATGAGTATGTATTATTTTTCAATCCAAGAAGGATCTCTCTGATGTGCTCCCCAATCCTGCATCTCACAAGTTTACAATGTCAGCTACATTCCCATCCTCACACCAGTCACTGACAGAGACAGAATCTGTCTGGAATCTCTAATTTTTAGAGCTCATGAAGCCATAACTTGTAATCAGACAACTGTGTTCTTACATTTGTATATTAAAAAAAACCTGTGAATATCTTTGTTAGTACAACAAATATTTCAACAAATTCCACATTAACAGGAGCATTAAAATAATTTTTTGCTTTGATAAATAAAGTAACAGTTATAAAATTGGCAAATATGAAGTTAAAATGCATAAAAATAAAGGCTGTCAAAACCTATGTTCCATAATTCATGTAACAATAAATTAACATTCATTGAACCAAGTGAATTTGAATTGGTGGGCCACCACACCAAAAAGGTTGGGAACTAATGGTTTACAGTAGGGATGGGCACAAACCAAACCATGAACCAGATAGCCAGTTTGGTGTAGTGGTTAAGTACACCGACTCTTATTTGGGAGAACCGGGTTTGATTCCCCACTCCTCCACTTGCAGCTGCTGGAATGGCCTTGGGTCAGTCATAGCTCTCATAGGTGTTGTCCTTGAAAGGCCACCTGCTGTAAGAGCTCTCTGAGCCCCACCTACCTCACAGGGTGTCTGTTGTGGGGGAGGAAGGTAAAGCAGATTGTGACTGTTCTGAGACTCTGAGATTCAGAGTATAGGGCAAGATATAAATCCAATATCATCATCATTCATGGTTCCTACGAACCCTCCCCAACCTCACAAATTTCCATGAATTTGTGCAGGCTCCAAAGGCAATTAAATACCTTTGGACCCAGATCAGAAGTAATCTCCGAAAGGTATTTAGATGCTGTCAGAGCCCATCACCCAACTCAAGTGAGCTCCAAGGGCATTTAAACGCCTCTGGATTGGGCCAGCGTAACTGAACTCTGAGAGTGAGCTCTGAAAGCCTTTAAAGCAGGGGTGTCAAACATGCAGGGGCTTAATCAGGCCCCTGGAAGGCTCCTATCAGCAACTGGCTCTTGTCTGCTTCCTCCCTCTCTCTTGCTTCCTTCTGCATCTCAGCATGCTTTACAAGACTTGCTCAATTGCACAAGAGCTACAGAGTAAGACCTTGATTTTCACATTGGTTGAGGCTCCTCCCCCTCCTGGTCCCCTGGGATGGGAGAGAAAGATCCAGAGCTTCCTTTACCCAGTTCCCTGGATCCATGCGAGAAATAGGAAGAAAGCACCTTTAAGACTAACGTGTTAATGTTTTAAGCATGTTTTATTTTAAGGTGGTTTTTTAAAAAAATCTTTAGTCGTGTTTGTCTGTGCCCTTTAAAAAGTTTATATCTCTGCTACCTAATCTTAAATAGGTATGCACATGGCCCGGCCCAGTCTGGCCCTGTCTCATTTATCTCAGATCCAACCCTCATAACAAATGAGTTCAACATCCCTGCTTTAAAGGCCTCTGGAGCTCACTCTTGGAGCTGTCAAGTTGGCTGGCTTGACTCAATTGAGCTCTCAGAGTGAGCTCTGAATGCATTTATAGGCCTTCAGGGCTCATCTCCGAGTTGAACCTGCCCATATAAGGGCATACAAAGCCTATAAAAGCCTTCTGAGCTTGCTCTGGGACCTCAGCCAGGTCAGGCAATCCTACTCAACTGAGCTCCCAGAGTGAGCTCTGAAGGCCAAAAGGTGGGCTCTGGAGGCATTTAAATGCCTTCAGAGCTCACTCAAGATGGGCCAAACTCCTGAACTGAAAGAATCACAAACCAGTTTGTCTAATGGAGGAGTCTGCTGGAGGTTTATGGTTCAGGGTTTGTGAAAAACGTGAACCACAAACTCCCAGTGAACCTCCATTTTCCAAGTTTGTGCCCATCCCTAGTCTACAGTGAGTGAAGCCAAGCTGCAATAACTCAGCCTATAAAATCACCACTATTATTAGCACTATCCGGGTACTCACTGTGATCTGACACCAGACACAATGTAGTCCAGTCAGCCCTTGGTAACACTTTATAGTTTTGTGACACTTATCACATTTTTTCGGGCAATTTCCTTCTACCCAGAAATGATGCATCACCTAGGAAAGAAAAGTGCAGGAATAAGTACAACAGAATGACAAGATGGTTGGGTTAAGTGAAAAACAAATGTTGTGTTGTCAGGTCCTATGGGGATGTAAATATGAAACCATAATTGGGGTTATGCAAATTTGAATCAAGACTTAAACTGCAGATAGTGCTGTAATGTGCAGCAGTTGTGCAAATTTTCAGAGAAAAAATGGAGGTGTGGTAAAACATCACAGTCAACAAAAAGTCAAAAAGCTGCCATGATTAATAACTACTCATAGTCTATAGATTTGGTTACACCATCCAGCAACCCTGCTTTACATGGGCCCTTCTTTGGAACTCTTGGCTTTGATTCCAGTGAAAATGTTTGGATTACTCATGCAGATTTCAGTACACAGAAACAAAAATCTGCATAGGTAACCCAAACATTTTCACTGGAATCAAAGCCAAGAATTCCAAAGAAGGACCCATGTAAGGTAGGGTTGCTGGATGGTGTAACTGACTATTGTGAAAAAAAGAAAGCTATTAGGAAACTAAAGTTGGCTCCTTTCCAAAAACATTTTTAAAAAGCACCAGAAAAGTCCATTTTCAGGTGCCTAACCACATAACATAGTGAACGGAAAAGCAAACATTGAAGATAATACGCAGTAAAGAAAATTCAAGTAGTCAGTATTAAGCTGGTTGGTAGTGAGAAAATGATGGCCAGAATAGGAAGGGGCCTTTCAGCTCCCAAGGAATGGAATAATCTGCATGATCTCAAAGCTGGTTGTAAAGATCCATAACCTCTGCCCATCACCAGAGGCCAGCTTATCAACCTTTGTGGAGCTTCAAAAGAATGCGGAGATGAGGCTACCTTAGGAAGTTTCTAGCACCACATTTGCCAGGCATCTTAATGAACTCCTATGGAAGTCTCATGCACACACCACAAAGATTATGTGAATGACCAGCCTCTGCACACACATACTTTAGTGCAAAGATCGATACTGGCTTACCTCAGTGTTCTTTTTGGATTTCACATATGTTTTGATACAAGAAGCTGGTGCTCTGGAAACACAACGTTCATGGACTGTATACTTGCAAACTGAAAGACCATCACACATACATTGTATTACTGCCACTGTTCCCTGCAAAGTTGTAATGAATGAAGCAATACTAGCAGAACTCCATTATCCATTTCCTAATATATAACACATAAATATGGAAATTCAAACCTGGACTCTCATTTTGTCAAAGAAAAGCCTATTTAAGAAAGGAAATAGTGTGTAATTGGGAGGGTGGGGGAATACTGTTATACTCTTCATGATCAAGCAGGAAACACTTAATTAAATCAGTCCTCTTTAAAATTTTCACAATAATTTCTAAATGAAAAATAATATTGGAGGCAAATTAATGACTGCCAAATTATCCTATATCATTTAGTAAACGGATAAAATCAATATTTTACAAAATATTATATGCACAACTAGCAAACATGAAAGCAAACAATGAAATAGTGTTATTTTCTGTATTCGTTTATTAACCTTAAATGGCTAATTGATCTGCTTTCATAAGGCAGTCTCTTCATTTCATCATGCAAAGTTCAACTCTCATGAATACTGTAACCATACACCAGAAAAGCTTGTTTTCCTCAATCTGTACCCTATCCTACATCACATTTTTAAGCACTCTTTTCTTTATTGACAAACCTTGAATATAAAGCTAATGCTAATTATAATGGGGAGATATCTAAGTGCCAGCTTGTGATGTAAAACTCTCCTGGCTTCAATTACAGAACACTGCTGTTGTATTTTCATGATGACTGAACAGCTAATAGTACATCTGTGTTACAAGGAAGAAATAATGCCTCTCTGTATAACAACTTAAATGTATTATAAACAAAAGCAAATTCTTCCGGCTTCAAATAGTATTCCTGCTTATGTCTTGAACTGAAACCGAGCACAAAGCACTTCTGAATACCTTGCTTGCACTTATTACAGCAACCCAGTGGAAGGGGCAGCTATTAATCAGTCACACTGCAGGGAGCAACTTCATTGATTGGCCACAGAGGGATGTGTGGCCCACTACACCCTCCTGTGGGTCCCCCTGTTCCAGCCACACTTCAAATAGATTCAAGGATGAAAGTGCTTCTTTTTAATGGGGGGGGGGGGGTTTAACCTGAAACAGACTATCCTAAGACCACTGTCAGAAGCAGAAGTACAGGAGTGAGATTATTTTAAAAAAAGGTGTTGAAGGGTAAATTTAGCTCCAAAAGGTGAAATTAGCACTGAACAGTAGATAGCAACACTAGGTTTGATTGTTATATCGGTACAGCATTTATATATGTTAATCTAGAGGGGACTGAACTGAATGTTGTCATTAACAAAGATAAACAGAGGATGAGTTAAGAAGTATATGTACTATTCAGAAACATATCAGTAGATTAACTACCAAAAAGTGGAAGGGGGAGAAAAAGCTTAAAATCCTACCTTATAGCTCAGGCATAAGCAGCAGCAGTACATCAAGGCAAAGAACACAGAACTGAGAGAATAAGGGTGTTTCACCCTTATGAACTGGGATTATTTTCTAAACTATAACTGAGCCTCCAAAAAGAAGACTTGGGTTACCTGCTACCAGGAGTGATATATACTCTAAAATTAACAGGAAGCATCTACAAGTTTATTCCCTTTAAAGTAACAACTAAGTCTCTGTCTCATCGCCCACCCAGGGGCAGGGGGGTGAAATTAAAACATCTTTCCAGCCCGATTTTGTGAATGTTTCATTTATGCAACTTTTGTCCTTTGATTTTTTTAAAAGTATTTTAAAATTGTTTTAAATAAGTATCATTCTAGTGACTGCTAGCCAGTGGGGATATCCAAGCATTTTTCACCTGTTAAGGTAACACTAGGTTTGATTTTTAAATCGGTACAGTATTTATATATGTTAATCTAGAGGAAGAGAGGTGACTGAACTGAATGTTATAATTAACAAAGATGCATAGAAGATGAGTGTGGCGGAACCGGCCCGATTCTGCCTTCAGACCCAGTCCCGTCAGCTCCCTAGTGAGTCACCAACTCCTGGAGGAAGCTATTTCTCCTCCTGCCCCTTGGGCTCGCTGCCACCACCTGCTCAGTCTAGGGGTTCAGATTGAGAGGAACAGGACTCCCAATCCCCCTCTCCAGCTATGAGGCTAGGCCTCAAGGTCCTCTGCCACCCTGCACTTGGGTTTCACAGAGACCTCAGCACTTCTTTGGGGCACCCCTGGAGGATTGGCACCTTATCCAACTGCATGCCTTCCCCCTTCCCCGGGACCCCCTTCTCAACAAAGCGTGGTTTAAGCGGTTTGGGGATCTATGTGGTACAGAGATGAACTGCCAGCATTTAAAACAGTAAAAATATTTAATTAAAAGAGAAAAAGCAAAGAACAGAAGAACAAAACAAAAACAGTTGCATTTTAAAAGTTAGCACAGCACAGCACCCGTACAGCAAACAGCATGACAAACAAAATGTGGTTTTAAACGCGTCCTACTGTCCCTGATCTAAACACGCCCTGCCTTTTTGGATGACTTACTTGGTCTTACTGCCTGGAGGCCTCATTTTCCTGAGCAGGCCTCCCCCACAGGCAGGAGCCCACAGGCAAGCAACCTCTCTTCCAGAGTGCCAGCTGCAAACTGAAAACTCCTCCTCCTAGCACATGCCAAGAACAAAAGAACTTCCTGCCTCTCTAGGAGACTTTCCCCCTAGTGTTGTTGGTTTGGCTCTGGAAGGGAGGGGGGAGTGAGGGGAAGGCTAGGCCGAAGCCTGCTTCGCAGTTTCATGTTCCTTCCCAAAGAAGCACCAACATTGACTAAAATGGCGTTTCTCCACAATGAGTAAAGAAGTTAATGTACTATTCAGAAACATATCAGTAGATTAACTACCAAACAGTGGAAGGAGGGGAAAATTCAACTGTTAAAGTGAAAAACTCCTGGCCTGGGGAAACGCACTCATACATTAATTCAGAGAATATATTTGATCTGTTCCAGAGCATATGATCAGGAACTATCTTGCTCAGTGTATAAACAGAGCTAACCTGAGCTTATTTATTTATACTTTAAATTTATGGATTGCCCAATCCCCAAATACACAGGGCTCTGGGCAATGTACAGCAGAGGTTAAAAATACCAAAAACATAACATTTGTTAAAACTAATAAATATGTCATACAAGACATTATAAAAAATAATCTCCTGATGGTGTCACTAATTTGGTGTTGCCGCCTCATTGGCAGGGTAAAGAGGAGGCAGAAATGAAAAAAGATGGAAGAAAAGAGGAGGGTTCCAGTCACGATGGTAACAGTTGCTGTCCTCAACCAAAAGACTGGCAGAACATCTCTGCCTTACAGGCCCTGCGGAATTGCATTAAGTCCCACTGGGCCCTGGTGGTGTTTGCCCGAGAGTTCCATCAGGTCAGAGCCAGGACCAAAAAAGCCCTGGCTCTGGTCAAAGACAGCTGGATATCTTTGGTGCCAGGGCTCACCAGTAGATTTTTGTCAGCGGAGCATAATGCTCTCTTGAGCCACACCAGGGACATATACTCACAGGAACATGAGAGGCCCTGTTTGCCAACTCCTATTAGCATGTTCAAGCAAAGATTGCAGTAAGCTGGTTTATTGAAGTGTTTCAGTCTCCATATATGCTGTCCATCATCCTTCACATTCTGCAGAGGACATAAAAAAGAAATGGATTTTGTTTAATGGTATAAACAGTGAAACCTATAAACTCAAAAAAATCTGACATTGGCTCAAGGACAAAAAGATAATATGTTTCTTCATTTATTAATCACAAAAGATGACAACGTAAGACTTTTAAACATATTATGTACTGACATTGTCACAAAAGTTTCTGTAAGCACAAAGCTATATGTTTAACTTTTTTCCTCAATAGTTTATGCTTAATATTGCAAAACCATCCTGTTAAGAGTTGGTGCTCCTGGACTGGAACAGGAGCAATGTGTAAAATACCTGCTTGGGTCCATGATTACTTATCCAACTTGGGCTATGAATGCACATTGCTTGCTGCATTAAGGCAATTTCTTGTGTGAGGTTTTCAGTGTTTCCAAAAGATTACTCAACTAATGGGAAGTTATTACTAGATTAATGCTTCCAAATCAATGTTTCTGAGTGAAAGTGTCAAAAATGAATTTTAAACTTGTCATCTATAAGCAACCCCCTCACATTTCCCAAATAAATGACTGTTCTCTTTAAAATGAAATAAAATTCTTAAGATATATTTTTAGTTTTTCAGGTAATTTAATTGTTTTGCCATTTGATCAAACGAACAGCCACTACATGTGATTTCGCCTCCATTTGAACAGAACATATGGACAGACTTAGCTGGCATTTTCCTTATCAGAGAAACAAACAAGTCTTGAATGTGGGTGTTCTGCCAATTAAAATACTTAAGTGTGTTACAGGCTGTAACTGATCCACAAATCCATTACGTAAATACAGTGCACTTTTCAGAAAATAGCAAATTAGATTTCTGTTCTTGTTCACTGCCAAGTATCTGATGTTAAGTGCTACATATAAGTATGTACAAAGTTGTAACATAAAATAATTTCTAAAAGAGAAAAGTAATTTTGGTAATATTTCCAAATTATTTTAAAAGGAAAAAAAATAGAACTATATCAGAGTATTCTCAGACGTCATCCATCAACATCCTTGTAACCTGAGGAATAGATTTTCTGTCCAAGATTTCTTATTTATAAACTTAACACTTCTGCTTCTTCCTCCATTTTCCACAGATTAAAAGCCCAATTTTAACATATCAACACCCCCATTCTTTATATAGTTATTGTTAATAATAATAATAATAATAATTTATTATTTACCAAAACTGAAGCTATGTCATCTGTTAGGGAAAAAAATCCAAAAGCAACACTAATGCAGTATGTTTTATCTTCCATAATACATTCAGAGTGAACTGAAACATTACAAAGTTCAAGCAGTCTCAATAAAACTTATTATACCACTTTTGCTTTTAGTTTGTATTGCAATTCTTTATCATATATGTTGGCCTGAATCCCAAGTGCCCTGCATGTGAATTGATGGCATTTCCCCTCCTGCATGGGGATCACTGATGCTTTTCAGGATTACTTAGAGGAGAGAGTATTTCCTTCCTTTGTTACTATGTGTCATTTTATGTAGCATGCGTGTTCAAAAGAAAGGTAATGAGAAAGTCTTTACTTCACTAGACACAAATAAGATTAGGAGACAACCAACAGTGTGTGCATGTGTATGTATTTAACGGGGGAGGGGGGGTTCTTACAACATTTACTTTTGAATGCTCCAGAGTTCAATTTATGCATTATATACTTCATGGTATATTTTTTCAAGAAAATCAAAGTGACTCCCTCCTGTGGCAAGTGAAGGAACAATGAAGCTGAACCTGTTCCCTTTGAACAAAGTTCCTAAGTAGAATTTTACTATCAGCCTCCTCAGTTAAGACTCACTGAACACAGCAAAGCACAGATGTCATCAACAGTAGATTTTCCCTACTGTCTTTTACAATCTCCTGAGATAGTTTTCACCTTGCTGCCATTCATTCTAAAACTGGATTTTTTTTAAAAAAAGTAAATGTTTCCTAAATTCTGCTACGTTGAGTGAGAGATGATACCAGAACTAATATAAACTACAAACATTAGGCATTTATACTCAGTACCTCAATATTTACTCAAAATCTATTCACAAAATAAAATAAAATCCTGCTTTCAGAAGTCAAGAGTCTTTTCTATGCTGAGTCATGTAATTCTGCTTCCAGAGAAAACTTACTTGGTACCCATTAAGCTAAAGGTTTGGGGTATGATTGATAAATGTGTTTTGAATATTTGACTCATTCTGCACTGCTGTTTACTCAGTTTGATCTATTGTTATATGCTACTGCCTTTTTGGGTTATTTTAATGATTTATGTTGTAAGCTCAACAACTGCATCTAAGGGAGGGTCTACATCCACCAGGTTCACTAAAACCTCAGACAGCAACAATAGCAGCAGCAGCAGCAGCTGAGCAGCTTTGCTAACTCTGTTCTCCCAGGCCTGCAAACAGCAACACAAATGCAAAAATGAGCAGTATGGACTCATCACAACCCTTTGGGGATCTCTTTGGGAATTTTTTTTTTATTTAAAATTGTTTTAATAACTTTGTAAGCCACTTTGGATGCCAGTATCAATAGGGAATGTTATAAGTAAATAAATACAGTTCTGCCACTTGTAGTAATGTTTATTAGCCTCCTTGGAAATTGTAGGCATTGAAGTGGATAAATATCTTGAATAAATAAACCAGGGGTACACCATTGCTCCTCCTGGCTGACTATCCTGTCTAACAGGTGTGTGCACAGAAGTGAGAGCCAGTTTGGTGTAGTGGTTAAGTGTGCGGACTGTTATCTGTGAGAGCCGGGTTTGATTCCCCACTCCTCCACTTACACCTGCTGAGATGGCCTTGGGTCAGCCATAGCTTTCATAGAAGCTGTCCTTGAAATGGCAGCTGCTGTAAAAGCACTCTCAGCCCCACCTACCTCACAGGGTGGTTGTTGGGAGGGGAAGGTAGAGGAGATTGTGACCGCTCTGAGATTCAGAGTATGGGGCGGGATATAAATCCAAAATCGTTTTCTTCTTCTTATCTCAGACACAACCTTACTTAGGGATCACATATTCTGTGGACCAACTCAACAACGCATCTCTCTGCAATCTAAACCTAAATTTCCACAATCTAAATACTTTAATTTAGTTTGAGAGTGTTAAATATTCAGTGGCTTGACTACAGGAATACATGTAACAAATGCACAGGTTAGAGAGTTTTCTAATCTCAAACCATTTTGTAACAGTAGTTACAGTACAACTCTGACATCTAGTGGAAGGGATGAAGAAAGCAAAGTATAGGGTTTTTTAGGCATACTCCAAAATGCACATTGGGACAGAAAGAAAGAATGCTATTATTTTTGTTAGACCAATTTAATGTTAAGGAAAGAGGGCAAGCTTTCAAGATATATAAAATACCTCTCCAGGAAAAATGCAATGAGCTGAATTCTCAAAATCGGCAATATCGTCTATATTCTTAACTTTATCTCCAGTTCATACATACATTTATCCCTTGTAATCCCCTAGAAAGCAAGCTGAGACACTACTAGGTCCAGTTTACATGAAGTTTTCATTTGTATGAAACAATGCAATGGGGTGCCACAACAATGGTAATTACTGGTATTAGAACTGGAATAGCCACACTCATATACACACCACATGTGCAGATTTTTACAGAGGTCCAAATTAATCATGTCTCATTTTTTAAATCTGTTAAATAGTTCAAAGACTTTTATATTTGTGACAACACATCAATCATTTTTTCACAGCAGCATTGCAATGTGCCCATTTAATCCACAGAAATTAAATGTCCAGAATCATAGAACTCCTTTCCCCATATCATATCCATAACATTAATTTATAAGAACACAAGAACCTGCCTTTTATAAAGCCAGAACTTTGGTTCATCTAGTTCAGATCTGTTGTTCTGATTGATACCTGATACATTGAAGATTCAACTTGGGAACTTCTGAGCCACAGCCTCTCTGCAAAGTGCAACAGTAACTAAGTTCTCAGTATAATTAGGAAACAGTGAACAAAAATCAGGGATAGTCACGTAAATGGGCAATCCAGAAAAAATATAATCAATTATTTTGTGTGATATCTTAGAGCAAAATTATAGACTTATATAACTCCTATGCTATAAGATGAAAACTGAGAATTGCCATATCCTCTAAAGAATCATATTTATTTGGATTTTTCAGATAAAGTTTAGTCGATCAAATGGAAGGACCATGTACTTGAAGAAATGTGATTAAAGCGCAGGAACCTGAAATGACGGGATGGATGGAAATAAGCATCCTGAAAGTCAAAAACACAAATCTGAGCCTGGGCCAGAACAGCCTACTTTTCCTCAGAATTCGAATGCCCCATAAGGGGGTAAAGAGAAATTGCATGAAGGTACCAAAACTGGCAGACTTGAGCCTCTTCAGATGAACAGGCCTTCTCTGCCTTTGCTGCTTGGTGAGGGCCCATATAGACAGCCATGTGAATTAATTTTCTCCAATTGACCCCAAAGAGGACCATGTCAGATCAAGCAGTATCCTTAAAGGAAAGCTATGGGAGAAAGTGCTCCTTGCTGTAAGCCCAGCAGTGAAGCCATCTGCCCCAGTAGAGCCCAGTCAGACTTTCCCTTGAAATTCACTGGCTAGAACTGACCACCTTACAAGCCCACCATTGAGTGTTTCAGTTGCTGGGAAGACAGATCCCTAGCCATCAGGTCCAATCACCTGCCATTTGGATGAATGCTGCATGTCAGAACCCCTGCCTAAGAAAGCCTGCTCCAAATCAAAACAA